>NC_052160.1:99721932-100037085 GCF_902713615.1 Scyliorhinus canicula | reverse complement strand
CTACCTTCCCCCCCCCCCCCCCCCCCCAACCTCTCTCTCGCCTCTCTTTCTCTCTCTCTCTTTCCCCCCCCCACCTCTCTCTCTCTCCTCTCTTTCTCTCTCAACTTCAGCCGATCTCAGGATTGTGAACTTTTCAACTGTAAGCAGACTTCCTGTTACTGAAAGAGTTCCTGTACAGCAGCGTTGCCCAAACCGTTCCAACCACGGAACCATATTAACCTCCCAGGAGTGCTGATGGAAGCACTGGGAAACATTCTTACTGTGTTGAAGAATGAAACCACAAAATATGATTGTCATTGAGCATTGGGCACCAACATACAAAAACAAAATTTAGACAATTTATTTCTTTATAAGTACACTTATATTATGTATTAAAATTAAGAAGTTCTGTTATTCACAGGTACGCCCCTGTCTATTTTGTTAAAAGTCATTTAATACTGGGAGCCACCTGCCTGGCTGGGCTCAAAAGGCTGACCAGTGCACCTATCAGAAGCCAGTGAAGTGTGAAAGCTGCCTCTGATCAGATGAGCTGGAAGAACAGCTTTTTCGCACATGTAAAACTGCTGGACTTACAATGGCACCCTTGGATGAGTCCCTAGGTTTGGAAACCCTGGTCTAGATAATAAAAGTCCAAATGGTGCCAGGAGACATCGACTGAACACGCGTGACTCTGAGCATCTCATATTTAAATAGGGGCAGCTACAGGAACCGCAAGGGGCTCCAGTCCACCTGTGCAGTTGGTGTACACAAGCAATCCTGTCAGTGAATACCCACTTTCCTGGTAGCGAGAACAAATCCAGAAACCATTGTGGAATAGACTGTTGCGAGTCAACAAATGGCACAAATACCAAACACGCATGCTCTCCTCCAATTTCAAGCCCAGTAATAATCCGATCTAAATAGTATGAATTTAGAATTTAGAACAGTACAGCACAGAACTTGGGGGCAGCACGGTAGCCTTGCGGATAGCACAATCGCTTCACAGCTCCAGGGTCCCAGGTTCGATTCCGGCTTGGGTCACTGTCTGTGCGGAGTCTGCACATCCTCCCCATGTGTGCGTGGGTTTCCTCCGGGTGCTCCGGTTTCCTCCCACAGTCCAAAGATGTGCGGGTTAGGTGGATTGGCCATGATAAATTGCCCTTAGTATCCAAAATTGCCCTTAGTGTTGGGGGGGGGGGGGGTTACTGGGTAATGGGAATAGGGTGGAGGTGTTGACCTTGGATAGGGGGTAGGGTGCTCTTTCCAAGAGCCGTTGCAGACTCGATGGGCCGAATGGCCTCCTTCTGCACTGTAAATTCTATGTAAACAGGCCCTTCGGCCCTCGATGTTGTGCCGAGCAATGATCACCCTACTCAAACTCACGTATCCACCCTATACCCGTAACCCAACAACTCCCCCTTAACCTTACGTTTTAGGACACTACGGGCAATTTAGCATGGCCAATCCACCTAACCCGCACATCTTTGGACTGTGGGAGGAAACCGGAGCACCCGGAGGAAACCCACGCACACACGGGGAGGACGTGCAGACTCCACACAGACAGTGACCCAGCCGGGAACCGAACCTGGGACCCTGGAGCTGTGAAGCATTGATGCTAACCACTATGCTACCGTGCTGCCCACACTATGCTAACCATGGGTGGGATTCTCTCAGCCCGAGCTGTGCCAGAGAATCCCCGCGACTGGCACGAATCGCACCACGCCGCCCCGACACCGGCTCGCAGAGAATCGGCGGCATTGGTGCTGGCGTTGTTGGCGCGGCGCCGGTCAGGGGCCGCTCTATGCGGCTGGCCCGCTGATTCTCGGCCCGGGATGGGCTGAGCAGCAGTCGTAAAAACGCCGAGTCCTGCCGGCGCCGTCCACACCTGCTCTCAGCCGGCGTTGAAGGGGGGGTGTCTGACCCCGGGGGGGGACCTCCGATGTATAGTCCTGCGCTATGTTGCATCGGGGCCAGCGCGTTGAAGGAAGCCACTGCGCATGCGCGGATCCCACGGCGCCCAGTTGACGCTGTGGGATCAGCAGCTGGAGCGGCGTGAACTGCTCCAGTGCCATGTTGCCCCCCCCTGTAGGGGCTCGAATTGCTGATCCTGAGGCCGTGGTGATGCAGTCGAGAAACACGACAGCGTTTCCGACGGCGTCAACACTTAGCCTCAGGATCACAGAATCCCTCAGGATCACAGAATCCCGCCCCATGTGTCAATGCTAGATTCAACTAGTTTTGCATAATAGTGCTGCGCTCTGAAAGCTAGTGATTTCAAATAAACCTGTTGGACTTTAACCTGGTGTTGTCAGACTTCTTACTGTACCCACCCCAGTCCAACGCCGGCATCTCCACACTATGGTTATTTTGCAAAGTAACACCTTTTTATTTGGTAACACATTTGTGAATTGGCGAGACTATCAAAACCAAAGCAGATAAAACAAGTGGTAACGTGGGGAAATAGCAGTTTCAATTGAAATCAAAGTTTCCATTATAATCAAAAAATGTTCATACCCAGTCTGGAGGAGCAGGGACAATCTTTTTGAATGTGTCAATGCTGCCCCCCCCTCCCCTATTTTCTTTTTTACAGGCTACTAGTGAGATTTGCGCACAATAATCAGTCCCTCTTTCCTCCCCCCCCCCTCAATAATTAGCCCTTCTCATACCCCCCCTCTCCATAATCAGCTCCCCTCATACCCCCCTCCATAATCAGCCCCTCTCACACCCCCACTCGCTCCATAATCAGCCCCTCTCACACCCCCACTCGCTCCATAATCAGCCCCTCTCACACACCCCCCTCTCCATAATCAGCCCCTCTCACACCCCCACTCACTCCATAATCAGCCCCTCTCACAACCCCCGCTCCATAATCAGCCCCTCTCACACACCCCCCCTCCATAATCAGCCCCTCTCATGCCCCCACTCGCTCCATAATCAGCTCCTCGCACACCCCCACTCGCTCCATTATGAGCCCCTCTCACACCCCCCTCCATAATCAGCCCCTCACACACCCACACTCACTCCATAATCAGCCCCTCACACACCCACACTCACTCCATAATCAGCCCCTCACACACCCACACTCACTCCATAATCAGCCTCTCTCACACCCCCCTCTCCATAATCAGCCCCTCACACACCCACACTCACTCCATAATCAGCCCCTCTCACACCCCCCTCTCCATAATCAGCCCCTCTCACACCCCCCTCTCCATAATCAGCCCCTCTCATACCCCCCTCCATAATCAGCCCCTCTCATACCCCCCTCCATAATCAGACCCTCTCACACCCCCACTTGCTCCATAATCAGCCTCTCTCACACCCCCCCCTCCATAATCAGCCCCTCTCACACCCCCACTCGCTCCATAATCAGCCCCTCTCACACCCCCTCTCCATAATCAGCCCCTCTCACACCCCCCCCCCCCTCTCTCCATAATCAGCTCCTCACACACCCCCTCTCCATAATCAGCCCCTCTCCCTCCATAATCAGCTCCTCACACACCCCCACTCGCTCCATAATCAGCTCCTCTCACACCCCCACTCGCTCCATAATCAGCCCCTCACACACCCCCCTGTCCATAATCAGCCCCTCACACACCCCCTCTCCATAATCAGCCCCTCTCACACCCCCCTCTCCATAAGTAGCCCCTCTCACACCCCCCCTCCATAATTAGCCCCTCTCACACCCCCCTCTCCATAATCAGCCCTTCCCACACACCCCCTCTCTCTATGTCAGCCCCTCTCATACCCCAACTCATACAGTAATCGGTCCTCCTTACCCCCACCCCCGCACCCCCTCACTCATTCCCGCTACTGACAGAATGATCAGTCCCAGTACCCTCACTGACTGAAAATGCTTCAAGGGTTCAGTCAAAGCTAGTTCTGCGTGTCTATGCCATTTGTCCCCTGTAACTATTCGGGACTCCAACCTTTAGACTTCTGAGAGCAGTCAGAGGAGCAACTGGAGTGGGTGAAAGTAATGGTTTTAATGGGGCAACAAGTGTCTCCAGGAAGTAGAGGCAAGAACACAATTTCGAGATTAATAACTGCAGAAATGTCACTGTAAATGGAAGGGACAATAGTTATCTGGTTGGGAATTTGAAGATCGTGCTGTCTGGTGACTTGGGGAGAATTCCTTTTGATGTGTTGTACATTGTATCAGGAAGATTATTGAATTCTGCTGATTCTAGGGTTTGACGTTCATGCAACATAAAAGCTTAGTAACTATGGGCTGGATTTACCGAATATCCCAGCGTGTGTGATTCGGAGGCGGAGGTGATCCGCCAACAGGATCTACTGGTCCCGCCGTTGTCAAAGGAATTTCCCATTTCCCGGGAAACCTATGCGCAAACGTGGGACCGGCATTTCCCGTCGACACGAACAGCTGACAAGTCCCGCCCTATAATTCAATGGTCGACCTGTCCGTAATGATTATACTAAATTCCACAGACTGTTTCCTTGCCAGGTTGAGGAAACTTGGACTGGTTTAACCAGAGATCGCTCCACTAAGGAATATTCACTGTAACAGCTGGAAGACCAGCTGCAATCATCAGCAGAAGGTCATTAAATCAGCCTGGCATTGGTATCCCAACAAAGCCAAATTAAAATGTTTAAAGGGGACAACCGTGAGTGTTTAATGCCAGTAATGCGAATGTCCTGATTTGTGTTACTGCTTTTAACTCCTTCCTTGTTAACATTGCCACCCATTTTGGTTTTGAATTGGGCACACTGTTTTTCGACTGTGTTCAGAAAATTGTGTCAAATGTGGACACCCAAGTCTAGGTTTGGCAACCAGTAATACCTCAACACAAGCAGTAATTCTTTTATGCCCTTTGGTTTTATACACCAGCCTCCACTGCTGGCCGGCGAATGCTGAGAAGGTGCGGGGCTGGGTCAGAGGGGGGAAACTCTCAGTGCGTTAGAATGGAGGAAGAGTTATGCAGGGGGTCAGGGTTGAGGGCGTTGGCAACAGCACCGCTCCCGATGGCCCCAAGGAAATGCTCAGGGAGTCCGGTAGCAGTGGCGACGCTCAAGATCTGGAGGCAGCTGCGCCAACACGTTAGGTTGTGGTCGGGGTCAAGGGAAATGCCGATTCGAGGGAATCATAGATTTGAGCCAGGGAGGTGGGGTGGGAATTTTCGGAGATTGGAGGAGAGGCGCATTAGGGTATTAAAGGATTTGTTTCTGAGAGGTCGGTTTGCGAAGTCGGAGGAGCTGGGGGGTTGCGGCAGGGGAGATATTTAGTTATATGCAGGTCTGAAATTTTGCCAGGGAGGCGGTACAGAGCTTTCCGATTGCACCGGCCCCCACACAGTTGGAAGAGATATAGATGGCGGGAGGATTGGAGAAAGGGGAGGTGTCGGCGGAGAAAGGGGTGGTGTCGACGATTTATGGGGTTATTCTGGGAGAAGATCAGGTATTATTGGATGGGATTAAGGCAAAGTGGGAGGAGTTGAGAGAGGGCATGTAGGAGGGGTTGTGGTATAAGGTGCTACGGAGGGTGAATGCCTCAACTTCATGTGTGAGGTTGGGGCTGATACAGTTGAAGGTCGTGGAAAAGGCGCACCTCACATGGGCAAGGATGAGCCGACTTTTTGACAGGGTGGTGGATGTTTGTGAACATTGTGGGAGGGCCCTGCAAATCATGTCCTGCCCAAAACTGGAGGGGTATTGGAGGGAGGTCTTTAGGGTAATCTTAAAGGTGGTGCATATGAGACTCGAACTAGGTCCCTTAGAAGTCATATTCGGGGTGTTGGATCGGCCGGGGTTGGATATGGGTGTGGAGGCAGATGTCTTAGCCTTCGCCTCGCTGATTGGCCGAAGCCGGATTCTGTTGGGGTGGAGATCGGCGTGGCGGGGGATTGCTGGAGTTCTTAATGCTCGAGAAAGCAACATTTGAGTTGAGTGGGAAGATGGAAGGGCTCTACAACTCGTGGGCCGTGTTCATCCTGCGTTTTCATGAATTGGATGACGCTGAACATCAGGGAGGTGGGTTTCGGGGGGGTGGTGGGTTGGAATATATAAATTAATGATGATTCTTTTTCATTGGTGTTTTGAATTCGAAATGTTGGGAGCTGTTTGAAGGTGGGTGGGATGAGGGGATTGCTGGTTAGGGGATTGCCATTGTATTTGTTGTTGTTGCTAATTATTTGTTGTTGTAAATATGCTAAATGTGAAAAATGGAAATGAAATGAAAATCGCTTATTGTCACGAGTAGGCTTCAATGAAGTTACTATGAAAAGCCCCTAGTCGCCACATTCCGGCGCCTGTTCGGGGAGGCTGTTACGGGAATCGAACCGTGCTGCTGGCCTGCTTGGTCTGCTTTCAAAGCCAGCAATTTAGCCCTGTGCTAAACAGCCCCAAAAAGGAGGAGAATAAAAATAAGGTTTACTAAGGAAGTTGAAACACTTGTCAAGAGGAAGAAGAAGGCTTATGTTAGGATGAGACATGAAGGGTCAGTTAGGGCACTTGAGAGTTACAAGTTAGCCAGGAAGGACCTAAAGGGAGACTTAAGAAGAGCGAGGAGAGGACACAAAGTCGTTGGTGGATAGGATCAAGGAAAACCCTAAGGCTTTCTATAGGTATATCAGGAACAAAAGAATGACTAGAGTAAGATTAGGGCCAATCAAGGATAGTAGTGGAAAGTTGTATGTGGAATCAGAGGAGATAGGGGAAGCGTTAAATGGATATTTTTCGTCAGTGTTTACACTGGAGAAAGACAATGTTGTCGAGGAGAATACTCCGGTTTAGTCGACCAGGCTAGATGGAATTGAGGTTCACAAGGAGAAGGTGTTAGCAATTTTGGAAAGTGTAAAAATAGATAAGTCCCCTGGGCCAGATGGGATTTATCCTAGGATTCTCTGGGAAGCCAGGGAGGAGATTGCAGAGCCTTTGTCCTTGATCTTTATGTCGTCTTTGTCGACAGGAATAGTGCCGGAAGACTGGAGGCTAGCAAATGTTGTCCCCTTGTTCAAGAAGGTGAGTAGAGACAACCCTGGTAATTATAGACCTGTGAGCCTTACTTCGGTTGTGGGTAAAATGTTGGAAAAGGTTATAAGAGATAGGGTTTATAATCATCTTGAAAAGAACAAGTTGATTAGCGATAGTCAACACGGTTTTGTGAAGGGTAGGTCATGCCTCACAAACCTTATTGAGTTTTTTGAGAAGGTGACCAAACAGGTGGATGAGGATAAAGCGGTTGATGTGGTGTATATGGATTTCAGTAAGGCGTTTGATAAGGTTCCACACGGTAGGCTATTGCAGAAAATAAGGAAGTATGGGATTGAAGGTGATTTAGTGGTTTGGATCAGTAATTGGCTAGCTGAAAGAAGACAGAGGGTGGTGGTTGATGGCAAATGTTCATCCTGGAGTTCAGTTACTAGTGGTGTACCGCAAGGATATGTTTTTGGGCCACTGCTGTTTGTCATTTTTATAAATTACCTGGAAGAGGGTGTAGAAGGATGGGTTAGTAAATTTGCAGATGACACGAAGGTCGGTGGAGTTGTGGATAGTGCTGAAGGATGTTATAGGATGCAGAGGGACATAGATAAGCTGCAGAGCTGAGCTGAGAGGTGGCCGATGGAGTTTAATGCGGAAAAGTGTGAGGTGGTTCACTTTGGAAGGAGTAACAGGAATGCAGAGTACTGGGCTAATGGCAAGATTCTTGGTAGTGTAGATGAACAGAGAGATCTCGGCATCCAGGTACATAAATCCCTGAAAGTTGCCACCCAGGTTAATAGGGTTGTTAAGAAGGCATATGGTGTGCTAGCCTTTATCAGTAGGGGGATTGAGTTTCGGAGCCACAATGTCATGCTGCAGCTGTATATACCTCTGGTGCGGCCGCTCCTGGAATACTGCGTGCAGTTCTGGTCACCACATTATAGGAAGGATGTGGAAGCTTTGGAAAGGGTTCAGAGGAGATTTACTAGGATGTTACCTGGTATGGAGGGAAGGCCTTACGAGGAAAGGCTCAGGGACTTGAGGTTGTTTTTGTTAGAGAGGAGAAGGCTGAGAGGTGACTTAATAGAGACATATAAGATAGTCAGAGGGTTAGATAGGGTGGACAGTGAGAGTCTCTTTCCTCGGATGGTGATGACCAACACGAAGGGACATAGCTTTAAATTGAGGGGTAGTAGATATAGGACAGATGTCAGAGGCAGTTTCTTTACTCGGAGTGTAGTAGGGGTGTGGAACGCCCTGCCTGCAATAGTAGTAGACTCGCCAACTTTATAGAACATAGACCATTACAGCGCAGTACAGGCCCTTCGGCCCTCGATGTTGCACCGTCCTGTGAAACCACTCTAAAGTCCCTCTACACTATTCCCGTATCGTCCATATGCCTATCCAATGACCATTTGAATGCGTTTAGTGTTCAATTAAGTCCCCTCTTAACCTTCTCTCTAACGAAAACAGCCTCAATTCCTTCAGCCTTTCCTCATATGATCTTCCCTCCATACCAGGCAACATTCTTGTAAATCTCCTCTGTACCCTTTCCAATGCTTCCACATCCTTCCTATAATGCGGCGACCAGAACTGCACACAATACTCCAAATGCAGCCGCACCAGAGTTTTGTACAGCTGCAACATGACCTCATGGCTCCGAAAATCAATCTCTCTACCAATAAAAGTTAACACACCGTATGCCTTCTTAACAACCCTACCAACCTGGGTGGCAACTTTCAGGGATCTATGCACATGGACACCGAGATCTCTCTGCTCATCCACACTACCAAGAATCTTACCATTAGCCCAGTACTCTGCCTTCCTGTTATTCCTTCCATAATGAATCACCTCACACTTTTCTGCATTAAACTCCATTTGCCACCTGTCAGCCCAGCTCTGCAGCTTGTCTATGTCCCTCTGTAACTTGTAACATCCTTCTGCACTGTCCACAACTCCACCGACTTTAGTGTCATCTGCAAATTTACTCACCCATCGTTCTATGCCCTCCTCCAGGTCATTTATAAAAATGACAAACCGCAACGGCCCCAAAACAGATCCTTGTGGCACACCACTAGTAACTGGACACCAGTCAGAGCATTTCCCATCAACCACCACTCTTTGTCTTCTATCAGCTAGCCAATTTCTGATCCAAACTGCTCAATCACCCTGAATCCCAAGCCTCCGTATTTTCTGCAATAGCCTACCGTGGGGAACCTTGTCAAACGCTTTACTGAAATCCATATACACCACATCAACTGCTTTACTCTCATCCACCTGTTTGGTCACCTTCTCGAAGAACTCAATGAGGTTTGTGAGGCACGACCTACCCATCACAAAACCATGTTGACCATCTCTAATCAAATTATTCCTTTTCAGATGATTATACATCCTATCTCGTATAAACCTTTCCAAGACTTTTCCCACAACAGAAGTAAGGCTCACTGGTCTATAGTTACCGGGGTTATCTCTACCCCCCTTCTTGTACAAGGGGACAACATTTGCTGTCCTCTGGTACTATTCCTGTAGACAAAGATGACTTAAAGATCAAAGCCAAAGGCTCAGCAATCTCCTCCCTAGCTTCCCAGAGAATCCTAGGATAAATCCCATCCGGCCCAGGGGACTTATCTATTTCATACTTTCCAGAATCGCTAACACCTCCTTATGAACCTCAAGCCCTTCTAGTCTAGTAGCCTGTATCTCAGTATTCTCCTCGACAACTTTGTCTTTTTCCTGTGTGAATACTGACGAAAAATACTCATTTAGCACCTCTCCTATCTCCTCGGACTCTACGCACAACTTCCCACTACTGTCCTTGACTGGCCCTACTCTTACCTTAGTCATTCTTTTATTCCTGACATACCTATAGAAAGCTTTAGGGTTATCCTTGATCCTACCTGCCAAAGACCTCTCATGTCCTCGCTTGGCTCTTCTTAGGTCTCTCTTTAGAGCCTTCCTAGCTAACTTGTAACTCTCAAGCGACCCAACTGAACCATCACGTCTCATCTTCACATAAGCCTCCTTCTTCCTCTTGACAAGTGTTTCAACTGCTTTAGTAACCCATGGTTCCCTCACTCGACCACTTCCTCCCTGTCTAACAGGTACATACTTATCAAGAACACGCAGTAGCTGTTCCTTGAACATGCTCCACATTTCCATTGTGTCCATCCCCTTCAGTTTTCCTCTCCAGGCGATGCATCCTAAATCTTGCCTTATCGCATCATAATTGCCTTTCCCCCAGCAATAACTCTTGCCTTGCGGTTTATACCCATCCCTTTCCATCGCTAAAGTAAACGTAATCGAATTGTGGTCACTATCACCAAAATGCTCACCTACTTCCAAATCTAGCACCTGTCCTGGTTCATTACCCAGTACCAAATCCAATACAGCCTCGCCTCTTGTTGGCCTATCTACATACTGTGTCAGGAAACCCTCCTGCACACATTGGACAAAAACGGATTCATCTAAAGTACTCGAACTATAGTGTTTCCATACAATATTTGGAAAATTAAAGTCCCCCATAAAAACTACCCTGTTATTTTCGCTCCTATTGAGAATCATCTTTGCAATCCTTTCCTCTACATCTCTGGAACTTTTCGGAGGCCTATAGAAAAGCCCTAACAGGGTGAACTCTCCTTTCCTGTTTCTTAACTCAGACCATACTACCTCAGTATTCGAGTCCTCATCAAATGTCCTCTCAGCCACCGTAATACTGTCCTTGACTAACAATGCCACCCCTCCCCCTCTCTTACCACCTTCCCTGAACTTACTGAAATATCTAAACCCCGGCACCTGCAACAACCATTCCTCGCCCTGCTCTATCCATGTCTCCGAAATGGCCACAACATCGAAGTCCCAGGTACTAACCCATGCCGCAAGCTCACCCACCTTATTCCGGATGCTCCTGGCATTGAAGTAGACGCACTTTAGACCACCTTCCTTCCTGCCGGTACACTCCTGCAACTTTGAAACCTTACTCATGACCTCACTACTCTCAGCTTCTTGTGTACTGGAGCTACAATTCAGGTTCCCAATCCCCTGCTGAACTAGTTTAAACCCTCCCGAAGAGCATTAGCAAACCTCCCCCCGAGGATATTAGTACCCCTCTGGTCCAGGTATAGACCATCCCGTTTGTAGAGGTCCCACCTACCCCAGAATGAGCCCCAATTGTCCAGGAATCTGAAACCCTCCCTCCTGCACCATCCCTGCAGCCACGTGTTCAACTGCTCTCTCTCCCTATTCCTCGACTCGCTAGCACGTGGCATGGGTAACAACCCAGAGATAATAACTCTGTTTGTTCTAGCTCTAGGTTTCCACCCTAGCTCCCTGAATTCCTGCCTTACATCCCTATCCCTTTTCCTACCTATGTCGTTGGTACCTATGTGGACCACGACTTGGGGCTGCTCCCCCTCCCCCTTAAGGATCCCGAAAACACGATCTGAGACATCGCGGACCCTGGCACCTGGGACCTGGCATTTAAGTGGTCACTGGATAGACATATGGATGAAAATGGAATAGTGTAGGTCAGATAGGCTTCAGATGGTTTCACAGGTCGGCGCAACATCAAGGGCGGAAGGGCCCGTACTGCGCTGTAATGTTCTATGTTCTATGTTCTATATTTTTTTTAAATGGTGTTCCGATCTCTCGCTACAATCGGGAGTTCCGGCGAGCGGAGCACCTCACTGTAAAAAAAAAGGGGAGGGCTACGTTCGGCCTCGACTGCACGTTTCCCGTTCAGGCACCTTTATTCAACATGAATCACCTTGTATAGCCATGTATTTCTCGGCAATGCGCGTGCTGGGAATCATGCGGTTAAACGCGCTTTTAGGGTACAAAGAACAATACAGCACAGAAACAGGCCCTTCGGCCCTCCAAGCCTGTACCGGTCATGATACCAATCTTTGCCAAAACCTCCAGCACTTCCTTGTGCCGTATCCCTCTATACCCATCCTATCCATGTGTTTGTCAAGACGCCTTTTGAACGCCGTTAATGTATCTGCTTTCACAACCTCCCCTGGCAACGCGTTCCAGGCACTCACCACCCTCAGATTGAAAAACCTGCTTCGCACATCTCCTCTAAATTTTGCCCCATGGACCTTGAACCTATGCCGCCTGGTGACTGACCCCTTCACCCTAGGAAAGAGTGCCTGCCCACCCACTCTATCCATGCCCCTCATAACCTTGTAGACCTCTATCAGGTCACCCCTCAATCTCCGACTTTCTAATGAAAACGGTCCGAGTCTATTCAGCCTCTCCACATAGTTCCAGACCAGGCAACATCCTGGTAAACCTCTGCACCCTCTCCAAAGGCTCCGCATCCTTCTGGTAGTGTGGCGACCAGAATTGTGCGGCGTATTCCAAGAACGGCCTTACCAAGGTTCTATACAACTGTAGCATGACTTGCCAGTTTTTATACTCGATGCCCCGTCCAATGAAGGCAAGCATTCCGTCTGCTTTCTTGACTATCTTGTCCACTTGTGTTGCCACCTTCAAAGATCTGTGGAGATGCACGCCCAGATCTCTCTGACTTTCTACATTTCTAAGAGTTATACCATTTATAAGAGGGTATATTTCCCCTCCTATGTTAGACCTACCAAAATGCACTGCTGCACATTTGTTTGGATTAAACTCCATTTGCCAATTCTCTGCCCAAGTCTCCAACCTATCTATGTCCTGCTGTATCCTCTGACAATCCTCAACACTATCTGTCACTCCCCCCAACCTTGGTGTCATCCACAAACTTATTAATCAGACCAACACATTTTCCTCCAAATCGTTTATGTACACCACAAACAAGAGGCCCAAGCACCGATCCCTGTGGAACACCACTAGTCACAACCTTCCATTCAGAAAAACACCCTTCTACTGCTACCCTTTGCCTTATGTGACCGAGCCAGTTCTGTGTCCATTTTACCACCTCACCTCTGATCCCATGTGACTTCAGCTTCAGACTCATACCAGTCTGCCATGAGGCACCTTGTCAAAGGCTTTACTGAAGTCCATGTAAACAACACCCACCACCCTCCCCTCATCAATCATCTTTGTCACCTCCTCAAAAAACACCCCCTCAAAAACTTTGTTCCCTTTTTGGAGAATCGCGCCCAATACACTTCCGCTCTGGAATCCGCACATGCGCATGGTGACAGCCTGTGGCGGCTGCGCCGTTCGACATGGCGTACTCGCACTGCAGACCGTCATCAAAAATGTAGACCCCCCCCCCCCCCCCCCCCCCCAAGATCACGTGCGCACATGGGTCCGTGCCACACGATCGCTCCCCTGGCCATCCATGAGGTCTCCCCCAGTGAGCGAGTCTCTCTTCCCCCCCCCCCCCCTCCACCAGGGCAGCGGCGGATTGAGTCCGCGGCTGCCACTCGAGGTTCCCGACGGCCGATACGTGGTTAAAACCACGCTGTCGGGAACTCGGCCAGTTTTGCGTGGAGAATCGCGGGCGGGGGCCTCTGTCAATGGCCCCCTATCTACGCTGCGTAGATCGCGCGCAAGCGATTCTCCGCTTTAGCGGCGCCAATCCTGATTTCCGGGTAAATGGACATTCTCTGTCCCCGCACCGAATGTAATTTTGGGGCGGAGGCTCGGAGAATCCAGCCCAGGGTGACCAAACAACTTGAAGATTTTCACCTGATCAGAGCCAGCAGGGATGGCACAGTGGTTAGCACTGCTGCCTCACAGTGCCTGGAACCGGGGTTCAATTCCGACCTTGGGTAACTGTCTGAGGTGGAGTTTGCACATTCTCCGAAGCTGGCTTTGATCAGGTGGAAAATCTTCAATGTGTTCAGTTTCCTCTGGGTGCTCCGGTTTCCTCCCACAGTCCAAAGATGTGCAGGTTAGGTGGATTGGCCGTGTTAAATTGCCCCAGTTGCGGTTACGGGGATAGGCTGGGGGATTGGGCCTAGCTAAGGGGGTCTTTCAGAGTGTCGGTGCAGACACAATGGGCCGAATGGCCTCCTGCATTGTAGGGATTCTATGGGGTTTTAACGGGAAGGTTATGCCTGATGAACCTGATTTTAATTTTTTGAAGAGGTGATGACAAACGTAGTAGACAGGGGAATGTCTATGGATGTTATTTTTTTTTATGGATGTTATTTCCGTGGACTCCCAGAAATCCCTCAAAAGAGACTGTTAGATACTGTTTAAAACCAGAGGATAGAAGGCAAATTATTGACCTAATTAGGAGATTAACAGAACAGCAAGAAGCCAGAGAATGGGGATTATGGGCAGGTACTATAATTGGCAGGATGTGAGTAGTGGCGTCTTGCAAAGATCCGTATTGGGACCTTAAATATACCCCGTGTTTATTAACGACTTAGTTAATGGATTAAAAAGTCACACATTCACATTTGTCGATGACATAAAGATAGATTGCATCTTAAGCAGTGTAGATGGGAGTATAAAATTACAAAGCAATGTTGATAGATTAAGCGAACAGGCCAAAGACAGACAATTAAATTTCAGTGTCGGCAAATGTCAGGTCATCCACCTACAAAAGATTGAAAAGGCTGTTTTCAAAATGGTGAAAAGCTGGAAACAGCAGAGGCCCAAAGCAATTTGGGCCCCTATACATTAATTCTTCTGATGTTGTGAAGAAGTACAAACAAATACAGCAAACTTGGTGTCATCTGGCACTGTACAAACCAGAATTCACAAGTAACTGGAATTTCTGACCATGTGATTTTTTTTGTTTTTGTTTTGTTTTTCAAAGCCAGTCACGGCAAACCCATTCTTTGGAGGGGGGGGGGGGGGGGGAGGGGAGGGGGGGGGGGGGGAGGGGAGGGGGGAGAGGTGAAGGGAAATGAGTAATAACAGATTGCAAATCTTCAGAGGTTGTTCATAGGCTTTATATTGAAATTATTAAATTATTGGTTGGGCCGGAGTCCCACCCCGTGTCCGCTCCCCAGGCACCGGGGTCTCTGCCCGTGTGTGAAGCCCATGTTGTCTCCACGGACTTCAGTAAGGCCTATGACATGGCAGACTGGTACAGAAGGTGTGGTCACACAGGATCAGAGGTGAGCTGGCAGGACTGACTTGGTCATAGACGACAGAGGGTAGCAGTGGAAGGGTGCTTTTCTAATTGGAGGGTTGTGACTAGTGGTGTCCGCAGGAATCAGGGCCTTTGCTGTTCGTAGTATATATAAATGATTTGGAGGAAAATGTAACTGGTCTGATTAGTAAGTTTGCGGGCGACACAAAGGTTGGTGGAATGGTGGATAGTAATAAAGGTTGGTGGAATGGTGGATAGTAATAAAGGTTGGTGGAATGGTGGATAGTAATAAAGACTGTCAGAGGATGCAGCAGGATCTAGACCGGTTGAAGACTTGGGCGGAAAGATAGCAGATGGAGTTTAATCCGGACAAATGTGAGGTACTGCATTTTGGAAAATTTAATTCAGGAGGGAAATATACTGTAAATGACAGGCCCTTAAGAGTATTGACAGGCAGAGGGATCTGGATGTACAGGTCCACAGGTCACTGAAAGTGGCAACAGAAGTGGAGACAGTGGTCAAGAAGTCATTCGTCATGCTTGCCTTCATTGGCCGGGGCACTGAGTATAAAAATTGGCAAGTAACGCTGCAGCTGTATAGAACTTTAGTTAGGCCACACTTGGAATATAGAGTGCAATTCTTCCCCCCCCCCCCCCCCCCCCCCCAACATCGGGTGGGAGAATCGCGGGGGTGCTGGGCGTGTCACGCCACGCCGCCCCGGCACCTGCACGTGATTCTCCCACGCCCCCAAACCGGGGCACCGAGATTTACGGCTGGCCGCTTGAAGAATCGCCGCTCGCCGTTACAAACGGCGAGCGGCGATTCTCCGGCCCGGATGGGCCGAGCAGCCTGCCCAATACAACGTGTTCACACCGGTGCCTACCACACCTGGTCACTGCCGGCGTGAACAGCGCGGGAATGCTGCGAGGGTGGCCTGTGGGGGGGGGGGGGGGGGGGGGGGGGGGGCGCACAAAAGGGGACTGGCCCGCGATCGGTGCCCACCGATCGGCAGGCCGGCCTCTCTGAAGGACATCACCCGCGCTTGCGCTTGTGCAGGTTAGCCGGCGCCAACCCGAGCATGTGCGGTTGCCGACCTACCCGCGGGCACCCCGCAAGAAATGTCGGAGTGATCTTGTGGGGCGCCCGCGGGTAGGTCGGCAACCGCACATGCTCGGGTTGGCGCCGGCTAACCTGCACAAGCGCGGGTGATGTCATTTACGTGGCGCCGGCCGCCTAATTTACGCGGCGTCAAGCCCCAGTGCGCGTAAATGATGCGGCGCCGCTCCTCTCCCCCCCGGGGGTGGGAGAATAGGGGGCGAGGAACGGCCTCTGACGCCGGAGTGAAACACTCCAGTTTTCACTCCGGCCTCGGCATTTAGGGCGCGATTCTCCGCAAACGCGGCGAATCGTAAAGGCTGCCGTGAAACTGGCCGTGTTTCACGGCAGCCTCCGCACCCCCTCCCGGGACCCGATTCTCCCCCCCGGGCGGGGCTGGCAGCGGGGCCTCGTGAAGCACGGCATCGCGGCCTTAACGACCGTCGCTAAGTCCACGCGCCAAGCGTCACGCCGGCTGACGTGCACGGTGATGTCAGCCGCGCATGCGTGGGTTGGACGGCTCCAACCCGCGCATGCGCGGGGCCGTCATCTCCCTCGGTCGCCCCGCGGACTGATCCTGCGGGGCGGCGGAGGGAGAAAGAGTGCGTCCGTTATGGACGCACTGCCCGCGATCGATGGGCACCGATCGCGGGCCTATACCCCCTTTGGCATGGCCGTGGTATGGCCGTGCCAATCGGGGCCCTGGATGCCCAGAACGGGCATGTTGCGGCCGTTTTTACGACGGCAGCAAGCAGGTGTGTTTGCTGCCGTAAAAACGGCCGTAAAGGCCTGGGAACTCGGCCCATCGGCCTGGGGAGAATCGCTGTTCGCCGTAAAAAACGGCGAGCAGCTATTCGTGTCGTGGGGCGGGCGGGGGGGGAGAATAGCGGGAGGGCGTGAAAAATGTCGGGGACGCCCTCCCGCTATACTCCGACCCGTCGTGGGCAGCGGAGAATCGCGCCCTTATTCTTCCACTGGGAGAATCCCGCCCACAGTGTTCAATTCTGTTTGCCACACTATCAGAAAGATGTGGAGGCTTTGGAGAGGGTACAGAAGAGGTTTACCAGGATGTTGCCTGGTGTGGATGGAATTGGTTATGAGGAGAGGTTGGTAAACGTAGTTTGTTCTCACCTGAAATATGGAGGTTGATGGGTCGACCTGATTGAAGTCTACAAAATTATGAGGGGCATGGACAAAGTGGATAGTCAGAAGCTTTTTTCCAATGTGGAAGAGTCAATTACTAGGGGACATATGTTTAAGGTGCAAGGGGAAAGTTTAGAGGAGATGTGCGAGGGAAGTTTTTTTTTTACACAAAGGGTAGTGGGTGCCTGGAACTCACTGCCGGAGGAGGTGGCAGACGCAGGTACGATAGTGATGTTTAAGGAGCATCTTGACGGATATATATGAATAGGATGTGAATAGAAGGATATGGACCCCAGAAGTGTAGAAGGTTTCAGGTTAGATGGGCAGCATGGCACAGGCTTGGAGGGCTGAAGGGCCTGTCCCTGTGCTGTACTTTTCTTTGTTCTTTGGTTTTATTGTATCTGTACAAAGGCTCTAGAGTGAAACTGACAGCTCATTCTTTTTTTTAAAGCCAGTCTGACGTCTGCCCAGCTGTGGCATTTGAAATCCTGGCTGCTTCCCCACTCCCTTTAACCCCTCAAACGTGGAGGAGCACCCTGTGTCCGGAGTAATGTAACTCTCCATTGACTGGTATTTTTGATTTACCGGCACCACTCCTTTTGGAAACATGCCCGGTAAAAAAGATTTTACTGTCTTCAGAAAGACTGTAATGGAATGCTGACCTTCTTTATCTAGAGTCCAAAGTTCAAGGATGTAGATGCTTCAGCTTTACAAAGCCCTGGTTAGACCACACTTGGAAGTACTGTGAGCCGTTCTGGCCACCACACCTTAGGAAGGAGAAATTGGCTTTAGTCGGAATGCAGTGTAAATATACCAGAGTTATATGTGGACTCCCAAGGGAGTTCATGTATAACTTATGAGGAGTGATGCACAAATTTGGGGTTGTGTTCATTTGGTGGTTTCATCAAAGTTTTCACGAAATTGAGTGGAACAGATAGAGAGGTGATGGAGAGAAACTGTTGCTCTTTGGGGAATCCAGCACAAGTCCAAGAATTAGAGCAAGACGATCTGAAATGAAGTTGGAAAACACTTTTACCCAGAAAAGGTGGAAAAAGTTTGAAATTCTATCCTACGAATGTCAGTTAATGCTAGATCAACGGTAAGTTTTAAATTGACAATTGACAATTTTTTGTTACGCACAGATATTAAGGGATACGGTGGCTGTATCCAGATCAGCCATGATCTCGTTGAATGGTGGGACATCCTTGACAGCTAAATGACCCACTCCTGTTCTTATGTTCATTGCCAACCAAGGCCTTAACCTAGTTCTTTTGTCGAGAAAGATTGTGTAAATATAAACAAAGGAACTACGTATAAACTGCTAGGAGAACCTTGTCTGCTGGCTCGAACGTGTGCAAAGCACTTCTATATTGTGCCTCTAACATTTGCGCAGCACATCTTAATAGTTGACAGTATCTTCCAGGTGCCTTAGTGTGACCAAATGTTGTACTTGGCTGATGTCCGACTTGACTTCTTTTAAATAATCTAAAAGGAGCAAGCTCTACAATGTATGGCATCAGAAATTTGTCCCAATACCAAAGCAATTATTGTGTAACCAGAGCCAAAAACCTTTATCCAATCTAGCTAGCTGAGTGACTTAGATCTAGTGTACTTCCTGCAGGTGAATTGTGGAATTCAAGATGTGTGTGTATAACCTCCAAAGCACAACTGGATAAACATGTCACGGCCATTTCCCAGCATGGAGACTCAGTTAAAGGGCCGCATGTCAGGGGAATTGAGTGTAGAGAAGTCAGCCCGCCTCATTTGTGGTTCCCCCAATTTTGTGATGTCTACAGCATTCACGGCTTAAAACTGACTTCGAGAGTTGACTTTTGATGGAGAGTGCAAACTTGGGGCATGATCTTGCTGAATCCACCTCTATTCCTGAACAGAATGTCAATGATATAGAAGAAAATATGTTTTCGGTGCAGACATGAGAACATGTGTGGCTGGCTGCAGTGGATTTTAACTGGCAGCTGAGAGAGTTTGCGGTGGGGCTGTGAAGCTGTTTGAAAATCTCCAGTGACTGCAGAAAATGGCTGACTCAAATAATCCATCAGAAGACAGTCAAGGAAGCAATTCAATACGAGGACCATATTGGAGGCAGCACTGAGGAACGGACCCCATGATACCAGAGGCAGATTATTGAATGGTACAGAAGCAAAAAATCAATACTATTGACCACACCCGAGGTTCAATGCCATCCTATTTCCAGGGAACTTTCCAATTTCTGATTGCCATTGATTGAGTGATTTGTTAGAGCAAACACAATGGGCAGGATTTTCCAGCCCTTTCTACCAGCGGAATCTATGAATCCCACCAGAGGTGACCCCCCCCCCCCCCCTCTCAATAGCAGGTTCCCCAGCGATAGGGGCAGGCGAGCTAAGGAAACACTATAGAAATTGGTGCGACCCAAAGATCTCGCTGACAGCCAATGGCAAGTCATCTCGGGGGGGGGGGTTGGGAATCGTGCCCAATATTTTTGAGGGAAAAGGGCGGGGGAAAGAGATTGAACTGCAAACCTGGCTGAAGTTAATTTGCCCCTGAAATTAAGCAGGTAAATCACATGTCCACAAAATAAGGTGTTGGCTCATGGTTTGACCCCGTGTTGGGATGAATGCGTACACCGGGGAAAGAATTATTTGAAATTATTACAAAAAAAGCTGAATTCGAATTGGCTAATGTAGCATTTGCAGTAAGGAGCCTGGAACACAGCTTTCAGAATTGGGGATACGATTCCATCGTCCTATCTCTAGCACACTTCCCATCCAGCTATCTCCCTCCTGCAGTCATGGGATTTGCCACAAAACTGTACATCCTATGACCAAATATTTTTTCCGACAGCCTCAAATCTGAGCATGCAATTTGTTTTATAGCGTTTTTACAGTCTTATTATATTGCAACACACACACACACGCACACATCCCTGGAACATTGAAAGGAAACAGGAAATTAAGCCGCAGCTTCATCTGTGGCTCGAGAGGAAATGTTTACCCACAATGCGTATTTTCATTCCTGTCTCTGTAGGCTTTGTACTGTCACAGTTATTTTTCTCTTCTATATATTATTAGTTGCCCTTGATCAGGGAAGGGAGATAGGCTAATCTGCTTGGTGCTCCCACATTAGAATATTGTTCATAGATTCTCTTTACAGATAATTACAGCTAAGCGAACTCAACAAAAAGGAATTGTCATAGCCACCGATCGCTGGCCCTCTATCCAATCCCACAGCTCCATGCCCCCCTCTAATAGGGCAGCATGGTCGCACAGTGGTTAGCACTGTAGCTTCACAGCTCCAGGGTCCAAGGTTCGATTTCCAGCTTGGGTAACTGTCTGTGTGGAGTCTGCACGTTCTCCCCGCGTCTGTGTGGGTTTCCTCGGGTGCTCAGGTTCCCTCCCACAAGTCCCAAAAGATGTGCTGTTGGGTGAATTGGACATTCTGAATTCTCCCTCTGTGTACCCGAACAGGCGCTGGAATGTGGCAATTAGGGGCTTTTCACAGTAACTTCACTGCAGTGTTAATGTAAGCCTACTTGTGGCAATAAAGATTATTATTAAAACAGTACAAATCTGACCCTATTTCCAGTGTTCTCTACCTTTGACAAAATGTCATCAGATTCAAAACATTAGACTCCCTCTCTCTCCACAGATGCTGTCAGGCCTGGTGAGATTGTCCAGTATTTTCTGCTTTTGCTTCAATAAAAACAAAGATCTTGTATAAATGAATGAATGTGTGAGAATCATCATATAAATGGTGTAAATGCATCTGACCCGTCCGTGTACTGCAAAATCTGTGGAAAGCTAGGAAAGATATTTGGAAGTTGTCAGGCTTACAACTAAGGTGGCCATTAGTGCCTGACAGGAAGAAAAATAATGTAAATTCCTCTTGAGTCCAGTGAAATGGAAAAATAAAATGTTTTAAGTCAGACTCTAGGCTGTGATTTATACTTATTTTGACAAAAGCCAACCAGTAGGTATTGGAAAACATACTCGTCTGTTTCAAAGTGCAGTGTATTCAGTTGAGCTATTACTGTAATCCATTTTCTAACATTTCCGCTTCATGCACATGATTCCAAGTGCTGTAAATCAACCATGCTTGGCTGAGTTTATTAAAACTATCTATTTATTTTTTTCATTCGGCATGACTAATCCGTGTTGATAATTTTTAAATGTTTTGGCATGGGTGGGGTGGGGAGAACAGAAGTGGGAATTCATGTGCTAATTGAAGGATTACCGTGTTGGGCAATGGACGTGTGGAGGTTGGGCAGAGTCAAATTCCCTTTTGTGGTAACTGATGAAACCGATTAAACCTGTCTTGGAATCGTAGAATTTGCAGTGCAGAAGGAGGCCATTCAGCCCATCAGATCTGCACCGGCCCCTGAAAGAGCACCCTACTTAAGACCACACATCCACCCATAACCCAGCAACCCCACCCAACCTGTGGATGCTAAAGGGCAATTTAGCGTGGCCAATCCGCCTAACCTGCACATTTTTGGAATTGGCACATCTCTTTTCCAAAGTGAGTCTTTCTTAATGATCTTTGAGGGCATGTTTTGCAATTTAATGTCAAAATGCAGGCGCGTTTATGTTGTGCAGTTACTAAAGATTGTGTTTAAACTGCTCGAAGCCACCTCGCAATCTTCTCCTTTCAGCGGAAAGTTGTTATCCTGCCCACCTGGGCGGGCTTCTAATGCTGAAGTGAAAAGAATGCGTGCATGTTGATTGGAAAAACAGTCTTCCACTGGTCAATGTCGTCGTCATGATGATAACATCATCACTCGAAAGTTCAGTTTAGCGGGATGCAAATCAGTTTCACGCCGGCCTCCAGTGGGTTTCCTGATCTGCTGTGGTGGGTATCAGCGGAAGATCCCATGGGAAATTCACACCAGCGTGCAAGCAATTCCCCCCCCCCCCCCCCCCCCCCCCCCCAACCCTCCCACCATGGGACAGGGGCTTGGGAATATTCTGCCCTATATTTTGATTTAACTTCCTTTCTGTCTGTCCTTCCTCACTGAAGTGGGAGGTGAAGAATGCTTGGTAAATAATGAAGAATGCAAAGAAGCAAAAGCTGAGTGGGTTATCGTTTGTTTTCATGGTCACAGTAAAGTTGCTATTTTGAGGGTATCATGGTGAGGTCCTAGTTTCGATCTGGGCTCTGGGTCACTGTCCGTGTGGAGTTTGCACATTCTCACCCTGTTTGCGTGGGTTTCGCCCCCACAACCCAAAGATATGCAGGCTAGGTGGATTAGCTACGCTAAATTTCCCCTTAATTGGAAAAAATGAATTGGGTACTCTTTTAAAAAGTTGCTATTTTGGGCATGATTTAACCACCTTGATGTGCCTGCACGGATCTGGCTGCCCCAGATAAATAGCGGGAAAGGCGAAAATTGAGATTCGCGCCAGAGCAGAAATCCGTTTGCTATCTAATCAGCCTGCTCCCGATGGCGAGTTCCGGATCATGCCCAAATACGACGAGCATATCATTAACCCCCTACTAATCACCACCCCCTGCTCCAGCACCCACCACTGCCCGCTCTAGTTTCACTAGTGCTTTCCCTCAAGCCACGCAATTTATTCCATTCTCCAACTCCAGCCGCTATTTTAATATTTCCCTCTCTCTCAAAGAACTCTTCAGTTCTTTTTTTAAAGACGTTACAGATGTTGCTTCCCCCCATCATTTGGCAGAGAATTCCACATTATTACCATCCTCTGTGTATTAGGTTTTTATGACCTCCCCTTTAATTGCATTTTTTGGTCCTCATGTTACTGTAGCACTTGGGAAGCAATAAAGAGCAGTGCGAGTTCATGGCAACTGCCCTGACTACTCATTATGGCCATCTTCAAGAGAAAAAATAGAAAATAATTACTTCTCCTCCGATTTAACTATGCTTTACAGACCAGGGAGGTCCCAAGTTCTGTTCTGACCTCAACAGGACAGTGACTGTGGGAGTTGTAACAGGGACACATGCTCTAGGTTAGACCTGGACTCCTGATTCTGATTGATATATTTAAGGGAGGGTTGGCAACATTGAAAAGAATTAGAATAAAGATAAATTTGGTTTATTTAATTGTGAAGCATGTGAAAGGGCGAAAATGATCAGTACAGATTGATGCGCACTGGCCTGGAAAATCACCATTTTGCATGAGAGAGCCGATACAAAAACATCAAGAGGCCACTTTGGAGAGAAATGTTTAAATCAATGCTAATATTAAATAGCAGATTTTGTTCAGGGCTGCAGTTTGTAATAAACAGCTTGACCTTCCACTGACCGCAGGGCTTGCTCTACTTGTCTCAAAGCAGATAATCACACCTCGCAGACCTCAAGCCTTCACCTCTCTCTCCTCCAATCACAGCCTTATTAATGTACAGCTTGAAGATAAAGAGCACTGGGACGACCGCCAGTCCATCTTGTAGGTAGCTTGCCTCCCTGCGTGATCCAAATGACTCAAAGATCCAAAGTGCAATTTCTTCATTCAAAGTCACCATTTGTTAGATTTGCATACAAATCTGACTTGTTCATCGGCGCATTGTGTACATCAGGTTACATTGAGCAATGAGGAAGTTGGTTAGATTATAATGTGAGTCCACCCAAGTCACGGTCCAACATTCAGGCCTAAGTGTTAGTGTTTCTACAGTTGCAATGACAATATTATTAGAGGCTGCAACACTATCTACATCAAATTGAATCTCTTTTTTATAACTAATGAAGTATTTGCATATTCTATGTAACTCATTCCAATTACTTTTTCCTGACTTGTCTCCCTTTTTGCTATTTAGTTTCCAAAGCAGGGATTCACAAGGTCGATACACCTATGGCTGGCCTATTGTTCTCACCTGTGCTCATCATGTAGGCAATACTCCAGTCACCGCACTCAACAAAAGATTCAATGTGGTTTTTTTAACCTTTACTACCCTACTCTGGGATCTATATCACTGCCTTGATAGGATTTCCAACTTTATGTGGCCATATTCCTCAATACCTTCTGCCAATACCAATACCCATTCATGCTGCTAACTCACACCTACCATTGATCGCTTGACATGTCCATCCTTATGGCTCACTGCCCCCCCCCCCCCCCCCATGCCCATTAGAAAATCAATAGCCTCTTCATTATCTGATTTGATGATTTCAACTAGATGTCCATTTTTCTATCTTAGTATTTTTATAGCAAATGAATAAGTTTATTTCTCATAAGGCACTAGATTTGAACACTGTGGTTTTACTCTTGGGTTGCAGTACTGTTGAGATTAGCCTTTTATTCTTGGAGACCACAGGGCAATAATGGAAGGTGAGCAAGGTGACACGTTGAACACCCTGGTGTGTGAAGAAGGACTTCCTGGTGTCAGTCCTAACTGTGTCTTTCAACATATAGGCCTTGGGCCACCTTCTTCCTGTGTCATGGTTGAACTTGAAGTCACTCTAGTGATCCGTTTGGGCTTCTGTTCAAGTCTAGATTTTGATTAGATTTCAGTGCACACCTCCTTAGGATTTGTGCCTCCTTGTTATTACCCCAGGACGCTGAGTTACTCCAACAGCATAAGTACTGTGCTGCCTATTCATTCAATGCGTAAAAACAAACATGGACCCAATAAATTAAATAGGGGCAACACGGTAGCATGGTGGTTAGCATAAATGCTTCACAGCTCCAGGGTCCCAGGTTCGATTCCCGGCTGGGTCACTGTCTGTGCGGAGTCTGCATGTCCTCCCCGTGTGTGCGTGGGTTTCCTCCGGGTGCTCCGGTTTCCTCCCACAGTCCAAAGATGTGCGGGTTAGGTGGATTGGCCATGCTAAATTGCCCGTAGTATCCTAAAAAGGTAAGGTTAGCGGGGGGGGGGGGGGGGGGGGGGTGTTGGGTTACGGGTATAGGGTGGATACGTAGGTTTGAGTAGGGTGATCATGGCTCGGCACACCATTGAGGGCCGAAGGGCCTGTTCTGTGCTGTACTGTTCTATGGTCTATGTTCTACACCCCAGCATCAGATTAATTTATTTCGCCAGCGTGGCTATTCCTTTAAGTGCCCCATCTTTACGGATGAATTTCAATTTCCCTCCGGCTTACCATATTGCTATTTCCACCTCCCAAAAAATATTTTCCTTCTGTCGATCCTCAAAACGTCATTTTATTGGTTTTGTTTCAGCTGTGTCATGTGTTTTGGTATTTTCACATTATCTGCTTTTATTAAATTCTGTAAAGACATTAGGCCTAATCCTCCAAGTCAATTGGTGGCCTAACCATAAACAAATGCCTCGATTGGAGCCATGCTGTGCATTTCTTTTTGAATTGAAATGACTGCCCATAATCAAGTCAGATTTTAAAAAAGTGGCCTGGCATAAAATAGTTTCTCTGTGTTACTTGGAACTGTTGGCCGCTCTGAAAAAGAGCTTTCAGGTGATGTGGTGATTGAACACAAGCACGTCACTCAATTTATTGGTAAGTGTAAACTTCCCATCAATTAGGGATGATGGTGCTGGGATTCACCCCTGGAAAGTTGATGGCATTTAAGTATACTTTAATTTATTGGGTCCATGTTTGTTTTTACGCATTGAATGAATAGGCAGCACAGTACTTATGCTGTTGGAGTAACTCAGCGTCCAGGGGTAATAACAAGGAGGCACAAATCCTAAGGAGGTGTGCACTGAAATCTAATCACCAGTAGTTGGAGAATTTAGTTGCAATTAGTTAAATAAATCCAGAATAAGAAGCTCGAATGATGGCTATGAAACAACCCAACTGGTTCACAAATGGTCTTTGGAGAAAGAAACTTGCCTTTTATACATGGTCCTTAAATGCCCTTAGTAAGAAAGAAAGAAAATCGCTTATTGTCACAAGTAGGCTTCAATGAAGTTACTGTGAAAAGCCCCTAGTCACCACATTCCGGCGCCTGTTCGGGGAGGCTGGTACGGGAATTGAACCGTGCTGCTGGCCTGTCTTGGTCTGCTTTAAAAGCCAGCGATTTAGCCCAGTGTGCTAAACCAGCCCCTTAAATGGCCTAGCAAGCTATTCAGCTGTATTAAACCTGCTACAAAAAGTATTTTCACTTGGACTGCCGCTGTTCGAGAAGGAAGCACACCGCCACTTCCTGATGTAGGAAAGGGTGGTAACTCCTGGCCTTGTCAATGATGCCCACATCCTATGAATGAATATAAAACAATTGTAATATATAAACGTTTTCATCCGTAATTCCTTTGAACCAATCATCTTGCTGGTCACATGGAAAGATCAAATAATGAGTGGATACGTATCCAGTGATGTACCTCGGTGAGCTTAGTGCTGACTGGAGTTGCTGTGAGTGGCAAGGAATAGCTATTTGCCATTCATCTTGCATACAGATGCCCAGAATATGTTTTGTGAGTTGATCAGTGGGGGTTTGTCATGATGCCCCCACCCCACCATACCATCGAGGTGTCCTCTACAGGGAGTCAGTTGCATCAGTGAATAGTTCAGGTAGCAGCAAGATTGTTTAACCAATTGGATTGAAGAATCTTGACTGAGATACGTAGCTGGCTGGAATGTGGCGACTAGGGGCTTTTCACAGTAACTTCATTAAAGCCTACTTGTGACAATAAGCGATTATTATATTATGTGAAAAATGGGCAATATAAATTGCATTTAAATCAGCATAGAGGAAGCATAACAAAGATTAGAACACGCACATGAGATTAAGGGGGAGACAGAAAAGAGAAAATAGAAAAGGGCTTCATTTTTAAGAAACAAATCTGTAACATTAACTTTCTTCTGAGAAAATGGGGGAATTTTTCAGCCCATGATCGCCGTCCGAGGGGAAAATCCGGAGAGAATCAGGAAACCCGATTCTCTCTGGAGGTATTGCATTTCCCAATTTTTCTCTTTCCCGTCGAAGTCACAAGGTTCATGTCCACAGAGGATGGGGGTGGGCTTCAGTTAAATGGAATTTAATACATTTATATGTTATTAATGACCTCCTACCTGCCCCATGATTCTCTTTTGCCCCCCCCCCCCCCCCCCCCCCCCCCACCAGACTAAATATTCATATCAGGTTCATAAGCAGATTGTCAAAACGGGAAACAGTCCAGGGGATCACTCTCGGGCACAAAGCTAAATATAGCCCCCAGGGGAAGTGACATGCCAGGGCACTGCCCCCTAGCACAAGTTGGTGTGGTCAGGTTGGCACTGTGCAAATCTGGCAGTGCAAACCTGTATGGAGGAATGGATTGCCGCTGACAGTAGCTCCTGGATTTCTGCATTTAACTTTTCATGTGTGGACGCTACATCTTGCTATTTGTTTTGTCCCATACAAACAAAGTGTTGACCGCCCTACCTTTACTGCTACAACAAAATTTAATTGCTCTGAAAACATCAGGAAAAAAAAGGGTTTGTTCTTATTTTTGCTTTCCTTTTAAATGTATCACATCTTGTACATGCAGTTACTGTAAGATTGTATTTTGACTTTCCCAATCTGCATGCAAAGCTTTTCTTGTTAGTGCTGGAAATAGGAATACTAAATCAGCATCCTATGGGAGTGAGTTGAGAATCATAGAATCTACAGCATGGAGATAGACCCTTCGGCCCAAACTGGTCCATGCCAACCAAAAAGCCCATCTAAGCTAGCCCAATTTGCCTACATTTTGCCAATATCCCTCTATAGAATCATAGAAGCTCTCCAGTTTCTAATTTAAGTGTCTTTAATAATGGTTCACAAAGAAGGGGAAACAGAAAAAGTAGTCATCTTAATTTGAATGGTGTGATAGAGTTCTGATAAAATTCTATTTTAAAGTACACAAGAGTACTTTAGCTCGAGGCAAGATAAATAATAAGTCTTTTGATGCATTTAACAAAGAATGAATGCCTGAGGACAGGTGTGCCCTTAGCAAGAAAGAGACAAAGTAAACTCGGGTTGAAAGCACCAAACAATTTGTACAGGAATGTGAAAAATCATGTTTTCCTTTTGAGTTCAAATGAAGACTATTAAACCTTGCAAAGAGGGCTCCTGTAGCTGGAGACGTTTTAGCAATTTCCCTTGAGAAATGTCTTGACTTGTAAGACCTTCTAAGGCAACACTTGTGTAAAGAAAAGGTAAGCACAGTTTCTGTAAATGCTCCAATTGCTTTGACTGAATGGGTGGATTCTTCAATGGTGTACTCAGAAAACTGCACATACATTTCAAGAGTGTGAAAAATATATTATGGAATTTTTCCAAAGGATACTGTGTGCTCCTTTTATTTTAAAAAGAAAATGCCTGTCTAGTCCCCTTCAGAGATAATAGCCAGAATCGTCTGCTCTGAAGTGATTGCGGGTGTGAAAATGCGAGTGATTGCTGCTGGAGTTGAGATGGCTGAACACACAAGTTCTTACGCTATTCAGCTCATACATATGCATCCATGCGGAGCACAGCAAATGTTGTAGCGGCGGAGGGCAGGAAGTCCCCCTTCCCACAGCTACCTATGGGCTTGAAGTCTGTTCCAGTGCCATATTTAAAAGGCACCCAGACAGCCTCCCCCAGCCACCCAACTCCTTAGGCTGCCTTCCAGATCCAGCCTCTACTCCACGCTTCCACCCTGCACTACACTTCCAGCCTTGCCAGAGTTTGTGCTCCCGGTACTCGATACAAGTGACGTTATGAGCGGTCCCCAAAGAGGTGAAAGCGGCATCTACAGACTTCAAAGTCATGTAAGAAGTGAAGCTTGCTAAGTTGCATGCCACTTATACACAGTAATAAAAGGGGCAGTACGATGGCACTGCTGCCTTACAGCGCCAGAGACCTGGGTTCAATTCCAACCTTGGGTCACTATCCGTTTGGAGTCTGCACGTTCTCCCCGTGTCTGCGTGGGTTTCCTCCAGGTGCTCCGGTTTCCTCCCACAGTCCAAAGGTGTGCGGGTTATGTGAATTGGCCATGATAAATTATCCCTTAGTGTCCAAGGATGTGCAGGTTAGGTTGTGGAGATAGGGCGGAGTAGACGAAAGGTAATGTGCCTTTTCGATGCATTGGTTCAGACTCAACAAGCTAATTGGCTTCCTTCTGCACTGCAGGTATTCCACAATCTAATTGCTCGTTTGAGTGGGGAAATTTAATTCTGGTGAGGTAACCTTTTCATGAGCTTGCTACCACACGCGATGTTGTTTGTCAGGAAGCTTGACCCACTTTTAAAGTCTCAAGAACAAAATTCTGCAACTCTGCCACCTACCGCACTTCCCATTGCTGACAGAGCCAAAACATTCCGCCTCGTGTAGTTTTTCCATTGTGACCACATTGGGACTTGTAGCAAGAGTGGTCCAATTATACAAGTCTAAATGTGTGTTTATTATAAATACTTGGAAGGATCATTGCTGATGAAGAACATTGCTTGAATCAACAAATTTCCAGGCCCAGACCGAGGCCAGAACCATCTTAGTTAAAAAGTACCCTGAATTATGCAATTTGTGCTCCCGGGGGGGGGGGGGGGTGCAGGTGCAGGATTGAGTCCGGCCTGGAGGCAGAGCACAGGTGGCCGCTGGGACAGAAGAGTGCCGAGGGTGGTCGGGTTAGAAGAGCCACTTTGTTCCAGTAGATTCAGAAGGTGCATGGCTCTCTGTACCCATAGCATATGGGGCAGCACGGTAGCATGGTGGTTAGCATAAATGCTTCACAGCTCCAGGGTCCCAGGTTCGATTCCCGGCTGGGTCACTGTCTGTGCGGAGTCTGCACGTCCTCCCCGTGTGTGTGTGGGTTTCCTCCGGGTGCTCCGGTTTCCTCCCACAGTCCAAAGATGTGCAGGTTAGGTGGATTGGCCATGCTAAATTGCCCGTAGTGTCGTAAAAAGTAAGGTTGGGGGGGGGTTGTTGGGTTACGGGTACAGGGTGGATACATGGGTTTGAGTAGGGTGATCATTGCTCGGCACAACATCGAGGGCCGAAGGGCCTGTTCTGTACTGTACTGTTCTATGTTCTATATCATATGCACAATGCCGACTTATGGCCCCACCCACCCCCATGGTCCCTCGTACCTTCTAAGCCATTGCCATAGCCACTCACCCAGTAAATCATGGCAGAACTCCAGGAGCCATGTGGGAATGAAAAAAAAAGCTTTTAAGAATCTAATACAGCCATCGCTCGTGCACACATTGACTGTGAAAACCCATTCAAAGCCATTAAGTCTTGTAAAAACATCTTCAAAACCCACGTCAAAGACAGCTAATCCTTTAAAAGACTATTTAAACTTTAAATCAAACTGTGAACTCCCCAGCTGAGATAATTATAACTTTTGATACTCAGCCACACATTTGTAATGACACAGTGATAGTTCTTGTGAAAATATCAACAAGGAACTTCTGTTTAAACTGCACAAACGGATGCAACTGTTTGCTTCAAACCTGGAGCAGTTGGCCATTTAAGTGAAGAAGCTTTTTTTTTAATGTTGTAGTAGCTGCAGCCTGTTCTTTTTAACTAAAAAAAGAAGCTTAGTCTGTATAACTCTCATGATCTTATCAGCTGTTCAAGCATTTACAACCAATCCATCAACTTCTGACTCACTGCTAGCTTCGACTCTGCAATTGTCAAAGTAGGGCCTCTTTGAGTTCAGCTCACCAAGAGATTCAGTTTGGAAGTTGGGGTACTCATCCATTGCGTACCCACAAATTGCATACGAGAAAGTGAAGACTTGTCCATCCAAGTGAGTGATTTTTTTTAACATTATGATAATTGGGGATTACTATTGCCATCCTCTCTGCAACTGCCATAGTTCTTTTTATACTACGCCCCTGTAGCGCCTGGGGATGTTTCAATGCTTGAGGTTGCTGTTGTTGGAAATTTATTTTTAAAAGTTTGGAGTTTCATTCCTTCAGAAATTAATTATTGTTGGAGTTTTAATTTGATTCAACTTTTTCTTTTTTGCTTCTTTTATCTGCTGCTCTTATTCCATCGTTATTTTACATTCTGTGCATGATTTTAGATTGAGTTGAGTGTTCTAATACAGACTTCCTGGTTTACATTTTTCATACCCAGTAAGGATTCTTGAATTTAATGAGTTGATAATCAGCCTGGGTATTCTTTCACCATCTCCTCACTATCACCCAAAGGGGAAAAAAAGTGTATGACGATATACTTAAAATGCCTGATTGTTTGAGGCGACATGCTGTTCCTACACTGATCTCAGATCCACTGTGGAGGCAACCATGCTGGAATGCTGTATTAACATACATTATTTTGATTTTTAACATGCTGCCTGGAGTTGAAAAAGCAATGGCTTTACCAGCCAAGTTAAATTGGTGTAAAAGACAGCTATTTTTAAAGCCCCATTACATATTATTGCAATTCCATTGAAAACTTTGCACTTTCCTGGTTTGAATGTCTACTGGCCAATTGAAATGCTGGTTCACAGCAGACCCATTGATTTCTCAAAGATTAGAAATAGCAGCATGGGGCCCTGTAGCTGAATGGGTAAATGCGCCAGGAGTCACACCAACTGGGAAGGCAATACCTAGGCTGAGGTGAGTGATTTCAGATGTGGAGAGTGGTGAGAAGGCGACACATTGCCTCCCTATCCACAACATCTCACAACACCCTTAAAGTGCATATACATGGGCGATGTTTGAGGATAGGATTGAGCTCAGCTGCAATGCTTTTTCTTTCCTTGCCTTTTACTACTCCCCTAACCCTTACCGAACCAAATCAACCTGATGACGATTGTTGTTTACACTGACACATACAGAAATTCTCTCTTCCCTAACACCAAGTGACTGGTGTTAAGGGTTGTTCGATAACGCCTACAACATCTCAAAATCTTTAACAGGGGCACAATGGGCTGGATCTAATCTGCCGATGGGTTTGAAGGTAGGGGTTTGCTAAATCCAGACGCCGTCCAGCCCACCACCTAGTTGGGCTCCTCGATGACACATTGAGTTGAATGCTGCCTTTATGTTAAGGGCAGTCACTCTCATCTTACCTCCTATATTCAATGAGAAGTGAAAGATTTGTGACCCAAACAGCTGTTTCTACCTTGGGGCATGTTCTCTGGTCTCTTGCACCATTTCCACTTCCTAATCTGCTCACAAACTCTTGCTATAAACCAGTTTCCGCACTTGCTGCAGCCGGACTGCATCAAGAAATGCAGGCTGGATTTAAGTGGTGCGGGCCAGTTTTAAGTGGTACTAACATTGCAGAAACTTGGGCTGCCTGCTGAGCATGCAGCCACTCAGGAGCACATTTGTCACTCAGCTGTGTGCCACTATCATTTAGATTAACAGGCAGTGCAAAGTTTGCACGCTGCCTGCATCACTACAAACGGATGCAGGTTAATTGCCCATTACAATCGTCGTGTCTATACTTGCTTATAAAATGTTTCTGGGTTTGATTTCTAAATTTGCCTGCTAATCTTTTCCCATAATCTCTTTGCCTCTTATATGAACTTTTTCAATTCCCTCCATCATTTCCTGGTTGTTAACAGAATCTTGCTCCTGACATTTTTCAGCAGCTTCCTAGTTTGGTTTTATTTTCACTTATTTATTTTCTTCATCCAGCACTGATTAGCTCTGGGAGCTTGATGCTTTCTGTTTTCGAGAAGTATGCCTTGTTTATTTCTGAATTTCCGCTATATTTCCTTCGGTTACATATCAGAAACGTTAAAGCCATCAGACGGGATTTTCCAGCCCTTCCCGCCAATGGAATCGTCTGGTACTGCCGAAGGTGGATGCCTGCAGTGGGTTCCCCTGGTGGTGGGATGGGTGAGCCACGCAAAATACCACAGACTTCGGCAGGACCGGAAAATCCCAACAGCGAGCCACCTCCACCACCAGAATACATGCCGCAATTGGGGGGCTAGAAAATCCCACCAGAATACACTCTGTAGTGGGGGGCTAGAAAATCCCACCAATTGTCTTTCATCCCCGCTACAACCTCCCTTGTCATTGATTCTATCCCACTCCTCTGGCAACTGTCTAAGATTAATCCAGACTGTTTGCAACTTTAGTGTTGTATCCGATCCTGATATTAGTTTTCAAACACACATCCATGGTGGCACTAAATCCACCTCTGTAATATCACCTGACTCCACCCCTGTCTCAGCTCATCCACTGCTGAAACCCCCTCTACTTGACTGTTCTGATACTCGTCTGACTGGCTTCTCGCGTTCTACCCGTTCTAAACTTGGAAGTCATCCAAAGCTCTGCTGATCACATCATTGTACCAAGTCTCATTAACCCATCACTTCTGTGCTCATTGGCCTATGCTGGCTCTTGTTTAACCAAGGCCTCCATATTAAAATTCTAATTTTGTTTTCAGATCCATCTTTACCTCTATAATCTCCTCCAGCCTCGCAATCCTCTTCAGATGTCCAAGGATGTGTAGGTTAGGGCGGGGGAATGGGACTAGGTGGGGTGCTCTTTCAGAGGGTAGGTGCAGACTCAATGGGCCGAATGGCCTCCTTCTGCGCTATAGGAATTTTATGATTGAACTTTGCAGCTATTACATTTGGCGTTGAGGCGAATCGAAACTCCAGACATCAGCTCCTGGAATCGGGGTTGGGGGGATGGGGGGAAGAGTGAGAGGAGGTCTACCTTTGAAATAAATAAAAAAAACAATTCTCTGCAGCAATAATGAGTTTTTAAAAAAACTTTTTGGGAAAATTGATCCTTTTGACCCAGGGACTGAACACTGGATTCAGTACACTTTGTTATTTCTTCGCTGCTAATGAAATTACAGGAAAGGATAAGCAAAAAATCATTCTGCTTACAGTATGTGGACCCCAAACTTACAATTCCTTTCGAAATGTAACTTCCCCAGCATCACTAGATACTGCAAAGGATTCTCCAGTTGGAAGACTCTGGGTTGGATTCTCCGATTTTGAGGCTATGTCCGGAGCACGTGTCTAGTCTTACGACCAAAATGTCGGTGGCACCCCACACCGAAGGTCCGCGCCACGTAAAGCACCCGTCTTTACCTGCAGACATGGACGGAGGATTGCCTGGTCCGTAGCCGCTCATGCACATGGCGGCGACCGTGAGAGGTTGCGCCGTACAGCATAGCGCCGGCTGCGCGCAGACCCAGCCTGCCAAATAGTAACCCCCCCCCCCGCCACACCGGACGATCCCCACCAGTCCCTCTAGCTCCCGCTGAAGTTACCCCCCCCCCCCCCCCAGCCCAGCGGAATGGCTCACAGCTCCCCCACCACTCCGACTGTGGCGGCGCTGGACAAAGTCCGCAGCCGCCACGCGAGGTTGACAAAACCTCAGACCACGAGTGATCCACGCCATCGGGCATTCGGCCCATCGGGGATGGAGCATCGGGAGGAGGGCAGTCATGTGACGTCCTGAGACCGTCCCAATGGCATGCGGCGTACTCAGCGATGATGCCGTTTTGGAGGGGGCGGAGCATCCGATAAATGGTGCCGCCCCCGATTTTGGCGTCAAAACAGATTCTCCAGCCAATCGCCGAACGCATTTCGGTGTCAGCAGTCGGAGAATCCAGCCCTCTGTTCTCCCGCCAGAGCTGAATTACACCTGATTTACAGAACACAAATCAGGAAGCGATTCCCAATTCCTACACATGCAAATTTCTGTATTGCGAGGAATTCCCCAGAGAATCTCGCTATCCGGTTGCCATTTTGAGCTGGTGGCCTGAGAGCGAGGTCTCGTGGCTGGGCACCCCCCACCACCCCACCCCCGGCAACACAAATTAGCTCTCCCTCTTTTTTCCCCCCCTCCCGAGAACGGTGGTGACCTAACACCTCCCTCATCGACCCCCCCCCCTCCCCACAGACCCCCCCCCTAAATAAAGAGACCAGGGAGCCCCCCTCCTCCAAGAAGAGAGATCCCTGACAGGAAGCCCCAAAGAGAGACCCTTGTCAGGAAGCTGGTGAGCAGTCCAGACAGAGGCAGTAAAAAGAACCACTGCTTTAACGCTCACTTGAGCAGCACACCTCCTGGCTCAGGCACAGGAAGCAGCACTGTCAATTCCTGGAAAGGGAAAACCAGTCAGCTGAGTTTAAACCTCCTCAGATCTTTGATCTGCAAGCCATTAATTTCTCTTTTGAGAGAAGATTTTACGAGGCTGTGATTGACCACTTCCACACCACCAGCTGTCTGCATTGGTTCCATTCATCTCCCTTCATGGTTGAATGACTTTGAAGTAGTCAGATGTGAAACTAACAGCACTTTGCTTTGTTTGAAGTGGTCAGAAGCTGTCAATCAAAAGTTTGGTGTTTATAAACATTACAATTAGTTTCAAAGCTGACTACTTCAAAGTTTTGCAACCATGAAGGGAGATGATCAAGGAAGCACCAGCACCTTCGCACGTGTTTGAACTAAAATTGTTTTCCAGGCTGCATAATCAAAAGTGAAATCAAACTGGAACCTCATGACTGTAAATAAAATTCCAATGGGCTCACATCCACTCACCAACCTTTACAGGGCAGAGCACAGCCCTTTGGGTCAGTTCATTAGCCACCAGCCAAATCAATCAAACCAAGTCATCATTGAAATCAGCCAGTCTGAAATCACCAGCCTAAAACAGTACAGCCTTTTGGATCCTTCTGTTTGAATTAAAGGTACAGGCTGCTTTGCTTTAAAATCACGGGTCTGTTAAATATCCATGGATCAAAAATTGTAACCAAAAATAAATGGAAGGTGAAATAAGGGAATAAACTGGGACCACCCGTTATTTTACGCAATCAAACAGAATCCAGTGGTGGGCTTTACTTCTAGCAGCTCAGAACAATGTGTTCCAACACCGAGCAGGTGCCCAAATCCAGGACCCAGATGGCCTGAGTAGACTTCCACTGCCTTGAACCATACCACCACCCACAGTACCACAAGAAATAGTGTTTAGCCCAAGACCTCTTGAATATGCTGCCGGTATCATTGAAGCAAATTTGGAATTTGACACTTAGAGACGCAGTACTGTCCAAAGTGAACATATGGTCCTCCACGGCCACACCCTTTATGATTGAAGTTTGCTAGATTCCTCCTAACTTACAGGACTACACCACACTACTGTTATGGGCCAGGGTTTAGAAAACTCCAAAATATATCATGGAGTTCACCTGACCTACAATTGTGTATTAATTTCGGTTACGAGGAGCACAAGGGCCTGCCTTTTCAGTGTTATTCAACAGAGGCCTTAAGCACTTCTAATCAAAAGCAAAGTTTATTCTATGAATTTAGTTAACATTTTTATAAATACACACACTAAGCATTTCTATCAACTACCAACATAAATACCCCACACAGTGACAGTACTCTATGTATAACCCTTAATAAATTCCCCCTTTAAGCTGTTCCAATTTAGTAACAAGATCTCTTAAACCAGAAACCCCTTTTCAAAGGTGCGGCCGAGCACACAACACTCAAGGCCTGGGTACACACTCTTGTTTCGTTTTTCAAAACATCAGGTTTGAATTCCTTCCAGAAAGTGGTTATTTCTTTTCAAATTATCACGTAATCTGGAAACAGATTTTAAAATGCAGTGTGAGAGAGAGAGGATAAGACTATTCTGTTTGAATCCAGCAGCTCAAAGTGAAAACGAAAGTAAAACTCAGAGCCATAGCCCTGCTCCACCCATGCAATTACATCACTGAAGCCATGTGATAAGACAAAACATTTATTAAAGGGACACTCCCATGACAGTAATACCAGAGTGTCCCCTGCAGAGCTACTAATGCTGAGGCACCTCGTGACCCGACTAGACTTACTATTCCCCAATTTAGCAGGAAGGTGCAGGCGAAGCAAGGTATCGTGATACCAGATAGGTCCTTCAAGGTAAGTGACTCCGTATCCGTTCAAAACTTGAAGGTTGACCCAGCTTGGGACCCCGGAAAGATCATACCAAAAACAGGCTCTGTATCTTATCTGGTTGACCTCCAAGAAAAGAAAAATAAGGAAATATGTAGACCACATAAGAAAGAGAGTAACTAACACATTACAAGCAGAGCAGGCAAAAGCAGCAACACCTAACAGTGTTCCGCCAATAGTGTCAATGGAAATGATTACTCCAGAGAGTGGACCCCGTGTTGTTCCAATGGGAACTGAAGCAGATGTCTGCACTATTGCACCTCCTGAAACAAGAAACCACTCGACTGCTGCTCAAGACATCACTACCTCAACTGGGGCAGGACTGGCTAGAGAGCTGAGGTGTTCTCAGAGAATTCAGAAGCCTCTTGATAGATTTAAATCTTGAGGGGTGTTATGCTCCTTGTATTGTTCTCCAAGATAGCCAAAGCCGTAGTGTTGACAAAGAACATAAAGCTATATGTTTAAATCAAAACTTATTTTACACTACTTAACTTGGTTCGCACACTCTGTACTCAGTTAACTGTAACTGAGTAACAGTTAACAAAATAATAATATTGATTCTATGATACAGAATATATAACCTACACTCCAACTCAACTTCACACTATCCTTCTACATCAACTTCTCCAGCAGCTTCTCCCAAAATGTCTAGAGACGCAGCCTTTTAGAAGGCTACTAAGTGATGCCATCTAGTGTTGATATACATGAATATCATCTTGTTAACCCTTTACTCTCCTTAGATTAAACATATCATTACAAGGGGCTATGCTGTGATACCCCACCATTTTTTTAGTGGACTATTCTTGTAAATATCTGTTCATAAATAGGGTGGTAAAGAACTTTAAGTGGGAGGGAGCAGTGGTAATGTGGTAGAATGTGCGGAGCGGCAGTTGGAGCGTGGGTCCAAACTCGCGGAGCAGTGTTTGGCACTGGCCAGTCGATGCCTGGGGAGTCTAAGCATAGGGTGGCACTCGTTGTCCTCCTTTTTGTATGTAGCTAACCTTTAATAAACACATTTGTTAACTTTCACCTGCCGAGTAGTTTGTTGAGCCTCGCCGCTATTACAGGCCCTATGCTACGGAACTCCTTCTTAAACCGCACCCCCCCCCCAAATCTGTTCCTTCCTTTCCTCCTTTGCAACATTCTCTTTTTAAAACCTACCACTCCTCAAACGTTTAAAATCTGCTTCATGATTCCCTCATGTGGCTCGGGGTCATTTTCCGGTTGGTAATGCCGCTGTGAAGTACATCTTGTTACATTAAGGACGCTGTATAAATAAAAGTTGTTATTTTTGGACATCGCTTCTCTGAATGCCTTCCACTGCTCTGTTATGCTTTATCCTGCAGTTGTCTTTCTCAAACAAATTGTTTACTTAATTCTCAAGTAAATCAATGCTAATATATGTAGTGAGAAACAAGCAGAACAACAGAGGGAATTTTATGAAGAGTTGTTTTGAGCCTTGCTAAAAACTGTTGTTTAACACAAAACACACTGGTGTCATACGTGGCAGGATAACTTATTGCAGTGGATGAAAGTGTGGTCAAAGTGAAGCGTCCATGGATATGTCAGTGCAAAGACCTTGCCAATAACTCTGGAATAGAAAAGTTCCGGGTTTCCTTCCTGGGGTGGACACATTCAGGTCGGGCCTGCCCTGAGACCAGAAAGTTGTGCCCAAAGTCAACAAACCTTTCAGTGGTCACTCAAATTGTCCACCCCGCAGACCACAATTCCTGTGGGGGGTGGGGCCAGAAGGTTTAGCCCCTAGTCTTTGCTGGGTTAGCTTGTTCCTAGCTGGAACAGTGGTTTGTGATGAGTGGGTAGCATGATGACACCATCCAGGCACCATTCCTATTGAGGATCACTATCCAGTGAAGCCTGCTCACAGTCATTTGCCCACTGAGGGTCTGAAGCAGCTCCTTGTCCCGATTTCAGTGGTGTAGGTAGAGTCCCAGGTTTTGGATTTGATTGCCCTCATGACTGAAGAACCTGCTGATGCTAGATGTCTCCGCGTAAGAAAGACACCTTCTTGGATTGAGAAGTAGGGGGCCGGACAATTTCCAAGGAAATGAAACTTCAAGAAAGACTGAGTGCCATTTTAAAAAAAAATTCCAATTTAGTGTGACCAATCCACCTACCCTGCACATCTTTGGGTTGTGGGGGTGAGTCCCATGCAGACACGGGGAGAATGTGCAAACACCACACGGACAGTGACCCGGGCCTGTATCGAACCCGGGTCCTCAGCGCGTGAGGCAGCTGTGCTAACCACTGTGCCACCGTGCTGCCCTCTGAGTCATTTTGAACCTTGGGAGGCTCCACAGTCAATTAGTACTTTCTTTTAAAATTTAGATTACCCAATTATTTTTTCCAATTAAGGGGCAATTTAGCGTAGCCAATCCACCTACTCTGCACATTTTTTTGGGTTGTGGGGGCGAAACCCACGCAGACACGGGGAGAATGTGCAAACTCCACACGGACAGTGACCCAGAGCCGGGATTCGAACCTGGGACCTCAGCGCCGTGAGGCAGTTGTGCTAACCACTAGGCCACCGTGCTGCCCCTTCAATTAGTACTTTTGATGTGTTGTCACTCGTGTAATGTAGGAAGAACAGCAAGCAATTTGTGCACAGCAAGGTCATCAAACAACAATGTGATAATGACACCGCAATCTGTTGTAATGATGGTGGTTGACCAACAAATATTGGCCAGGAAAACCAGCAAAATTTCCCTGGACTCCTTGAAATGGTGTTGCAAGTACACTTTGCATCCAGCATCATGCCCGAAAAAAACTGTACTTCCAACAGTGCAGTATCCTCTCAGTAATTGTACTGTGAGTGTTGCTCTATATCAGCCACTCATTTGCAAACCCATGACCATCTTACTCAAGAGGTGAGTGCTGCAATTGCTGACATCGCCATTTCCCAGTGATGGAGTGAATGACAGGCTCGAAGTGAGAAATGAGTAAATTGGGGGGGGGGGGAAGAAATGGGAAAACTATGCAAGCAAAATTCAAAGGTGTATGTCACTGTGATGGACAATGATGGCCGTAAACACAGAACTGACAAATTAATGTCTCCCTACAATGCAAAAGTGAAGCTGCATTGAGATGATTTATCCAAAGAGAAGATGAACCTTTGTCTCTTTTCCTTTGGGTACATGGTAATGAAACTAACAGATGCCGCAGCATAGCTGCCGTCAGCAGAATATCAGGAGCTTTATCACCCAATTAACTAGATGTGGATTGTCACAGTCTCACCATACTAACTGTTATCCTTAAAATAACTAGCAGGCAATTACTGATGATTTTTGTTGCTGTCAGATATTTTAATAAGAGGCCCTTTTACTCTTCTTTTAGGAGCGGAAAATAGGGAACTGGTCTCATGCTAAAAAGAAAATAATACACAACTGTGGGCAATCTAACATGGGAAATGCTATAAAGGCAGCGGTAAAGGATAAGTCAATGGGCAAGATTTTCCCTTTTTGAATTGGGAATCATGAGCCGGGTCATTTCCCGATGTTACATTCCCAACTTCTGAAAGGCAGCCCGTTCACTAGAATTTTTGTCTCCGAGTGTCAGGGGTGGGCTGGTGTTGAGGCTTCTGCCTCTCGAGGCAGGCCCGAGGCGAGCATAGAAATAGGCAGTTGCCCAGGCCGGCAGGTCAAAAAGCTCAAGACCATTCACTAGGCCATCAGCCCAGTTCTCTACATTAGGCCTCCTAGCTCACTTCCACTCCCCCAACCACACAGTCCCCAGGCTCCCATCGTGACCTCATTTATTCTCCATGCCTCATCCATCCCCTCACACCATTCATCCTCCATATTCCCATGCCCACCCAACTAGTATCCACTATGTCCAGAGATTATTCATGAGGCCCCACCTTCTCAACCTTGCCCTTTGCCTGAGGTTTGGTGACACTCCGGTTAAATCACCACTAGTCTTCTCTCAAAGGGGACAGCAGCCTATGGGTCCTCTGGGACTGTGGGGACTTATGCCCAGAAAAAGAGCCATGTAGCAACATATGTTGCCAATCGGCACCGGAGTAATGGTGCCAATTAATAATGATGCTCTTTCGAGTCGCCAGGTATCAAATGATACCACCACAAGGCTTTACCAGATATTGATCAAAGGACCACACAACCAGTTAGTCAGTTCCAGTTCAAAGGTGGTTTATTTACACACAAGGATTACTTCGACATGCAACACAAACACTACAAGTTAAACTACACCTAATAACTACAATAACCTAAACTTAACTTCAGGGCAACCGGCTCTATGCAGATGGACATGGCCTTTGTCCGGATATTGCGTGGCTGGGTGGAAGACATGGCTCTGTTTCTGCTGGACTCGCCCGTCTGGTAGCCGCTTAGTCTGTATCGGTTACCTGAGACAGTTCTTTTGTTCTGGGGAAATGGGCCATTGGAGTGCAAACGAGCGGGGGTTTTGATCGCGTCCAGCTATCTGGTTTGCAAATACACACAAGCTCTGTGTCTGTCTGAGTCCTGGGTTGGCCATAATTCCCATGGTCCCTTGCAGGTCGCCATCTGAGATGGCTACACATAGAACATACAGTGCAGAAGGAGGCCATTTGGCCCATCGAGTCTGCACCGACCCACTTAAACACTCACTTCCACTCTATCCCCATAATGCAATAACTCCTCCTTACCTTTTTGGTCACTGAGGGCAATTTATCATGGCCAATCCACCTAACCTGCACAGCCTTGGACTGTGGGAGGAAACCGGAGCACCTGAAGGAAACTCACGCAGACACGGGGAGAGCGTGCAGACTCAGCACAGATAATGACCCAGCAGGGAATCGAACCTGGGACCCTAACGCTGTGAAGCCACAGTACTACCATGCTATCCATGGCACTAAGAAGCCATTGCATTTCTTAATTGCTCCTGACATTTGAAAAAAGATAATTGTCCATTTAAACTGCAGTTGAAAAAAAAATTCCCCTCTTAAAAGCTCATAAAACTGTCTCTAAAATGCACAACCATTGAAACTCTCCTTGAAAAAATACTGTATCCTCTCCAAGTGCTCATTAACCTGTCAAAATAAGCAAACTGCCTTTCAAATCTATCATCTTCTCATAAAACTCAAGCAAATGAGATAGTGAGTTGGGCTGATGTACATGCTGTTTTGAGATGCAGGACTATCACAATACAATGAAAGGTCAATGAGACTAATTTTATATTTGGCTAACACCCTTTGAGTTTCAAAGTTTTAATGCCTCCGTTGTCCATGGTGAAGCAATAAGACAAATCAGCTGCTATCAAAGTCCTGGTTATTTAGTTATTCAATGAACGGACCTAGTTTCACAAGTGGCTGGGATTGTTTTTGGAGCCATATTGCCAAAGTCACAAGATGTGTTGTCAGCCATCTTAATTTTTAAAAAAGTACAGCTTTAAAATGTGTAGTATCTTCATACCTGTACTTGGCACAACAATATACTCCACGCCTCTTCGAAAACCAGGCGACCAATCTTCTGGCAGATGGTAGTGAAATAGAGAGAGGTTTTCGAAAATGTAATTTATCAAAGGAATTATTCAGTGCAGCTCAGTCACCTGGTGATGATGCAACACATTTTAAAAATCACAACCTTCCCAAGCAGAAAAAAGGTCTAGAATATTTCAAATACATTCATGTAGCACTGTCAATCAGTTTGGTTTGTTCATCTGGCATCTTTTGCATTGACTCCCTCTTGCAGGTGTATTTAAATTTGTTGACAAGGTAATATACTTTGAAAGGGAATTGTAGTAAATTGGTGGTATCTCTGTTTGTGGAGGGTTAGTAGATTCCCCCCCCCCCCCCCCCCCCCCCCCCGGCCCACACACAAGTCTCTGGAATGAAATTTGAACTCAGGACCTTCTTACTGAACGAGGGTGTTATCATTGAGTCGCCGGAAGAGAATGCAACCTTCAGATCAGAAGCTGTATATCATTGCTTGTGAATGCTGTGTCACTGTGATCACCAGAATTTTATAGTATTTTATCCGCAAAATAAAGTGCTTACAAATTCAGTTATTCAGCCTGGTTCAACGGTTTAGCTCAGGTGCCTGTTTTTTTTATTGTAGCCCTTATTTGGCACCTTCCTGTCACATGCAGTGTAGCAATTCATATTGGCTCTGGCTATGTTAGTTTAGTCTTCACCCTCTTAACTTGCTCCGCTGCTTTGTGACAGGTGCTCAGTTGTTAGAGAGGCCTTTGGCCACTGGTTAGCTTTTCGCTGCTTGTGAAAAGAAAATCACCTAACACAATAAACAGAACAATTCATCATCTAAAGGCTGAGACCATGGGCGGGATTCTCTGGTCTCGTCGGTGGCGGGACCCGTTGTCAGCAAGAATTGAATATTTGGTGTTCCCGCCAAAACTGGGGAACTTTCAGTGGCACTGGAAAATCCCAGCCGCTAATGAGGATGGAAGATTTTATTGCACAGAGCTATTGGTGCAGGCAGTATTTAACAAGACCAAAAGGTTCCCATCATCAGGTGAATGATGAGCAAGAAGTTACGCTCACTGGTACTTCTGAATGTGGAGAATAAACGTTAAGCTGTTTTTGCAGCTCCCAAATCCAAAAGGGCCCTCAGTCGATCTTAGTGTAAAATAAACACTGGTCTGTTTAATTCAGTGTGTGTCTCACTGTAATAAAATACCATTAGTTTAAATGGGTCTGCTGGTTGCCTCCCTTTAGGACATAGGACAGTACAGCACAGAACAGGCCCTTCGGCCCTCGATGTTGTGCCGAGCAATGATCACCCTACTCAAACCCATGTATCCACCCTATACCAGTAACCCCCCCCCCCATTAACCTTACTTTTTAGGACACTAAGGGCAATTTATCATGGCCAATCCACCTAACCCGCACATCTTTGGACTGTGGGAGGAAACCGGAGCACCCGGAGGAAACCCACGCACACACGGGGAGGACCTGCAGACTCCACACAGACAGTGACCCAGCCGGTAATCGAACCTGGGACCCTGGAGCTGTGAAGCATTTATGCTAACCACCATGCTAGTTTTTATTTAAATAAAAACGTGTTTTGGTCCTATGAATTGTGACATTTCACTGAACAGCATTGTAAAGAGTGAGAAAATTATTACTCGCTCCTTTATGCAGCCATCAAGCCACTAGCCGTCACGGAGACAGGGAAGGCATGAAGCAAAACCAGAAGTGTCGATGTGGGAAATCTGAAACCAAAATCAAAAACGGTGGAAACACTCAGCAGGGTCAAGCGGCATCTGTGGAGAGAGAAAAAGGATGGGGGGGGGGGGGGGGGGGTGGGAGGGGGGTTGGCACTTCAGCCTTTAAAGAACATTCCACTCCCAAAACAATAACTCATTTGTTCTCTATTTCAATGATGCCTGACCTGCTGAGTGTTTCTGTATAAATTTGCACTTTCGCTTACAAATGATTCCTGATGCTGCTGATCCTTATCATGCTTTTAGCCAGCAGCAGTGCATTGATCTTGTTACAGGCAGGCTAAGTGGTGTTAATACTTCCAGTAACCAGATATTTGCCATGCATTACTGGGTCTGTATTGCTGCTGTCACTTGAGTTGTAGATTTAACAAGCATGATGGTGACTTCAGCTTTTCCAGTTGTCAAGTCTCAGTGGGCGAGGACATCATTCCCTGTGGGGTATGAGTACAGTCAGTATGTCATTACTTAAACTATGTCTAATTCTGTTTTCCTCGTGAGAAAGCAAATGCTTCCAGGCTCTGTACTGCTGGGCACAACCCAAGGTTGAGAAAAAAAAAGATTGGATCAATCAAAATTGATAAATGGAGGATACTATTTTCAGACTTTTAAAGCCTGAAGATTGTTGGAGGAAGGCAAAACTTGGGGAGGCAGAAAAAAAGAAACAAAATGCATGCATTTATCTAGCACCTTTCATGACCTCAGTGCACACAAACTTGCCTTGCCAGTTCATATATTGAAGTGGCGACACTATTATAATGCAGGAAACACGTAGAGGGTCGGTTATCTCAGTTAGCTGGACAGTTAGGTCGTGATACGGACCAACACCAACAGCAGAGGTTCAGTTCCCGTACGAGCTTGAGGTTATCTATGAAGTTACTGCTTTCCTCTTGCCTGAGGTGGGATGACCTTCAGGATATATCACCAGCAGTCAGCTCTCTCTCTCTCTCTCTCTCAAAAGGGGAGAGAATCCTCTGGTCCTCTTCTGGGACTACAGCGACTTTTCGTAGAAAAAACAATAGTCAATTTGCACACAAATAGCAATGTAATAATGACTGGGTAATCAGCTTTATTGTTATTGGTCAAAGGATAAATTTTGACGAGAAAATTTCCCTGCTTGGAGGGTAAAAATTCCATGGTTTAGAAATCCTTAAAGTTAGTTGAATTTAGAGATTTCGAAGTGTCTTGCATCCTTTGCACAGCGTTTAACCTGATTGCTTTGTGTAGGAGAGCATAATCAATGCTTAAAAGCACTTGAGAGGAACATTTTGAGGAACATTGATCACAGCAGTAATTAGACCAAGGTGGGAAAGGTTGCTGTTATTGCTGCAAATCCATTTACAGTTTTGCCCAAGAACTGAATGTGTAAGGCTGTAGATACTGCATTCCGTCCATGGCTGATGGACTCCTGGTGGAAGTGAAGCAGTCGAATTGGATCCACAGTCAGATTGCAGGTTTTGACTCTGTCTCAATGATCTGGAAAGGTGAGGTAGAGCATTAAAATTGAACCGGTTTGTCCGCTCAAAATCATTCTAAAAGAAAGCTTACTCCCACTGAACTGAACACAATTTTGTGCTGCTGTTACACCATGTACCTTTGTACTCTGACTTCAGAAACCAGTGAGGAGTTAATATTTTTATTTAACTAAGCATTCATTGCTGGTTACTTTGTACACATTGTAAACTATACCTCCCAGTTTCAAAACCAATGCATTAAAGCAGTGTTCATTTACTGTGCTAAATAAGAACACAAAATTCTGGAAATACCAAGCTGGTATGGTGACACCTGTGGAGTGAAAAATTGAGTTCATGCTTCAGGTCAGTGACCTTTGATTGATCTACAATCTAGTTGAAACAATTGACAGGAAACTGTGCAGTACCAACATAATTTCTGATGCATGTGATCTAACATATTACGCTGCTGATAATGGTGATGCTGCGACCAAGGAGAGTCCTCACCATCAGAAAGAGGATTTCAACCAGTGCGGCCAATGGTGGCGTGAACACAAAGGGACTCGTCATTGGAAGTGGCCCTGTCTCTTCATGTCCGACGGGATGAAGGCCTGAAGTGCTCAGATTTTCCCCCACAACACCAACAATAACTCGCCCTTATCAGCTTTAACATAGTGAAAAGTGCCAATTTCCTTTCATGAGCGCCATCAAACAAATTGACCCATAAAATAGTTTGTGTTTTGGTATTGCGCGTATTTTTATTGGTTTTTCAGGAGAATATATTGCTATCAATGAATGAATCTACAACTGAAAGAATACCCAAGCGTACATATATATTGACGAGCACTTGCTTTTCTTTCAGACTGTGACCGATGAGGTACTGTATCATGACTTGGTGAGTGTGAGTTTGTAGAATTCACTGCTAAATAGGGAGGGATTCTCTTTCCACCCACATGGAATGTTTCCCGATAGCGGAGGCAGCTCGCCATTGGCTACCGACGGCACCTTCCGGTCCCAGCAATGTCTACATTGTATTTTTTTGTTTTTTTCTTTTTAATAAATTTAGAGTACCCAATTCACTTTTTCCAATTAAGGGCAATTTAGTGTGGCCAATCCACCTACCATGCACATCTATGGGTTGTGGGGGCGAAACTCACGCAAACACGGGGAGAATGTGCAAACTCCACACGGACAGAAACCCAGAGCCGGGATCGAACCTGGGACCTCGGCGCTGTGAGACAGCAGTCCTAACCACTGTGCCACCGTGCTGCCCTAATGTCTACATTGTTTTGCATAGCTCACCCATCTCATCTCTGGGCAACCCACTGAGGACGGTTGTCTTTGGCGACACCAGAAGGTCCTGCCAGTGGGAAGGGCAGGAAAACCCCACTGCCAATGAAGTGCTTGAGGTGATAGCATTGATGTTTTTACGGGAAGTTATATAAATAGATAATGATGAAAAGAATAGAAGGATACCTTGATAGGGAGAGATGAAGTAAGGCTGAGAGGAAGTTTATGTAGGGCATATCCTGTTAATCTGAATGCTGTAAAACTCTGTATTTTTTTATACATCTGCCTTTTGGCAGCAATTTTGTTTCCTTTTTAATTAATGAAGCAATTTAAGTCTTGGTCCAAACTTCATAGTGCTCCATTTCGATAGCTTTTTGAGTGATTGACAGTAAATTTATATGCACGATTGGATCTTTACAAACACTAATTATTTTCCCACAACTGAAATGATGAGGACCCTCATCTAGTTCCGGTTTCTATAATGCACAGTTAGTTTTGCATAGTACATTTTGTATCTGTATAATATTTCATCTCATAACCCAAGTTCAAATGAATCGTGTTGTTAAAAACAGGACACAGAAAAAATACTGCAGTTCTTGTCAATTTAGGTAAAACGGTCGCGATTAACGCCCGAGCTGAAGGTTCACTTCCATCAATAATTAATACATTGGTAATAATAATTGTGGGTTCCACAAACAGTTGAAATTTACTTTGCTGGTAAGCAGGGCTTTCATCGTGAGAAAGTAAAGGTAAAGATTATTTTCTGTCCGCATCCAAAGATACTTCATACAAAGGATAATTAGCCCATTAAAAGTTTTCCTCATTTACATTTATGTACTTTTTAGTGGAGGATATTTTGCTGGTTCGCATTTTGTTATAATTTTTTTAATGAATTTCAAGTACCCAATTGGAGTGGCCAATCCACCTACCCTGCACACCTTTGGGTTGTGGGGATGAGACCCACCCAACCATGGGGAGAATGTGCAAACTCCACATGGACAGTGTCCTGGGACCGGGCTTCGAACCCAAGTCCTCAGTGCAATGAGGCAGCAGTGTTGACCACTGTGAGTTGCCGTGCATTTTGTTATCATTAGTAAATGCAGATTTATGTTTGCCATTATCCAATCCAAATTGATACGTGATATTGTGGCACAACATTTCATCCAGTGATCTGACTGTGGCAAGTGAGGGAAAAATGTCATTCTTGGGTCAGGCAACTCTACCAGGAACAGATTACCAAAATAAAGTTCACCATCCGCATGTGTTGCACAATCTGTTCATTGACACGACAAGGAAATCCGAAAGTCACTTCCATACAACTCGCACCGTGACTCCCCAGTGAATTTACAGATCAGTTGACCATTAACAAATATTTTGGTTAACCGTCAGTGTAAGATTTACTGTCACCCTGACGTTACAAGTGTAAGTCACTCATATATTTTATGATTTGTGAGGGTCCTTCCTGTTATATTCCTTAGTTTTCCTCTTTTATTTTTGCCCTTCCGTTTTTGATGATTTATAGACCTGTATCGTTAAGGCAGCCTGTATCTTTAATTCAAACAGAAGGAAGCAGTGGCCTGAGGCTTTTAATTCAAAGAGAAGAATCTGGAATGCTGTGTTGATTTAGACTGGTGATTGTAGACTGGCTGACATCAGTGATAACTCGGTTTGATTGTTATGGCTCCTGGCCAATTAACCTGCCTTGTAACAGGTGGTGATAGAATCTGATCCCAGTGGAATGTTTTCAGAGTCACAAAATTTCAGTTTTCATTCTGGCAGCCTGGATGAAACGATCTAACTAACTATTCCAAAAAGAACCTAACTAACTCTCTCCAAAAGACCACGGTGAAGGTTGACTCTCTCCATCAAATCCGAGTACCATGCCCTTGAGACTGCAGAGGCCTGAAGTCGAACACTGAGCTGAAGGCGAGGCTTGATGTGAAATAAAATGTCTCTCCAGAAAGATATCGGCTTAAAGGCGAACCTCGAGCTGGAGGCCCAGTCTGAGGAGAAATAACGTGTTACTCCAGAAAGCCTGCTGCCTGTGAGTACTGTGTTTTCTAACTTGCGGGGACCCTGAATGAATGACTCCACAAGACCATTACCACCTGTAAACGAGAGACTTTAATCAGCAAGCTTGCTGTGAGGAAAGTGTGCTAAAGAACCAATATCTGAAGCAGAGAATCTTTTGAACTTCACCAGGATTATTCCCCCACCCCCCCGTGTTTTCCTCTCTTGTGCTTGTATGTGGGTAGAGGGTGGGGCAGTTAAAATGGGAGTCAGGGGTTAGGTGATAGTTAACCAGTTGCATTCACTACATTTTTCCATGGTAGTTGTTATGAATAAATAGTTAATGTGATTAAACTTACAAACCTGGAGACTGTAACTGTTGGGCAGCCAAGGGCCAAAGACTTTGGGTATTTTGTTGATAAGAATTATGGTTAATTCACTTGTGCTGTGATTCTGGGATGAGTGGGGCTGGAATTAACAACGCAGTTGCTTCGTGTGACAGATTTTTTTTTAAAAAACGATTTAATTAAACAACCTTGGTGAATATAAATTTCACTTCAATGCAGCTGTACTATTTGAATTTAAAAAGAGGAAATAGTCAAAAAGAGTTTTTTTAAAAATAAGACAGTTCTAAACGTGTTGCAAACAAGGGAGTACCTCTCAATCATTCAGCCTTAATTATTTTTACATTGAGCAACCTAGGTTAGGAACCAACTTTATGGAGCAGTAAACCATCAACACTGCAAAGATCAAATGAGATGCATCATGGCGCAAAGGCTAGATAAAGATAAGGGTGATGGTGTCATGATATGCAGATAATGATATACAGACAGGCAGCTAATGAACACAGAGAGCAGGACATGACCAATGAGCAGGCAGGACTCGGGGATGGTATCTCACTATAGAAGGCACGAGGCACTCCCACTCCACCACTTTCTACTGATGAACATCTACAGAGTGAGTCAATGTTAGCAGAGAGTCGAACTCAATAAAGAACTGTGCTACTGGTTGAATAAATCAGATTGAACTAACTTCAAGGTCTGGAATATCTTTTGGTTAAAGCTGCATCCAGTTGCAGCCTGTGTTGTCCCAGAGTACATCACACATCATGCTCCCTTAACTGCTTAATCTAGGTGATTTACCTCGGTCCGTTCTGTAATGACCAGTGACTGTATCTCGGCACCATGGAGAAGATTCAGGCTCCTCACCAGCTCAGGACCTCCGGCAATCTCAGTGCCAACTAGCGGACAGTCAAGCAAATGTTTCTGCTGTACATCGAAGATTCAGACCTCGTGGGTGCGTCTGATGCAAGGAAGATCGCGCTTCACCTCTTAACTGTGGGGGATCAAGCCATCAAACTGTTCAACTCTTTTCACTTCACCGAAGGCCAGGATAAGACAAAGTTTCAGAGCATCCTGGACACGTTTGATAGTCACTGTGAAGTGGACACCAATGAAATCTTCGAGCTCTACATATTCAAACAGCGTCTACAAGGTAAAGATGAATCTTTCAACTCCTTCTTAACTAACCTCCGCCTGCTACTGCTCTCCTGCAACTTTGGTGATATTGCTGACTCCATGATCAGAGACCAAATCGATTTTGGAGTTCACTCTGATCTTCTGAGAGAGCGGCTACTGAAAATCAAGCATACGACCCTGCCAGTCGCGATGAAACATGCACAGTGCACGAGCACGCCTAAAATCACCATGCCCAGTACAAATGGCTGAAAATGAGAACCTTGCCTCCCATGAGGCAGAGAGTGTGCAAGCCATCTCCCGGATGCAGCGCCTCAGCATTGATGAAAGCGGCCATTGTGCGCGCTTTTCCCGGGGCCCCACGCATGCACGATGCAAACGGGATAACGAAGTGGCCAACACCCGCACTGCGCATGTGCGACGACGTGTGGAGCATCAGGACGCCCATTTAAAGAAGTACTGCCCTGCAAGAGGCAGGCGATGTTTAAACTGTGGGAAGCCTGGATACTATGCAGCCTTCTACAGGTCTGCACCACCAGTCAGGGGTCAGTGCTCCCAATTCCGATGACAGCGTGTTCAGAGTGTGCAACAATGATTACAGGATTCTGAACCTGGCAGCACAACGATTCCAGAGGAAGACTGCCTGGCATCTGCCTACTGTGTGGGCATCATTAACAAATGTGAATATGCCACATCCAACTCATCACAAATTCAATCCGTTCTCACTGTGGATTCTGTGGACGAATGGCGTGCGGTGATGCAGGACAACCACTGCTCCATCCAGATTAAGCTGGACACAGGTGCTTCTGCTAACCTCCACTCACAAGCAGATTTCAAACGCATCAAGAAGCCCCCCAAGGACCTTCCAGCAGCCTGCTGGAATACAACGGAAGTGCCATCATGGCACTGGGATCCCGCCATCTACTCGTCTCCAACCGGAGCACCATGCACGGTTACGTTTTGAAATTATCAAGCCAGATAGGGCAACCCTACTTGGCGCGCATGCCTGCAAGCAGCTGAACCTCATGCAGCTGGTTTACACAACAACATCCTCCAATGTGGATCTTTAGGCCGGCATTGACGACTTCCTCGCTCAGTATCCGGATGTGTTCGATGGATGTGCAAGCTGCCATATCGATACAAGATTCTGCTCCAGCCTGATGCCAAGCCAGTGGTCGACGCACCACGCCGGGTCCCAGCTCCGCTGAGGGAGCGCCTGAAGGCACAGCTCAAGGATCTTCAGCAACAGGGCATCATTTCCAAGGTAACCGAACCAACTGACTGGGTCAGCTCGATGGTATGTGTTAGAAAGCCTTCGGGAGACCTGTGCATCTGCCTTGATCGCAATGATCTCAATAAGAATATAATGCGTGAACACTACCCAATCCCGAAGCGGGAGGAACTCACCAGTGAGATGGCACATGCACGTTTTTTCACCAAGTTAGAAGTGTCACATGGATTTTTGGCAAATCCAGCTGGATGAGTCCAGCAGAAGGCTCTGCACCTTCAACACACCATTTGGCATTGTCTCAGCATCGGAGATCTTCCATCGTATCATGGAGCAGATGATGGAGGGCATTAAAGGGGTTTGTGTGTACGTGGACGACATCATCATATGGTCCACGACCCCTGAAGAGAATTGTTTCCCGTCTCCAGCAGGTATTCAGCCGTGTCCATGCCAATGGCCTGAAGCTGAACAAGTCCAAATGTTGCTTTGGCATGTCGACACTCAAGTTCCTAGGTGACCAGATCTCTCAGCAGGGCGTGCGCCTGGAAACAGACAAAGTCAAGGCCAGCGAAGCCATGAAGGTCCCTGAAGACAAGAAGGTGGTGTTGCGCTTCCTGGGCATGATCAATTTTCTGGGCAAGTTCATCCCAAGCATGGCTTCACACACCATGGCCCTATGAAACCTGGTGAAAATGTCCACTGCCTTTGAGTGGAAGGTGGCCCATCAGGCAGAGTGGTTGGAGCTGAAAGCCAAGCTCACCACTGCACCCGTCTTGGCATTTTTCGACCCAGACAGGGAGACGAAGATCTCGACAGATGCGAGCCAGGATGGCATCGGTGCGGTGCTGCTTCAACGCGATGACACTTCATCCTGGGCACCGGTAGCCTACACATCAAGGGCCATGACATCCACTGAAACAAGGTATGTGCAAATGGAGAAGGAATGCCTGGGACTTCTCACTGGCATTCTCAAATTTCACAACTATGTCTACGGCCTGCTGATATTCACTGCCGAGACAGATCTTAGCCTCTGGTCCACATTATCCACAAGGACCTGAACGACATGACGCCTTGGTTGCAGCGCATCCTCCTCAAACTCAGAAGGTACAACTTTAACATTGTGTACATGCCTGGCAAGGAGCTCATCATCACTGATGGATTGTCCCACTCCATCACATTGCCTAGTGAACCAGTGGAAATCATCCAGCAGATTGAATCACAAGTGTAGCTGTGTGCTAACACCCTCCCGGCGTCTGATGAGAAGGTGGTCCGTATCCGTGAGGAGACAGCCAAAGACCCCCCTCTTGCAGAGTGTCATGCACCACCTCACCAATGCCTGGCAGAAAGGGCAGTGCCCTCAATTTTACAATGTAAGGGACAACCTGACGGTGATTGATGGTATGCTCCTCAAGCTGGACCAGATTGTCATTCCACTCAGTCTCCAGAGCTTGGTGCTCAGCCAAATCCATGAGGGACACCTGGGCGTCGAGAAGTGCAGACACAGAGCAGGCAGGCTGTCTACTGGCCCGGTATTAGCCAGGACATCTCGAACATGGTCCTCAACTGTGCGACCTGTCAACACTTCCAGCCAGCGCAGAGCAAAGAGACGCTCCAGCAGCATGAAATCGAGACCTCCCCGTGGTCCAAGGTTGGCATCAATCTCTTTTGTGCGAATGGTCATGACTACGTGTTGATTATTTACTGTTTCTCCAACTACCCTGAAGTCATAGCTCTCAGACGTCACATCTCGGACCGTCGTCAAGACCTGCAAGATGACGTTCTCCAGGCATGATATCCTACTCACTGTCATGAGTGACAATGGCCCGTGCTTCAACAGCCACGAGTGGTCTATGTTTGCCAAGTCGTACCAATTCAAACATGTCACTTCCAGCCCACACTATCCGCAGTCCAATGGGAAGGTTGAAACAGGGGTGCACATTGTGAAACAGCTCATCTGCAAGGCCGCGGATTCTGCTTCTGACATCTTCCTCGTGCTGCTTGCGTACAGGGCGACCCCACTGTCCACTGGCATGTCGCCAGCTCAACTCCTGATGAACAGGAACCTGCGAACAACACTTCCAGCCATACACTTGCCCAACCTAGATCACCTCCCGGTGCTGCAGAAGGTGCAGCAGCTCTGAAACCAGCAAAACCAGGACTATGATGCTCATGCCATCGATTTGCCCGTGTTATCCCGGCAGAAACTGTCAGGATCAAGACACCAGATGGTGGCTGGTCTGCTCCAGCTGTCGTTGTTTGGCAAGCTGCGCCCTGCTCGTATGTTGTACGTATGGCTGATGGTTCTGTTGTGTGATGAAACAGGCGGGCACTGCACAAAGTTGCCTGCCCGCAACTACTTTCTTCTCCGTTCCCGTCCATCGATTTGCCACCTCCTGATACCTCGAACTATGAGGCAACCAGTCAGGCTTCCATCCCACCTGTCAAGGCGCCGTTGTCCCCACCATCACTTCTCTGGCGGTCGACAAGGATCAGACGCAAGCCCCAGAGACTGGACTTACGAACATTTGTTTTGTTTTCTATGTTCTGTTTTCTCACATTAAACAGCTGTCTTCACATGTAAATACATTCACATATGCCACTACTTGTAAATATGTTAACATATGCCACCACATGTAAGGACGTTCCCATATGCCAACAAAACATTAAATAAAAGGGGAGATGTCATGATATGCAGACATGCAGATAATGATATAGAGACAGGCACAGGCAACTAATGAACAGAGAGAACAGGACATGACCAATGAGCAGGCAGGACACTCAGGGGTGGTATCTCACTATAAAAGGCACGAGGCACTCGCACTCCGCCTCTTTCCACTGATGAACATCTACAGAGTGAGTTAGGGTGTATATACAGTATCACACCTCCTGGACATGGCTAAGAGCTAGTCTGGTTCAGTCAGACAGAGTAATCACACTTGGGTTAGCAGAGAGTCGAATTCATAGAGAACTGTGCAAACTGTGTGACAGGTTCAATAAATCAGATTGAACTAACTTCAAGGTCTGGAGTATCTTTTGGTTAAAGCCGCATCCATTTGCAGCCTGTGTTATCCCAGAGTACATAACACATCAATGGGTACATTTGTTGTGCTGCTTCAAAGTGATATTAGTTGTTTACAGCCTTCTCTGAAGCTGTAAACAAAATGGTTGCCTGGGAAATTATTTTCACACTGAGTCATTCACCATAAACCTTCAGCTGCAGGCATGTTTTATTTTAGAATAAGAATCCACAAAACCTTATTCACTGTAAAAGTCATATAAGTGAGAGATTGCATTCCTCCAGTACCACACATCCAATCGGAATATTGCTTTTTCATCTTTAAAATTACCCCTTACCATTTAACATTAGAGTATCAATTCTTTTTAGATTTCCACACTTTCTGGTTAAATATATTTAAGTCATGAAACTCACATTTTAGGGCAGCACGGTGGCACAGTGGTTAGCATTGCTGCCTCACGGTGCCATGGTCCCAGGTTCGAACCCGGCTCTGGGACACTGTCCGTGTGGGAGTTTGCACATTCTCTCCGTGTTTGCGTGGGTTTCGCCCCCACAATCCAAAGATGTGCAGGCTAGGTGGATTGGCCACACTAAATTGCCCCTTAAATGGAAAATATGAATGAGGTACTCTAAATTTATTTTTAAAAATCAAACTCAAGTTTTCTAATTAGCTGCAACTCTCATTCTCTGCCGAAAATGCTACCATATCGCTGATCCTTGCAGTTGAATTTGCCACCTTTCCCAATATAGATTGCAAAGATGGACATTCGGTTTTCTGCTTTAGCTCCTCCCTACGTTTTGTTTCTTTCCGTTTTCACAAGAATTTTAGTAGTATTCCTGAGCAGACAGGAATTAGTATCAGATAATGAATGGACGGATATTCAAGAACTATTTTGCATTAAAATTAATCGTGACTTGTTTTGTGGACAATAAACCTTGATAGAGGTTTATAAGATGAACAGGGGGATAGATAGACAGTCAGAGACTTTTTCCCCAGGTGGAACAAACCATTACAAGGGGACATAAATTTAAGGTGAATGGTGGAAGGTAGAGGGGGGATGTCAGAGGTAGGTTCGTTACCCAGAGAGTAGTGGGGGCATGGAATGCACTGCCTGTGGAAGCAGTTGAGTCGGAAACATTAGGGACCTTCAAGCGGCTATTGGATAGGTACATGGATTACGGTAGAATGATGGGGTGCAGATTAATTTGTTCTTAATCTGGGACAAAAGTTCGGCACAACATTGTGGGCCGAAGGGCCTGTTCTGTGCTGTATTTTTCTATGTTCTATGTTCTGTAACAATGGATTGAAATGGTATAATTCCCTATCAGTGGTAAACTCGGGCAGAGATGAGCATAAAATAGTTGGTTGCCTCATCCATTATTATGATTTGTGATATTTTTATTCAAAAGCTATAAAGTTCTTCAGTTTAGAGCCAAAAACTAGGTGGATGGAAGTCAGTGGAATGGGGCAATGGCCAACAAACTCTCATGGGTCGCACGCAGAACCAAATGGGCCACAGATCCACCCCCCAAGACCACAGGTTGCCCTGCCTAGACTTAAGTCGAGTACCATTATAACTGTTGAGAATCCACTTAAAGGTTTTACATATGCATCTTGACCCACAGGAGAGGCCAAGCCAAATAAAACTACCCCGTTATAGGCTAATATGTACAGTAATTGTTCATTGACTTATCACAATTATCCAGCGAAGCTTTATAATTATATATAAGAATATGTTTCTTCTTTTAGCCCTTCTACTTTCTGTTCTTGGTTTGCAGCCCATGTCTACACGAGTTCAGTCAGACTGCATACCTCCCCACATGTACAAATGGAGCAAGCTCATGAGGAATTTATACTTCAATAACTTCTGTTTGATCCATTAGAAACAGATGGAGCAAAAAGAGAGAATGTTAAAAGTGTTAGGAAAACAAAGGTAGTTTTAAGGAATTATATTTGTATTGGTAAACATTATAAATAAGGTATAGTTTTAAGTGGGTTTAATTTAATGTTTCTGACCCTGGAAGGGAAAAATCTATAGTTAGATTCATAGAACATACAGTGCAGAATGAGGCCATTCGGCCCATCAAGTCTGCACCGATCCACTTAAGCCCTCACTTCCACCCTATCCCCGTAACCCAATAACCCCTCCTGACCATTTTGGACACTAAGGGCAATTTAGCATGGCCAGTCCATCTAACCTGCACATCTTTGGATTGTGGGAGGAAACCGGAGCACCCGGAGGAAACCCACGCAGACTCGGGGGGGGGGGGGGGGGGGGGGGGGGGGGGGGAGTGCCAACTCCACACAGACACCTGAGGCCGGAATTGAACCTGGGATACTGAAGCTGTGAGGCAGCAGTGCTAACCACTGTGTCACCGTGCCGCCCCGTTAGGGAAGGAAATCTGCCATCCTTATCCGGTCTGGCCTACATGTGACTCCAGACATTGTGGTTGACTCTTGTGCCCTCCCAAGAAGGGCAATAAGTGCAGCGATGCCCACATGCCGTGAATGAATAAAATTAAACGTCTGCAGGAGAAGCTCACTGAAGATGGGGGTTGGGAATTTGCATTGATTGGAGCTTCCTCCCTGTCAGCATAATAGTTCAAGATAAACACACCAACTAATAATTCTGCAAGACACACTATGCCTCATATACTGTCTATGAAAAAGGATTGTTCAGCAGAGAAGTGTACACTCCATTAAAGGTGACTAATTAGAGCTCTCCTCAGTAAAAACTCAATTTGCAATCAATTATAGAGTGTTACTGGCATTCATGATAAAACACCAGATGAAATATGTAATTGCTACAGATTTCATACAGCGCTGAAATCTTCTCCATCCAAAATCTACCACGCTACAAAAACTATAATTCAGTTGAAGCTTCCATTTCTCTTCAAGCTGATTGCACCGTGTCCCTTCCCAAATTGCCAAACAGGCAACAGATGTTGGTTGTTCAGTTGATCAATAATGTATTGACAAAATTTAGAAAAGTGTGCTTAACTATTCGAAGCAAAATATAACCAGAAATTATGAAGGGTTGAGGGGGGGGGGGGGGGGAATACATCACTCCCCAGTGGATTTATTTGTAAATGCACTACCTGGTAGCCAATTATCTTTGTTAGGCGTTAGGTTAGCAGGCGGAGCCAGGCCTGTGATCTGAGTACTACATCTAAACAGCAGGCCCTATTGATGGCTGCAGTGTTCCTTCACATGGAGGGGCTGGGCAGACAACAACTGACTTTGCTCACTCTTGGTGCTTTGCATTACAAACAGCACGTGCATAGACAGGAGGTGAGAAGACTGCACGTAGCTGCAATGGTGGCCATCCCCTTCAGCCCCACAGGAAATAACTCGTTGATGACCAGTGCCCAGGCTTACCGCAAATAAATGTCTATTTGGGTGAGCTCCCAGTGGGCACCTGCTGTCTCTCCCCGCCGGTAGGCTTCCCAAATCATACTCCTGCCAAAATGAGTGCCAGGAGGAGAGGGAGAAAGGGATATTTCCCTTGTTTTCAGTGCAAGGTTTTGACAGAAGCATCTCTACGCACTTTGTCAAGCCCAATTGCCATCTACCGCCATCAGCACCTTGCCATGAAAACAGGTCAGCTAATATCGAGGGACGTTTAATATCATGTTGGATACAGGAAATGGGAATTTGCTTGAGGCATACCATTCTGCATTGTAACTGGTCTAAAGCCTTCCCTGTAAGAGAGACATTTAACAGCAGCAGCCGAAACCTTATCTGTTGATTTTATTTTCCGGCCTAACTTACAGAATAGATATAGCAGCCAGCTGAGTGAATGAATAATTGGAAGCGTCACAGTGTTAACAACCAGTGTGTAACACTATAATACAAATACTATGCAGTATTCTGCAGGGACCTCCTAGCACTGACACTAGGAAAAAGCCGACCCATGTTGGAAATAGAATATTGATGATATTAGTAATAATGTTACATTGTCTTCAGACAGTTAATGGCCCTCCTGCCAAGATTGGTCAGTGATATGTTATTGGGTTTTACATCAAGCATTGACCATACCTGTAAACAAATCCCATGTCCCTATGATCGGGAGAGTATTTTAACCTGCACAATCTAAGGATACAGCAAAGAGTTCTTGTCACTATATACTGTGTAAATTATTTGACTGGTCATTGTAAACAACACACCAAATGTAGGAGAGGAGAAAATTTAACAAAGTCAGATGTAATGTTGCAGGAATATAATAATCTTTATTGTCACAAGTAAGCTTACATTAACACTGCAAATCCCCTAGTCGCCACATTCCGGCGCCTGTTCAGGTACACTGAGTAGAATTCAGAATATCCAAATTACCTAACAGCACATCTTTTCGGACTTGTGGGAGGAAACCAGAGCTCCCGGAGGAAACCCATGCAGACACAGGGAGAATGTGCAGACTCCACACCGAGAGTGACACAAACCGCGAATTGAACCTGGGACCCTGGAGCTGTGAAGCAACAGTGCTCCCCACTGTGCTACCGTGCTGCCCTGTACTGTCAGACGTGCTGTTAAACTGAAACCTTATCGGCCCATCTCTGGACATAAACAGTTCAATGGCACTAATTTGAAGAAGGAAAGGAGGGTTTTCCCTGAATATCTGGCCAATGTTTATGCCTCAATCAACATCCCTAAAATAGATGATCTATTCAGGAAAGTTAGAGAAGCCACCAAAGGTGGAGGGTTGTCCACATTGATCAAGGGAAAGATTACATTCAAGGCAACTCCTGTCCACCTTTATCATTTCCCCCAGACTCTCTAACCTGCCTCGCCACCCCCTCATTCCTCTTGTTGGCGTTTCAGAGCCAGGCCCAGTCCAAAATACTGGACATGCCTCTGAGTCCATCCAGTCTATATGGCCCTGCCCTCTGTGGTGGGTGGGAAAACTGCAGGGCCATGTGCCCCCACCACCATCTTTGAATACGTTGGTGAGGGTGGACCATGTGATTCAGCCCCAGGACTTCTCTTCCTCGAAGACTGGCTGTAGTTACAGCAGTGGTTACAGCTCAGCCCTCGTGCTGTTGGGATGACAGAGCTCTCAGCTAATCTGATTGGCCTATGGTTTTCACACACAGTGTGTCTTTAACCTGTATGCGGTGGACAAAAGACTGCGAGTCAACTTTGATATAAATCAGTAGTCTTTATTCATACATACAAAATGTTAGCACCAATCAGACACACTTATCAGTTTAAGTTATACTACAGAATGCTAAAGTGCAAGACCAAATCTTGACTTAACTTTGAGTGACTGACAAGTACCCAAACAGATATTGGCCTTTATCCGTGATCTGGTTTCTGTCATCCTCGATGTTTGGTCCCCGGTCTGGTCTGATACTCTGGTCTGTCTTCTACTGGTGGTGTGATGGTCCTCCTCTTGGTGGCTGGTGAAAATCACTATTGTTGTGTTCCTGTTGCTGGCTGTTGTGTTCCTGTTGCTGGCTGCTGCAGGGAGAGATTCTAAGATGGTGCGGCATCTTTTACCCTCCCTGGATTTTGCGCCCTTCTGCGGTCTCTGGGTCATTGCCAATCAATTGATTAGTGTTCGATCACCCTGATCGATCAAGTCTAATCAGGGGCTGCCACATCGATTTCGGGGTGTGCATTCACCGGCCATGTCTGTAGGTGTTATGGGCACATAGGCCCTTCCAAATAAGGAATATGGGTGCGATTGTGTCTGACAGACATTTGTGATTGACAGTGTATTTCTATTGCCCCTGGAGATGGCCTTTTACCTGTGTATTGCGATGTCCAGGCTGCAGTCTGCTCATCAATATTCATTCAGACTGCAGCCTGCTTGTCCTGTACTTGGCTAAATTTGCCAGCGTCCTTTGCAGGATGCCATCTTAGGTGGCCGTTCGGCCACACTTGGATTTAATCACAGTTGGGGATGGAAATTCCACTTTGAAATGATTAAGTCTGAACGCTGCGAGGCAGCCAGCTTCTGAGTCAGTGAGCTCCGGACTGACTTTTCCTTTGGCTGGGCGGGGGGAAATTGGGGAAATAAATCTCCACGTTAAACACAGCCCAGATAATAAGATGAAGCAGACAAAGGTGCACATGACAGAGGCAAGGTTGATAACACAGGTGGAAATGAAGCTGAATATAGAAAGTTCAGATAGGAAGTGAGAAAGGAAAGAAGCGAGGCAATGAGACTGAATGAGAAGAGACTGTCAGCTGAAACAGGGAATCTGAAAGTCCTCTACAGACAAATAAATAATAAACAAGTGGAAGGATGGGGCTGATTACAGACCAAGGAGGGTATGGAGGCAGAGGACATGGCCGATGTATTAAATGAGTACTTCAGAACAGTGATTTTCAACTTTTTTTCCCCGCGGGACCCACTTTTGTCAACTGGGCCAACCTTCTCTTTTGAAATCTTAAACTTCTCCTCTCATTTGCCAGTACTTCCTTATATAATACAAATGGGTTTTGCACCCTGATTAGCATTTGGACAATTAACAAAAATCACCTTTATACTGCTTTGTTCCCCATTGAAGTTTATTTTTAGGCTGTTCACCAGAAGCTCCAGAGCTGTATACAAAGCTAGCACTGCTCTGTCCTGCCCTGGACTCTCCTGCACAGCTCTCTCGAGCAGATTCAGATGTGTGATCTTGGCCAGTAGGTACACCACCTATTTGTGTCACTTTCTTGACACAAAAAACTCCATTGACAAGTGCTCTTGCTTTGCTTACTAGCAGCTAGAAAAAGAAAGAAGCTCTCCTCCATGATTTTGCACCAAAAACATGTATATGCAGGGCACCTGACGTCAAGTGTACATGCAGGTTAACACACCTGCTCCCTGTTGCCGCTCATGGTCAGAAGACTGCACACAGCTGTTCTCAATCAAACACCGGAATGGCTTTGGGGGCTTCTCCCACGATTGGGACCACTGCGGGAACGCCGCGACTCTCCCGACACACGCCCATGACCCACACTTTGAAAAACCCTGATTTAGAAGAAGATGCCACTGGAGTTGTAGTGAATGAGGAGGCAATGGAAACTACTGGTTAGGCTAAAACTGGTAAAGAAGAGGTATTACATTTGCTGACTGCATTCGAGAAAGCTGAGGGAATTAAGGGAGGGAAATGTGGAGGCACTGACCATAATCTTCTAATCCTCCAAAGGCAGTGCCAGAAGATAGTGAATAGCAGATGTCACAACCTTTCGAGTGGGAGTATAGGAGCAGAGAGACCTGGCAGTATAAATTGTTGAAACTGGAAAGGCATGTTGACAAAGTTGTTTAAAAGGCATACAGGATTCTGGACTTGGCGTAGCATACACAACAAGTTATGGTGATCTTTTATAAAACCCTGGTCCAGCAGGTGGACCGATAAATGAAAGCACCATACCGCCAGTATGTGCCTGGTACCAGCCTATCCACCCCGCTATGATTCTTCAGACAGATGGAAAGGCCAGCACCCAACATGTTGCTTAGATGGTTTAACCATGTAGACTGCTGGTCAATGAAAGGGGAAGATGCCTCTCTCTCTCTCAGGGCCCCTGTGCCAATTGGAGGCATGCCTCCACAGTTTGTAGCCCCATGCCCACACTCCTACCCTGCCTTGTCCAGCGTGCCCCACCAACCCAGCACCAGCAAGATCACAATTTTGGGTTTTGGGGCATCTATGGTTCCTCTTTCTCCTCGGCCTCCCGCAATACTGACAGTGACCACAAATCCTGGTTTGGCAAAGAGCTGCTGGCCTCCAATTGGCCAGCATCTGTATAAGATGAGACTTACTTTTGCAGACAGATGAAAGTCCAGCCTCGCACTAAGTAAATAGCCGATGCCTGTGTCACAACCCCCTGGGCTAGTGCACGGTCAATTCTAGCTCCAGTGGAGCCAGAGTCAGACACAAGTGAAACTACATGTTATTTTAAAATACCAAGATGGGTTTCAGCTAAAGTCTTTCAGGAGTTCAAGCTTTCGCTTTGATGCTTCTTCCCTCTAAGCTTGAGAGGGTTTTCTCTGGTATGATTGTTGCCTTTCTTTTGCCGATTCAAGATAGTTTCAAATATATAGTGAAAATGTGCCAGGCACTCTCTGGCTTTAGAACAATAAAGGAGTCCTTTATTTCAGCAAAGAGAAAGAGAGAGCTCCTTCTTCATTCGAGGTCTAATCACTTCGGCCCTCTCTCTCCAAAGCATCCCGCAGTAACCAATCACTAATTTTTGCCAGCGGAACACTGTCCCTGACCAGCCCACAGGTTGCCAGTCAGCCAATCAAACCGACTTCCTCCAAAGCTGGTTCTTAAGCTTCCCTCAGCGCCGACTGTTTTCTCCTCTCCAAAATACAAAATCTGGAATACACTGCCCTGACTGGCAGGCACCTCTGCTTCAGTCCACTGCTCAAAGGCGCATTTCGATTATGAGTCCATGGACAAAAATAATAAAATAAAACAATAAAAAAGGGAACAAAGGGAAATCAAAAGGAAGGACTCTAACACCTGCAAAATTAAAGCACGTTGAGCCAGCCAAGCAGGGACAGGCTCATCCCCAACATTTACAGTTGCACAAAACCCATCCTCAACAACATATAATGCAACCCAAGGAAAAACATATTTCACACAGTGTGTGGTCACTGTTGTATGTTTTATATCGTGGATGTATGTAGAGGTGACACTAGTTTCCATGTGGTGATCGGCTTTATTTACAGCGCTTTGAAGTGTCTACTCCATGTTGTTTACTTTTTGTCCACATCCAGGCTTAAGCAAATGAGTGCACGGAGCATAAATAATAAACAGATGCAAACAGTTGAACACAGAATAATTGAATACAATGATCTGGAATGTACTGCCTGTGAGAGTGATAGAGACATGTACAATTGTGGCGTTCAAACGGGAATGGGAAAAGAAGGAAAGAGAGAAAATTTGGGGTGGTATGGGGAAAGGATGGGGGTGGGGGGGGGAGGTGGCGGGTGGGGAGGACTAACTAAATCGCTCCTGCAAAAAGCCAAGCCAGAGAGAATGAACTGAACGGGCTCCTGTGCTGCAGCCGTTCTATGGTTCTGTTATCACAATGCTGAGCTGTGTGCATATTAATTACCACATTTTCCCGACGCTAACTACACTTCATTAAGGACTTTGTTGGCTGTAAGGCACTTCGGGACATTGTGCAAATGTTCTCATTATTTGTGACCACAGGAGTAAAATACACTGAAAAGATTAAGGGATGATGAAACGGAAAGGAGAGAAATAATACCAAACATTTTGCGCAGAAATTTGTACATCTACTGGTGAGGGCCACAAGTACAAGGTTTTGTTGAATCCGCACAATTCCTTACTGAAGACAGCAAACACTGAATGAAATGGCCCAATGAGAAGTGCTGATCCTAATTTATGGAATCTGAGAACGACTGCCTGTTTTCATCGATCTCACAGATGCTGCTGTACAGTACAGCATACATCCAATGAGACACTTGACACACAAATAATGTTTCCGGAGAAATAAAATGGGATGGGCAGCAGCAATATGAAGGATTTTGTAATCTGATACCAATGTTAACCAACAGGACAGAATAGAAGCAGCAGGCAGAGACACGAAAGGAAATTAGCGGAGATAAGTCAGAGCAAGCTGCTGAAAGCATCCCCTCCCCCCCAAAAAAAGCAAAGAGAAATAAAATAAATGTTACATTTGGCCTTGCATTTTTAATTTTACTGTGTTCGCAACAATTATGAGGAAACCATGGAAACATTTTCATTGTTTCCACACTTGTATTGACATGAGAAAACGTGGAGGAAATACAAGATGCAGCGCATTTCAAAATTACTGTGGTACACAAGTCTGATCGTCATATTGGAAGCACTTGGCAAGATATTGAACATTTGACTAAATTGTTTTCTGTTCAGTATTTTGCTACCTGTTGGCTTCTATTTTCTGTCTCTCACTTTCATGTGTATTCATACCTGAACATGGATAAGAGGAAGATCATATTAGTCATTGACACAGCCTGACGTTCAAATGACATCAACTGTTACCACAGCAACATGACTTCTGCAACTCCAAATAGCGCGCAGATCACATTAAAGCTTTAAATTCTGCCCAAGATACCAAATAATTTTCCACGGCAAGTTTATTTTTTATATTTAATTTTCCGAGGTTGCTTCAACTTCTAAATTGTGGTGGCGCAATGGCTAACACTACTGCCTACGGCACTGAGGACTCTGGTTCGATCCGGGGCCCTGGGTCACTCTCCGTGTGGAGTTTGCACATTCTCCCCGTGTCTGCGTGGGTTCTGCCCCCACAACCCAAAGGTGTGCAGGATAGGTGGATTGGCCACGCTAAATTCCCCTTTTATTGGGGGGGGGGGGGGGAGGGGGAGAAAATGATTGGGTACTGTAAATTTGTTAAAACAAAAAAAAAATTCTAAATTGTGACTCCTCAGTGCAGAGAAAATTGGGACCAGAGCGTTCCGGCCCAGAGAAACATGGAAAATTGGAGTGATCCGAGCAGGGGGCGGGGTTAAATGGTTCCAAGTTTCCACCTGCCTTTCATGTCAGAAGCTGGTCACAGCACCGCCTGTAGATAAACGTCCGTTATCTTTCACATGTTAAAGCTTTGCAATTAGGGAGCCATGCAGAGCTAAGCACAATTACTAAAGTAAATACATGATTCAACATCACGTGCTGATATGAAAGTATTGCAATGGTATGTTTGCCTTCGCCCTGAGGTACAAGCCTAGGGTCCACGCTCCTATTTAGTGATCTTTATTCTGACGGGGATAAAGTCATCGTGTGAGGAAGACCATGGCAATGCTGCAACTAACACATTGTGGTTCTGGTCCTCTTCAGGGGAGACAATGGGGTGGTGATAACATCACTGGCCCGGTAATATCGAGGCCCAGGCTAATGCTCTGAGGATGTGGGTTCAAATCCCACCACAGCAGCTGGTCGGATTTACATCCAGTTATAAAAATCTGGAATTATAAAATTAGTGTCCATAATGGTGACCATGAAACTATCATTGATTCTTGTTTAAAAACCCATTTGGTTTAAAAATGTCCTTTTTAGGGAAGGAAATCTGCCATGTTCACCTGGCCTGACATAGACTACAAGTAATTCCAGACCCATAGCAATGCTGTTGACTCTTAACTGCCCTCTGGAAATGCCGAGGATCTGTATCCTCGCCACTGATTCTAACTCCCTTTGGTTGGTTCTATTCATCCCTCGTAGACGTCCTATTTGATAATTTCAAGAAAGCCCCACAGACTTCCTTGCTGTGCACCTCTTTTTCACCATCCATTACCATTTGTCCCCTGAGGATCTTGAGGTGATCTCCAACTTTGTTCCAATCTTTCTACCTCTCATTCAATTCTACACACCACCTGACTTTTCATTCTCACAGACATACATCTAGCAGTGCATCCTCCCATACTCTACAGTGACATGACAGCACAGCAGTTAGCACTAATGCCTCACAGTGCCATGGTCCGGGGTTCGATTCTGGCAGACTTGGCAGACTTGTCTGTGTGGAGTTCGCACATTCTCCCCGTGTCTGCGTGGCTTTCCTCCGGGTTCTCCGGTTTTCTCCCATAGTCCAAAGATGTGCAGGTTAGGTGGATTGACTATGATCAATGCGCAGCATTATGGGATAGGACAGGGGAGTGGGCCTAGGTAGTGTGCTCTTTCAGAGGATCGGTGCAGACACGATGAACTACATGGCCTCCTTCCTCACGGTAGAGATTCTATGATTTTATTATATGTATTCTTCAAATACCGTCTGCTTCACTGACTCTCCACATCTGTTTCTGAACTTGGACATCAGTTTGCCAATGGTCCAAGCTGACTCCTGCCTACCGCCATCAAATTTACTCCACTACAGGACTTCTCACTTTAACTGTAGATTCACTCTTATTGTCTCCTCTTTTCTTTCACCATCAGGATATATGCCTCTTAATCTTGGTAGATAAACAGGCCTATATATTCTCTTTGTCCATCGCATTGGAAGCGGTTCAGAGAAGGTTCACTAGGCTGAATCCTGAGATGGAGGGGGTTTTATGAGTAAAGGTTGAGCAGATTGTGCCTTTGCTCATTGGAATTTGGAAGAAGGACAAGAGGATCTGAGAAGTATAAGATTCCGAGGGTGTTTGGCAGGGTAGACACTGAAAATGTTTTCCCCTCATGGAAGAATCTGGAACTAGAGAGTACAATTTAAAAATATGGGATCTTTCATTTACGAAGAACTTCTTCTCTCAAAGGGTCATAGGCCTTTGGAATTCTCTTCCCAAAGAGTGGTGGAGGCTGGGTCGATGAATATGTTCAGGACTTTGTTGGATTTTCAATTGACAATGATTTAAGGCTGATAGAGGTTGGGGCAGCCAGCAGGAAGGTGGAGTTAAGACCACAATCCAATCAGCCATGATTGTATTGAATGGTGGAACAGGCTTGATGAGCTGAAAGGCCCACTCCACCTATTTCGTACACCATTAGGATCTTACTGGTCTGCGTGTTTTGGCTGCCATGTCAGACCCCAACCCATCATTTCTATTTCCCCCTTTTTTTTGCTCCCCCATTTTTCTTCTACCCCAAAAGAGATAGGAGCAGGAGTCGGGTATTTGGCTTTTATCTTCCAGCTCAATTTCCCCTTGCTGCACTATCCCCTAATCCCTCATTGTCACAATAACCAAAAATCTATCAGTCTCTGTCTTGAATATATTCAATTATTGAACGTCCAACGCTCTCATCAGGTTGAGAACTTCAAAGATCCGCAACCCTTTGAAGGGGGTAATTTCTCCTTCTCTGAGCCCTAAATGGTGAGCCCTTTTTCTGAGATTTAACCCAAAGTTATAGACTCTTCTCTTCCCCCCCCCCCCCCCCCCCCCCCCTGGGGGAAACAGCCTCCCGCAGCTCCCTATCAAGCTTTTCAATCAGTTTATGCCTTTCAATTCTAGGGAATATAGGCCCAGTCCACTCAATGTCTCCTCATAGGACAATCCTTTCATCTGGGAATCTGTCTAGTGAATCTTGACTGCACTGGCCAGTATATTTGTCCTTAGGCAAGGAATCAACAATGAAATGTACTATTTTGCTGGCTTATTGGCCAGAATCCGCCAGCCGTTGCGATTCTCCTTTCCCACCAGCAGCGCACCCCTACCTGTGGATTTCCCAGCTGCGTGGGATGGCTTCAATGGGAAATCCCATTGACAAGCGGCAGGAAGAGAGAATCTCACCACCATAGAAATGGGCACCATTTCCCATTTTTCCTTCCAAAATGGATAATGTCATATTTCTCTACTTGTCATGTTCCTTCCCACTTATGTAACCTGTCTATGGCCCTTTGCAGCCTTTAATCATCATCCGTGCTGTTTAGTTGCCCACCTAACTTTGCAGCATCAGCAAACTTGAATACATGATATCAGTTCCCATTCTCTATTTTGCAAGTAGCACGAGCACTGATCCTTAACTGTGGCCCACCAGTTACAACCTGCCAACACAAAATATGATGCATAAAACCTGATAATATTTTGCGTGTCTCAAGGTCAAATTGTGTTTGCTCATTTTCTATGTTAAAGCTACTGTATTAAAACAAATCGGGTTTTTTTCTCCGTGTGATTTGCTCAAAATCAAGCAAACCAGCACCAAAGATCGAGGAATTGTAAGTGTAGATTACATCCAGCGCACATTGAGATTCCATGTTATTTCAGGCATTACGGTGGCTCCTGATCCTGCCCATTCAACTGTCCGCACCCCCAATATTGATTCCAGGCCACGTTATCCTGAATCTCAGCCTGTCGAATTAATCACCATTGTGAGTTTCCGCTAATTGAGCCTGTTATGAGTCTCGTTATTCTAACCTCAGCCTGTCGAATTAATCACCATTCTGAGTTTCTGCTAATTGAGCCTGTTAGGGGCCTCGTGGATGCTCTTAAAGTTAAACATTTTTTTAAGGCACAAGGGGTTTTTGAAAGGAACCTATTAAACAAAATGAAAAAAAACTGGCTATACCAATGAAATTATCTGAAAAATCTAAATTATTTTTTTAAAGTCATTTTCAGTTATTCAATATCTCGTTAGTCACAGTTGCTCGCATACGTTTAAGGGGTATCTTGACAATTACATGAATCGGATGGGAATAGAGGGATACGGACTCCGGACGGTTAGAAGATTTTAGTTTAGACGGGCAGCATGGTCGGCGCAGTCTTGGAGGGCCGAAGGAGCCTGTTCCTGTACTGTACTTTTCTTTGTTGTTCTTTTATTAAAATGATTTAAAATGTTTATTTTTTGTGATGAAACCCTTTTTCAGATTGTTCACTAAAACTGCACTAAGGTGCCACTTTCTTAAATCTATCACGGTGTATTTTTCAGATAGCAAGGAGGCCTTTCTAAAAAGCTGTCTGCCAGCACTGGATTCCAGTTGCACTGGTTTGTTGCATATTTGAGGTTCATTGCAAATAAGTTTGAGCAGAAACTTGAGCATAACAAAACCCACTTCTGAAGCCCAATCCAATTTGAACTTGATTTGTGCCAGGATCATTGGTTTAAAGCAGAAGCATGATATGTCTTTTTTATGATTTTATTTTTTTTCTCCATGGTAGAAAGCATACTTTGGAGAAGCGTTGGGAGCTACCCCACCTCGGAGATTAGCCTGAGAGGGTAATTGACATTTTCTCTTGATAGGGGCTCCACTGTGCTTTGACTGTGGACTTCCCTCATCGATACAGAAAACATCAGAAATCAGACCAGCCAAAGCATTTTGTGAACAGTTTTGTCAGTAGAGTTTGCGAACATGGCGTTCTTTAGTTTTTGTTTCAGATTTACAGTTTAAATACTCCAATTCCTTGTTTTCCCTTCTATGCCGAAAGATATTTTATACACGGCACTGTGCGCATTAGGCATGTAATGGCACAAGAGGGCCACGGCATTAATGGAAGTGATTTGTCCACTTGTATGCCCTCTGGTGCTGAAACTGAATATGTTTCCCAATGGTTTTACAGGTCTCCAGACTGAAAAATGTGACTATATTGGTTTGACATTCTGCACTGATTTATCATAGAGGAAGAAAATTTATTGTTACAATGAGATCATTTTACCTTGGACACAAAGATGGCAACCTGCACTTTGAAAGTTTATGGCAGAAAACGTACAGAGGTTATTGGAGAATTATTCCTGTATCTGATTTACAATCGAGTACGTGTTTGTTTGAGGGGAGTTTTGTGGCAGGTTCATTCAAAGCACTAAAGGCCTATTGAGCAGCCTTTGCAGGTCCAAACTGCGGTAGATCGGAAGGCACACTGATCTGAACTTCGTGATAACTTTGCTTAATGTCATTTTTGGAAGGAAGTGAATTTTGTGTGGGCTGTGTAGCTACAATGAACTCACAGATGCAAATAGGAGCATAGTATTCCCACAGTGCCAAAGGAGGCCATTCAGCCCATCAAATTTGCACCAACCTTCTGAAAGAGCATCTTACCTAGGCTCACTTCCCCGCCCTATCCCTGTAACCCCATAACTCCACCTAACCTGTACATCTTTGGACACTAGGGCGCGATTTAGCATGGCCAGTCTGCCTAACCTGCACTTCTTTGGACTGGGAGGACAGTGTAGCACCCGGAGGAAACCAACGCAGACACAGGGAGAAAGTGCAAACTCCATACAGACAGGCAGTGTCCTTGGTGCGGTGAGGCAGCAGTGCACGGTGCCACCCCAAATCTTCCAAGTTTGAACAAACTGCGGTCCAGGCAAACTCATTTAGGCTTCTGTTTTTGGCCATTATTTTTGTTTGATGGAACACTAACATTTCAGAGCTCCACAAAACTACAAGATTCAATGGGCGCAATTCTCCCATCGGGAGACGGGCGCGATTCTCCGCAAATGCGGAGAGTCGTGAAGGCTGCCGTGAAACTGGCCGTGTTTCACGGCAGCCTCCGCGCCCCCTCCCAGGACCCGATTCTGCTCCCCGGTCGGGGCTAGCAGCGGGGCCCTGTGAACCACGGCATCGCAGGCTTAGCGAACTTGGACGGCTCCAACCCGCGCATGCACGGATGACGTCATTACGCATATGCGTGAAACCCGTGCATGCGCGGGCCGTCATGCCCCTCAGCCGCCCCACGGACTGATCCAGCGGGGCGGCGGAGGAACAAAGAGTGCGCGGGGTTCGGACCCGCTGCCCGCGATCGGTGCCCACCGATCGCGGGCCCATGCCACCCTTGGCACGGCCGTGGTGCGGTCGTGCCAATCGGTGGTTCTCCAGAACGGCACTTTGCGGCCGTTTTCACGAACGGTGAGAGCAGGTGTGTTTGCGTTCGTGAAAACGGCCGTAAAGGCCTGGGAACTCGGCCCATCGGATAGGGGAGAATCGCTGTGCGCCGTAAAAAAACGGCGAGCAGCGATTCGTGTCGTGGGGGGGGGGGGGGGGGGGGGTGGGGGGGTGGCTGTGGGGGGGGGGGGGGGAGAATAGCGGGAGGTCGGGAAAAATGTCGGGAAGGCCCTCCTGCTATTCTCCGACCCGTCGTGGGGGGCGGAGAATTGCGCCCTAAGTGCTGACGCTGGAGTGAAAACTGGAGTGTTTCATTCCGGCGTCGGAGCCCACTCCCAGCCCCCTATTCTCCCGCCCCCGGTGGGGGGCTAGGAGCAGCGTTGCGTCATTTATGCGCGCCGGGCCTTGGCGCCGCATAAATGAGGGCCGCGTAAATTACATCACCGCGTATGCGCGGTTGCCGTCCTCCCCAAGGCCACCCCGCAAGAAGATGTCGGATGGATCTTGTGGGGCGGCGGAGGAAAGGAGGTCCTCCTTCAGAGATGCTGGCCCGCCGATCGGTGAGCCAGACTCCTTTTGAGCCCCCCCCCCAGTGCAGGATCCACCCTACCCCCCACCCCCCGAGCGTTCCTGCGCTGTTCCCGCCGGCAGCGAGCAAGTGAGCGGCGATTCTCCCAGCGACCAGCCGTGATTCTCGCTGCGCTGGTTGAGGGGGGGGCGAGAATCACGTGCGGGTGCCAGGGCGGTGTGGCGGGAATCGCACGGCGCCCCGGCGATTCTTCCACCTGGCGGGGGGGTGGGGGGAGTTATGAGATATTCTATCAACCATATGGTTAACAGATAACCAGATGATTTTTGTGCAAGGGTACAGGGAGTGACTAAAGAGTGGACTTAAAGGAATAAGCCAGGTTAATTGCTGCTGCAACATAGAATAATGATATGGGAGATTGGAGAATATCTTTTCAATTAGATAGGATGGTCAAGTCATAGAGGTATTATTCTCCTTCCCCACACCAACTGCACAATTTGAGTTTAATCTGTTCTCTAATTATATATTCAAAGAAATATATGCACCAGGCTAGATTGTAACAAGGCCAGAAAATTTTCATGGCAATATTATAAAAACACTGGATTTTAATCTGCTTGTCTGTGCATAAATTCTTCCAATTTCTGAAAATTATATTTTTCATTAAAAATTCCTGCTAATTAATATTCATTCCATTCACAAAATACAAGAACCTGTATGATGAACTGGAACTCAAGGTGAGAAAGGAAAATCAGATCGCAAAAGGTGCCAATAGAGACCAGCTGCGTAACTGTATTGGGGTAAATAACCCCATGGATGCATGGAAGTTTTTGCATAAAATGTCAGGCTTCACATCGAAAAAATTGAATGATCCGTCTCCAGATAACCCTCATTATGTTGAAAATGAATTGAACAGATTTTTTTTAGTCTCTTTGAAAATGATGAATTTAAGTAACATGTGACGCTGCAGCCAGCTTCACTTTGTGAACCAGATGGATCTCATTTTAGTGTCAACAAATGGGAGGTACAGAAGCAATTCAGGCGAGTGAATCCACAGAAAGCATGTGGTCCAGATCAGATGAGCCTGAAGATTCTGAAGGACTGTCCTCATCAGTTGGCAGTTCCTTTCTCTATGGTCTTTCAGAAATTGCTTGACCTGCACACTGTTCCTTGCTGTTGGAAATCGGCATTATTGCCCAGGTTGCTGAGAAGTCACAGCATGCGGAGCTGAATGATTACAGACCAGTTACATCAATAGTCAAGAAGTGTTTCAAGCACGCTGTGTCAAATGGCTTTTAGATCCACTTATCCTACATATTGATCAGTTAGCTTACCGAACAACCTCACTGTCAGTGGATGACACTGTTCTGACTTTGGCCCATCTCGTCCAACAACAACACGGGTTGATGAGGTAACAATGCTCAAGCTGCCTTTGTTAGATTCTCTTCAGCTCTTAATACCATGCAAGCATTCAAGCTTGAAAAATTGAAAAACCCTTGATGTAGATCTTACATTCTCCTACATTTGATCAGTGATTACTTTCACAACAGGACCCAAAGGAGTATTAATCTCTGGGATTTATTCAGAGCACATGTTAATGAACGTGGGGTCATCTCCGGGCTTTCTCCTTTACTTTTTATCCTCAATTCAAATGATTGTCATGCAGAGCATGACAACGTAATGATCCTAAAGTATGCTGATGATACAGTGTTTGTGGGTCTATAAAGATTAACAAAGTGAGCTATAGGAACTTGATGGTGAAGCTCACAAAGTAGTGCAATCACCATTCCCTTAAACTGAATGAAAAGAAGATGAAATAACTAGTCATAGACTTTAGGGAAAAGCCAGTTAATGATATTGTTCTCGTGAAGATTCATGTGTGGACATTTAAAGAGTTACTAACTGCAAGTATCTCGCTGTCAAAGTAGCTGCTGGACGTGATCTACCAGCCTCATCGTGCCTGAATCTGGACGCAACAAAGCCAGTAAATCTCACTTGATTTACAGAGCTTATTACGCCTCGCAAGATCTAACAAGATCCTCGTGAGCTCTAATGGGATTTCGTGAGGCGTCATGATCTGGATCCTGATTTGCATATTTAAGAGTGCAGATAAGCCTACATAAATATGTTCGCGCCAGAGTTACCCAAGGCGCGGAATCTAACAGCCTTGCCTCGGAGACTGTCAGCAAGTGTCCTTTAGCACTGGGAAAAGTCAGGCGATCGGGAGCCATGCTCTGAGCAGGGTGGTACGGACTATGCCGCATGTCACCCTGGCAGTGCTTCCAGGGTGCCTGGGTGACATTGTCAAGCTGGCAGGCACAGCCAAGGTGCCAGGCTGGCCGTGTCAATGTGCCCAGGTGGAATCTTGCCCATGCCAAGGATCTGGCCTGAGGGTGCACTGCCCTTATGAGGTGGAGTGTGGGGGGCTCGAGGGCCCTGTAATTAGTAAGTTGGGGAGGTCCAGTTGCCGCAGTGGGGGTTCCAGAGATCGGGGTGGCATTTAAAAATGGCAAGCTGAGCTCTTTAGTTCAAGAAATTAGACTTGGGTGTGGCCTCAGCTGGACATTCCTCGCTGAGGCCCAGAAAAGAAGCAGAGCCCCATTTATTAGCATGGTCACTGGTCATTCTCAGCATTGCAAGCACTGGGAAACACCCGGCCAAGCATGCCCAAACGGGAATCCCTTTCATTTCCGTTAAAACACGTCCAAAAAGTTGAATTGGAGGGATCCGTGCACAGATGTGGTGGCTAAGGGATATTCACGATTATATTATCTCAGAAAATTAAGATCCTTTCAAGTAGATGCCGCAATTATGAAACTCCTCTTCGCGGCTGTTGCTGAGAGTGCTATCCTGCTTTGGTGCTGTGGTCATCTGAAAGTATAGTCTGGTTTTAAAGATACAGAGGTTATTGAACCAGGCAGGAAGGGTATTTGATGAGCAGATCTTTCTTGATGAAATCTGCTCTCAGAAGAATAGTGATGAAAGTAAAAAGTATCATGAATAATGAAAATCACCCCTTGTCACAGTATTATTCCTGGATGCATTCATGAAAAAGTCTATGTTCTTGAACCCTTCTCTACAAGAACATTTAACAGGAGTTTGATGAATGGATAAGAGTACTCACTCATGGCTGATTACTTTATTGGTTTGGAATAGTAATATATATATATTCAATTGAAGTTAGACCTCTACGATTGAGTAATTTCTTTCTTTTTATTATTCATTTTTATGTTATTTTTTAAATGTTCCTAATTGTTAGTTATATTGTTAAGATACGGTGGTGAAGGGGATTGTTTAAGTCATTTGAGCACATAAATAGGAGACCTTCGTGACCAGTGGGCAATGTTTCATTAGCCCCCAAAGCCAATTTTTGATTTAATTTGGTATGGTTCTTTTAATTTTTTTTCCTTAGTTACAGTGTCACTTAGGAGCTGTCAATTGCTTTAATTGTCTTTTTGTTAATTGGGTAAATCGATGCTCAAAAAGAGTATAAAAATGGAACACTGGTGTGAGAGGAGAGCTGTGAGACTGAACAAAGTCAATAAACACTCAGGAGAAAGATAAGCTCTGTCCTGCTTTTCACTTCAATTGGCTTGGATTTTATTAACAAATGTATCCGAAATGAATTTCCACATGGGCAATAAAATAACATGGAGTTGTAAAATATTATTGATAAAACAATGAAAGAAGATAACAAATACGGATCAATGCCAGTTGATGTCCGGATTAGTCCAATTCAATATTGCTTTGCCTGGTTAAAATATCTTTAGTACTCTACCTTTTCCAAGCCATATCCTGTTTCTGCCCTCGTGTGCATGAACGCACACATTTTCTAGAAAAGGCCACTCACTGAATCATGATCAGCAGCTGGAATACCACCGAGCTGTCTGATTTTCTCATGTTCTCCACTGAACACTAAATGTGACATCAAAGTTGTTTCTCCAAGTTTGCAGTGTCAAAAGGCCTGTACTTCAGAGCTGGGTTTGTGTGGTTCAGTGTTACACTGAAATAAACGACAAAGTGCTACATAGCTAATTAAGCACTTTTGAAGCAGAGACCGGGAAATGTGGTAGCCAACAAAGTTCTGAATCGGGTAACAGCACCACCCCTCAGCCAAGGCAAAAACCTTAAAAGTTCATTGGGTAGTTCACTTACCATTTTGGGACTTCAAGATTTTTGCTTAATTTTAGATACCGAATACTCCAGAAAAGGTTCAGTACGCGATGGTCATTTGAAAACAAAACTAATTTCTAAGACAAAGATGTAGCCCATTCAAACACTGCAAAACCCACTTTTAATAGCAACTTGAAGTCTGGGTGTTTAAGTCGAATATTTATGCAACTGTGCGATAAATTAATTTGAGTTTTAGTTCCTGGCTTTGCTGTGCTGATAGCTACGGGCAAGAGCTTAATTCTGTCCTCGCAGCTGATGGACTCTCTGCTTCACCAATTGCACAGTTCCCAGTCCCTGTTGGGTTAAAACGAACGCCACGATCGGGGAACTTTTTCTACAATGGAAAGTTTTGAAAGTTCGAAAGCAGCTTCTTGGTTTAGAATTTGCTCCAGATATCGTGTAATTCCTGCTGCAATTAAACTGGAGGTGTTTGAGTTATTGTGTTGCAGACATATACTGACATGTTAATTGGGACAAGAAGAATGACTAATGAGAAGTCATTGAACTAGCACAAGAATAGAGGCAAATCATGGGCTGATTATGTTGCAGAGTATACACAGTGGGCACAATACTGCACGGAGAGTTGTAACTTCGGGGGGGGGGTGTTCACACAATTCATCTGTGTAAAGACTGGGATGTATAGAGCGTACCTGTCACCAGCCTTCTGAGTGAAGAAGACAGAGTGAGCTAGTGATGTAGGTATTCTCTTCTCTGTAGGTTGGTGACAAGTGCACTGAATACGTTAGAGATATCAAACCCTGCAGTTACACCTGCCCATAATATCAATCATCTAACTTAAAATGGAACAGAATAGAATGGAAACTACGTCAAGCACAATTGCATTAAATAGGATGCCTGTGCACAAGGGTTTCTGGATCAGAGTCTTTGATATGCTCACCATTGATTCAGGCTGTCACATCCCTTTACAAAGCGCCCGGGATAGTTACAAATTGAAAGATTGAATCTGGGGCCCAAGCTTCCAACATTACCTTAATAATTGTTACATTTTGATAAAGCAAATCCAGTATAAAATTATGCACCAGTTAAGCTACTTTTTAAAAAGCCCAGCCACACACATAATCGGGTTGGCTGGAAAGCTACTTGGACCTTAGGAGAAAGTCAACTGAGATTTGATCCTTTTTTCAAGAAAGGTACAGAAAGAATAGTGGCCTTTGGACTAAGAGACTGACTGGCCCATTCAACCAATTCATTTTATTCCCTGCTAACAAATTTGTAAGAAATGGCATGAAGCAGTTAAATCATCTATCTGTGGCTGGTTTGGATCTGTTCCATTTTTCCTGGGTCATTGCTTTCTCAGCCGCAATGCAAATGGGTTTCCTGTACTCACATCAATGCTCTTGCCACTTCAAATCAGTAGGACGTGAGGCACACAAAAAAAATTACCAGTCCAGTTCGTGGCAATGACTGGGATGTTTTGTTATAGTTATTCTTTCACCGGTCATTGATGTTGCTGAATAAGCCAGCATTTATTGGCCATCCTTTAATTGCCCTTGAGAAAGTGGTGATGAATCACCTTCTTGAACCACGTGAGTCCATTTGGTGTAGGTACACACACCGTGCTGTTAGGAAGAGTTTTCCTAGATTTTGATCAGGATAAAATAAATACTGCTTTCAACTAACTGAGTGTTAGAGACCTTGTCAGCTTTAAATGGACGCAATGATACACAGAATTTTCCAGAGCCAAACTTTTTTTCAAAAAGAAAAGTAGTTCTCCCTTCATACCACCTTGGGTTGGGCAGCCCCTGGTACCTTGCCCAATTTTTCAATCACCTTATGCACATGTCAGCAGTAAATATTTGTTGGCTATTTAACCATGGTACCCACCTCAATGAAACCTAATGCTCTCTTCACCTGCTATCCACGTACTGAACTCTGTAAAATACTGTCGCCTCTTTGCAAGATGATGCAACCCGTGCTTCATCTGAAGACTCAAACCTCCAATTTAACTGGTGTATTGCTGAAAAACCTGCTGTTGAAGTTTTTCATCATGTACTCATCTGGACAGAATTTCAAGAATACTAAATCTCAAAGGGAACAAAAGTTTATACTGCATGAGGAGAGGGTGATGAATGGTTGGCAAGTGGGCTTTCTTTTCAGCAACACACAAATTTTGTACTACCAAGGGACAGTTTGACAAGATTTTCTTCTGTGTTTTTCAGAGTGAGACTGACACATGATCAACTTGGAAAGACCCTGCTGCAATGAGATGCTACTGGAAACGATCAGTGACTACAGTTGGTTCCTTCTTGTTTCTTTGTCTTTTCATGTACCTCTGTACGAAGGATGAAGAAGGGAGTGTATTGGTGAGTATTCTAGGTGGCAGAATGTTAACGGGGCCCACTCTGCACCATGCATTCTTGCAGCCAATCTTGAAGGCTGCATTCTCAGGGTGACTGAATTACCACTTTCACGACAAAGGAAGGAGGGAACTTTTAAAATGTGTTCAATTTAACAGTTCACACCTACCTGCGCAACAAAAGGGCGGGGGAGCTTGACGCCATTCACGGTACGGGACAACACTCTGAATAAATATGTCTCCGTTAAATGGTGTCACTAAAACAACATTCTCTCCACCACCAAACTTGGAACAAGGTCATCCTCATCCAGCCTTCAGTGAATGACACTTATTTGTAGTTGCTCCAGATATATAATAGATACAGCAAAGTTGCAACTTGTATGTAACTGGGTGATTTCCCTGTAGTTTTGCAAACTGCTTCCATATTTAGGGAAATTATTAGGTAGGTAGTGGAGGAGTCCCCTAGAGTCTTGCTCAGAAATCATTTTTCCTTTTTGGAATCGGGTGAGGGCACTGTTCCTCTGAAGAGTCCAGTCAGAGCCGGGTTTGTGGCACCACGAGCGGTTTGGCTGTATGGCAGGGGAGGAAAATGTGGAGAAGAACATTAGTGATAAGTTATTCATTAGTTAGGGGAACGGACAGGCCTTTCTGTGGCTGTAGGTGTGATTCCAGGACGGCATGTTGCCTCCCTGGTTCTAGTGTCGAGGATGTCATAGAGTGGCTGCAGGACATTCTCTTCTGGGGGAGGCTGAACAGCCAGAGGTCGTGATCCACAATAGTACCAATGACTTGGATAGGAAGGGGGAATGGGGTCCTGGAATCAGAATTTAGGGAACCAGATAGAAAAATAGCATGCAGGACCACCATGGTAGTTCCTCTCCGGATTACTCCAAGTGCCACGTGAATACCGAAATTGGAGGATAAGGCAGATAAATGCGCGGTTGGAAAGATGGTACAGGAGGGAGGGTTTTAGATCCCTGGGACCCTGGGATTGGCACTGGGAGAGATGGCACTTGTACAGGTCAAGCAGATTGCACCTGAATAGAGTTCCTCATGGGACATTTTGCTTTGCTGTTGGAAGGGCTTTAAACTAACTCGACGGGGTGTGGGAACTGTCATGTGGGAGTACCTTTACGAAATGGGTGTTTAAGAAGTGTACCTTTAAGAAATGAAGCTGCTCATATTACTGGAGTGATGTCAGAGTGTGGGTGGAGCTGAGCTCTACTAATTTTTAGTTTCAGTTTGAGAAAAAGCTTGGGTGTGTCTGCGTTTTTCAGTGAGCTGCATCTGGAGTTAAAACAAAGGGCTGTACTGTTGATCTCTGCCATCCAAAGACTATCTGTGGATCATTTGGTGAACCCAGAATTGTAAACGGTCTCAGTATTGATTGAAGGTTTGTTAAGTCTTATGGATGTTAAAAGGACAGCTGAACGGTTACTTAGTGTTGTATTCTTTGGGGGTTGTATTTGAATTAATGGTTGCTAAGATATTCACCGTTTGTTTTAAAAAGGTTAACTTGAGTTCATAGAATAAACATTGTTTTTCTTTAAAAAATAACTTTTCCATTTCTGAAGTACCACACCTGTAGAGTGGGCCGTGTGCTCCCCATACCACAATCTATTAATAGTTGTGGGTCAGGTGAACTCCATGACACACTTTGGGATTCTCTAAACCCTGACCCATAACAGAACCAAGAGTAAATATTAGAGAGGAGAGCCAGGATGCACAAAATAGTGGGAGGGGCAGATAGCATTAGTATAAAGAATAGTAACTTGACATGTAAAATCTGAGTGAGGGAGACAGTAATTATGTCCAAATCAGGGTTACTGCGCATGTAAGTGAATGAGGGTGTATTGTATTAAGATTGGGGAGTTACAGACACAGATTGCATTGTGGAAATATGATGTATTGATAAGAGGCCTGGCTCAGGGAAGGGCAGGACTGAGTGTTAAATATTCCTGGGTACAAGGTGTTGAGGAAAGATAGAAAAGGAGGAGGGGTGGCAGTATTGGTTAGGCAGAGCATTGCACTGATGGAGAAAGAGAATGTCCCAGAGGGTTCAAGGACAGAATCAATTTGGCTGGAGCTAAGGAACAATAAGGGTGTGCTTACGTTGCTTTGTGTCGTCGATACCAAGTCATGGTCATGGATATTTCCTTAAAAGGGAAAGGTAGGGCAAACAAATCCAGAGCTCTGTGGCTGAAAAAGGAGATTGAAAATAAGATAAGGGAGAAAACTGTGCTTATGGCAAGCACCGTTGCTTCACAGCTCCAGGGTCCCCGGTTCGATTCCCAGCTTGGGTCACTGTCTGTATGGAGTCTACACGTTCTCCCTGTGTCTGAGTGGGTTTCCTCCAGCTGCTTCGGTTTCCTCCCACAATTCCCGCAGGACGTGCTGTCAGGTGAATTGGACATTCTGAATTCTCCCTCTGTGTACCCAAACAGGCGCCGGAATGTGGCGACTAGGGGCTTTTCACAGTAACTTCATTGCAGTGTAAATGTAAAGCCTACTTGTGACAATAAAGATTATTATTATTAGATCTTGACTAGGGTGGCCCTGACGCGGTGGGCGAAGGAAGTAAATCTTTAAGGGAATTGCTCCTATCGTCTACCGGAGTGCCATCTGTCCAACCCCCCCCCCCCCCCCCCACCCACCAGAGACCCCTGATTAAAATGGCGCGCACCAGAGACTTGCCCCCCCCCCCCCCCAACCCCATCGGAGAGATCCTTGTCTAGAAGCCCTCATCAGAGCCCCCCAGAAGAGAGGGGTCTCTCTGGTGAGGGGAGGGGTGTTGGGGGGAGAAAGGGGTGGAGGAGTGAGGGTCATCCCCCCCCCCCCCCCCCCCCCCCCCCCCCCCGGTACTGTGCGTGGGCGACCCAGAAAACCCCAGGGGGGCCCAGCCCTGAGGGAATCCCTTACCATGCATAATTTTTTATGGCAAATCAGGTGTGATTCAGTTCCAGCAAGAGAACATTGGGCAGGATTCTCCGCTGCCCGACCCCAAAATCGTATTCGGCGATCGGGGGGAGAATCCCCATCGATGCCAAAATTGGGGGCAGTGCCAGTTTTCGGATGCTCTACCCCCTCCAAAATGGCATCATCGGTGAGTACACTGCACCAGGGGCTGGTTTAGCACACTGGGCTAAATCGCTGGCTTTTAAAGCAGGCTGAGGCAGGGCAACAGCACGGTTCAATTCCCGTACCAGCCTCCCCGAACAGGCGCCAGAATGTGGCGACTAGGGGCTTTTCACGGTAACTTCATTGAAGCCTACTTGTGACAATAAGCGATTTTCACATCGTTGGGGCTGCCTTAGGACGTCACCTGAAGGCCTTCCCCCGATGCTCCGCCGTCGATGGGCCATCTTCCCGACGTTGTGATACACATGTGATCTGAGTTTTCGTCAATCCAAGTGGGAGCTCCACGGGGGTAGGGAGTTAATTGTGGGGGGAGGGTGGGGGCTTGACGGTGATCAATGTCGTAGGGGTGGGGAGAGCCCCCATGACCTGGATAATGTGAGCTGCCCCAATCTGTCTGGAGCCGGTTCCTGGCTCAGAACCAAGCTAGAGTGATGGCATAAACCACGCCCACTTGTTTCTCAAAGAGGCTCACAATTCCATGGGAAAATCTGGTCTGTGCAACTGGAGAGTTACACGCCAATTTTCAGTCTGAGCCTGATACTTTGCCAAACTCTGTTAAGATTCATCTCTGAGTTTGTAGGCGTGCCTTAACCTTTTGCTACGTTAGGTAATAAACTGATGGGAGGAATCTCAAGATAAACTATTTTTCAATCATTGTACTTTACTTTCTTGGTTGCTGAACAGTAGAATATCTTTGTTAACATATATTCTGTGAAATATATCTACTTCCTCCTGGGAGAGTTGGTAAGGCAGTTTGTACTAAAAATATTGCCTGTGATTGAGCATGTTTACCGTAACCACATTTGAGCCTAGTCAGTCATTTCCATGAGACGGCATTAGTTTTGGAACAAACAAAAACACCATCCCAGAAATTCAAGGTCCTATTCATTCTCTTCCAGACTCTTTGGGTGGGATTTTTTGTCCCTGTAATAGATTCCCAAGACTCAAAACAGGTGACCATCAAAGCTTCTAGTCTTTACTGAGGTCATTATGATTAACCTGACTTTGTTAATTTCCACACTTGCCGAACATTGTGTTTTATTACAAGTCTTTCTTGCTTTAATACATTGGTTTTACATTTGACTCCGGTGTATCCTTAATATACCAATGGTGCCATACATAGGCTGGTTTAGTCTATATAAACCAGTTAGGCTGGTTTAGCTCAGTGGGTAGACAGCTTGTTTGTGATGCAGAACAAGGCCAGCAGTGTGGGTTCAATTCCCGTACCAGCTTACCCGAACAGGTGCCGGAATGTGGTGAATAGGGACGTTTCACAGTAACTTCATGCTTGTGACGATAAAAGTGCCTGTAGAATTTGCTATAGGATCAGATGACCCAAGTTAAACTGGCGCCTAACAGTGCGCTGTCGCCCGGAGACAATGGAGGTTTGCACAGAGAGAAGGGCAATGTTGGCAGGGATTCTTCGAGCAAAAGGAGCCGGGTTCAATTCCGGCCTTGGGTGACTGTGTGGAATTTCAATGTTCTCCCTGTATCTTCGTGGTTTTCCTCTGGGTGCTCCGGTTTCCTCCGGCAGTCCAAAGATGTGTAGGTTAGATTGATCGGCAATGCTAAATCGCCCCTTAGTGTCCAAAGATGTGCAGATAAGTTAGATGGGGTTACGGGGATCGGGCGGAGGAGTGGGCTGAGTGCTCTTTGGGAGGGTCGGTGAAGTCACTTCTGCACTACAGGGATTCCATGATTTTCCCTGGATTCCAAGCTGCCAGATCCTCTCTTGTCGACTGGATTCCATTTATATTACTGCCATTCACAACCTTGGGCAGATGTAATAAAATACCTTGGAAGGGGCATCACAATTGAAAACCCAATTGTGGCAGAGCCAAAAGCAAACCCATGGGGTGGTTCATAAACTTATTCCATGTCCTATTGTTGGTGTTGAGGCACGGGAAAAAATTCAAGTATTGTTGAGGAATTACTGTCCTTCCTTGTGAACCTGCTCCCTCTAGTGGCGGTAACGCTCCCTGTAATAGTATAACACAAACTGCTAAAGTCAAACCAAATAAAAGGACAAGGCCAGATCTGAGAGGCTTTTACCAAGATCACCAAATAACCTTTATTTAAAATATTCTTTTGTGGGATGTGAGCATCGCTGGGAAGGCCAGCATTTGTGGCCCATCACAGTTGAAAACCGGGTGGGTTCCAGTTGCCCTTGAGAAGGTGATGGTGAGTCACCTTCTTGAAGCGCTGCAGTCCATGTGGTATAGATACATCCACAGCGCTGCTAGGGAGGTAGTTTGACCCAACAACAGTGAAGAAGTTATTATTTAATTTCAAGTCAGTATCGTGTGTGGCTTGGAAGGTGGTGGTGTACTCGTGTGTCTACTACCCTTGTGTTTCTAAGTGATAGAGTTGTAGATTTGAGAGCTGCTTGGCGAGTTGCTGCAGTACACCTTGTCAATAGTGCACACTGTTGCCACATGTGCACTGGTGGTGGAGGGAGTGAATGTTAAAGGTGATGGCTGGGATGTCAATCAAGCGAGCTGTTTTGTCCTGGATGGTGTCGAACTTCAGTGTTCTTCGAGCGGCACTCGTCCAGGCAAGCGGAGAGCATTTCTTCATACTCCTGACTTGTGCATTGTAGATGGTTGAGAGACTTTGGGGAGTCAGCAGATGTGTTACTCATCGCAGAATTCCAAGCCTTTGGCCTGTTCTTGCAGTCCAAATATTTATATAGCCGGGCAAGTTATGTTTCTGAGCAATAGTAACTCCCAGGATGTTGGACGTTGTTCACCGTCAGCCTTGATACAGTCCTTTAAGGACTTAATGCTTTTCTCAATACAAGAACCTTTGTATACCATTAATTTATATGGTGCCTGACCGCACCTTCCAGAACAGTCTCAATGCGAGTCAGGTGTGATGACACTTCTGTTCAAGTGTTTGGACAGGATTGCAGGACCTGATCACAGCCAAAGTTGTCAATTCAGTACATTGCTGAGAGAGTGCTATGTTGTCAGAGGTGCCACCTTTCATGTGTGAGCCTGAACTGAAAGCCGACCTGCTTATTCAGGTGGATGCAAAATGTCCCCAATATTGCTACCAAGAAAAACATCAGTTGGACATTGTTGTCATGTACTGGTTGTGGGACATTGGCTGCCTTGTTTGCCCATGTTACACTTCAAAATAATGCATTGGATGCAATGTAAAGGGCTTGTTGCAAATATCGAGCCTGCCATTAGATAGTCTCACAGGTTGGTTGGTGCTGGGTACTCCTGTCAGCAGGTATTGTGTCTCTTGCTTCATTGTCTTGAAGACTTGTGCTCCGCACCCCTAGCCAAGCTGTTCCAGGACAGCTACAACAATGGCATCAACCCAGCAATGTGGAAGATTGTCCAGGTATGTCCAGTCCACAAAAATCCGGAGATTTACGGGCAGCACGGTAGCATAGTGGTTAGCATAGTTGCTTCACAGCTCCAGGGTCCCAGGTTCGATTCCTGGCCAGGTCACTGTCTGTGTGGAGTTTGCACGTTCTCCCCGTGACTGCGTGGGTTTGCAGTCACGGGGTGCTCTGGTTTCCTCCCTCAGTCCAAAGATGTGCAGATTAGTTGGAATGGCCATGATAAATTGCCCTTAGTGTCCAAAAAGGTTAAGTGGGGGTTACTGGATTACGGGGATGGGGTGGATACGTGGGCTTGAGTGGGCTGCTCTTTGTAAGGGCCGGTGCAGACTCGGTGGGCCGAATGGCCTTCTGCACTGTAAATTCTATGACCTAAATCTAACCCGGCCACTTACCATCCCATCAGTCTACTTCCGATGGAAGGTATCATTGAGAATGCTTTTAGATGGCACTTAACTGAGCTATAACCTGCACACTGATGCTCAGTTTGGGTTCTGCCAGAGTCACTCAGCTCCCTACCGCCCGACCAACTTTAGTTAAAACATGGAGAAAAGAGCTGAGTTCCTTGACACTAAGGCAGCATTTGACCGGGTGTGGCATCAAGGAGCCCTAGCTAAACTGGAGTCAATGGAAATTTGGGGGGGGGGGGGGGGTAAACACTCCAGTAGCTGAATTCATACCTACACAAAGGAAGATGGTTGTGGTGGTTGGGGATCAATCATCTCAGTCACTGCAAGAGTTCCTCAGGATAGTGTCCTAGGTCCAAACATCTTCAGCTGCTTCATCAATGACCTCCCTTCCATCATAAGGTCAGAAGTGGGGATGTTCGCTGATGACTGCACAATGTTGAGCACATTTGCAACTCATTAGATATGGAAGCAGCTCCCTTGCCAAATATGCAGCAAGACTTATTGAGAATATGAGGTCAGTTTTTAAAAATCTAGAAAGTTTTTTTAAAAGGTTGAGATAAAAAGGAACCATGAAAGTACAGATTGGGTCACTAATGTCGCCTACATTCAGGCTTGAGCTGATAAGTGGGAAGTAACATTGGTGCCACACACGTGCCAGGCAATGACCATCTCCACCAAGAGCGAATTTAACCATCTTCCTTTGACATTGAACGGCATCAGCATCATTGAATCCTTCACTGTCAATACCCTGGAGATTACCAATGACCAGAAATGAGACGAGCCATATAAATACTGCAGGAATTCTGTGGTGAATAACTCGCCTCCTGACTTCCCAAAGTCTGTGCAGCATCTACAATGCACAATTCAGGAGTGTGATGGAATACCCTCCATTTGCCAACTGCAGCTCCAACAACCGTCAAGAAGCTCAACCCCATCCAGGACAAAGCAGCCCATTCACCACCTTCAAAATTCTCTTCCTCCCATCACTAATGCACAGTGGCAGCACTGTGTGCCATCTAACTAGTTACACTGCAGACTGATTCCTGGGATGGCGAGACTGACGTATGAGGAGAGATTGAATCGGCTGGGATTGTATTCACTGGAGTTCAGAAGAATGAGGGGAGGATCTCATAAAAACCTATAAAATTTGCAGAGGACAAGGCAGGGTAGATGCGGGAAGGATGTTCCCAATGGTGGGTGTGTCCAGAACCAGGGGTTACAGTCTGAGGATACAGGGTAAACCATTTAGGACCGAGATGAGGAGAAATTTCTTCACCCAGAGTGGTCGGTCTGTGGAATGCATTATCACAGGGGCTGGTTTAGCACAGTGGGCTAAACAGCTGGCTTGTAATGCAGAACAAAGCAGTAGCGCCGGTTCAATTCCCTCCCCGAACAGGTGCCAGAATGTGGCGACAAGGGGCTTTTCACAGTAACTTCATTGAAGCCTACTTGGAACAAAAAGCGAATATTACTGTTGTTACTATTACTCACAGGAAGCAGTTGAGGCTAAAACATTGAATGTTTTCAAGAAGCAGTTAGGTATAGCACCTAGGGCAAAGGGAATTGAAGGAAAAGCCCATGGAGATGCCAGCATCTCTGATTTTAGCTCCGCAAAACAGCTCCTCAAGAAGTCCTGCTGCTCTCTGGCCCACTGGGCCCATGCTTCTCAATCTGCGCCTGCTGCCATTTCGTCCTCCCGTACCCACTCTGTCTTCCTCCCTGCAATTGCTCGTTTGACGGCCCCGCTCCTGGTTCCCCCCCATACAGCACCAGGGGGAACCTCTCCAGCGTCCGTTCCCACACCGGTACCAGCCCTTCAAGTGCTGCCGCCGCCCCGTTAAACGGCCCGAAATCCCGGTCCCGGCGGGAGCTGCCGTGTGTGCAACCTCTCTGGTCATGGCCACTATCGGAAGTCCCGGCAACTGCCCGATGAGTAGAAATCAATTGGACTAACACAACCCAAATTGGTGTGAAAGATCATAGAAATGCCCCCAACTAATTTCCACTGTCTGAATTGTGCAATTTCACTCTCCACCTTGCTATCCTGTAAATGTAACCACTGTGAGCTAAGTTCAATTCAACAATTGTAACATAAATTACACCATTCCTTTCCCCACCCCTATCTGGTGGCATAATCGAAAATTGCAAAATGTGGTACTTATAATAATAATCTTTATTAGTGTCACAAGTAGGCTTACATTAACGCTGAATGAAGGTACTATGAAAATCCCCTAGTCGCCACATTCCAGCGCCTGTTCAGGTACACTGAGGCAGAATTCAGAATCTCCAATTCACCTATCAAGCACGTCTTTCGGGACTTGTGGGAGGAAACCCATGCAGACACGGGGCGAAGGCAATGACCCAAGCCAGGAATCGAACCAGGACCCTGGCGCTGTGAAGCGACAGTGCTAACCATTGTGCTACCGTGCTGCATTTCCCCCCCACCCACCCCCCGCCCCTGCAGGTTCTCCAGCCGAGGAGGGTGAAAGCTACGGGAAAACCCATTTTTTGGCAAGCAACTATTTCTATATTTCTTCAGTAAAGAACTAGATGGTTTACTTGACAATGTTGAATACCCATATCCCTCCCACTCATGATGTGTTCTCTGTGTGAAAAATGCCAAGATCGCTAGCTGGACACATAAAGCAGGATTACTGAAGCATTGTCTTTGATAATTGTCCAGTTTCTTGCTCACAGTGCAATTTATGATGGCTCACATTGTCTTTCAGGATCAAGAAGAAAGAAGACTGGCCAAAGAAATAGCCGTACAACAGTTGTACTCTAAAAGGAATGTGCAGAACTTCAGGGAGCTAATCAACTTTTCTGCACCTATTAATGTCACCTATCAATTCTTAGCAGGTTATCCTTTATTGAAAAAGAGTAAGAGAAAACCTTTTTTTCTTCAAAGTTGTTCATATGTTAATTGTAAAATGAAAAGGTTTTAATTAACCGGTTAAATGTGAGAGCCTTGGTCTAATGCGTCTGAAGTTAGAGTTTCAAATTAACTGTTTTTCCTACATTTATGCTGCTCTATTGTGAAGAATTTCACCCTCACTCAAAAGAGGAATCCCAGCATTTCCGCCAAGACTTGAAGATGGCTTCTGCTTCCAATCATGGAACGCAACTGCTCCTCCTCTTCAAAATGTGCCTGAAGCCAAAACTTCACAAAGCACCCTCTATTTTATTATGCTCAAACACAAATGGTCGAGGTTAATGGATAACCTCCAAATCTGCTGTAACACGCTCTCCTTGGATTAAAAGCAGGTCCCATTCAGTTTCACGTAGCACTCAAGTTGTCAATGAATGTTACATTTCGTGGAGTATTGTGACATCCCTAAGTTCTGTTCAAATTGGCACAAACGAGATCTCTTCACACTTTGACAGTAAAATTACCTTAAAGATCTTTCTGTCACCCGTGAACTTGTAGAGTGGACACTCCAGATGTTGGATTGACCTTTGACTGCTAAACTTTTTTTTTGCAGGATCTCTTTTCCATGTATTACGTTTAACCCAGAGCTAAAGCATTGTTTTTTGCCCTTGCAGAGCAAGATTTAGTCACTTGCGTGTTCCCTGTTTAACTTTTTGCGGTTGAATTTTGCAATTGCTAAAATGAAGGAATTCTGCCCAGTGCCAGGAAAAGCAACATTGTTTTGACTTTTCATCGCCGGCACCAATCATCGTCAGATAATGTAAATCTATGCTGACTACTATTGTGTCTGTGTCAACTCAGGCAGGCTGCTGAGAACTTTTCTTAATAACAAGGGAGCAAAAGATATCCAATTAATATCAATTAATTATTAATATTTGATTAATATTCAGTGAATTTGCTAACATTTTATTTGGTCATTATGCAGCTAGTTCTCGTAGCAACCAGCCTCATTTCATTACAGCAGAGACTAGGTGCAGAATCAAGCCTCCTCTTCCCACCCCCACCCCGCTTGTTAAACCTAAACCTCAGCCACTGTAGAAATATGATTTCAACACAAGCAAGTGGGACCACAAGTAGCTTCATGTATACAAAAATATGGGCTGTATTCTGCCTTTCCACTCAGTTAAGAATGTCTAGACTAGTTTTACTTGGGGCCCCTGCAGCTGGGGCAAGGGCTCAAATTTTCACCAAATTAGGTTAGATTAAGGGCCACAGTTTACTGCATCGCCCACTCTTTATTGCACAATATATATTATTGTAAATGTTTCACTTAGATTATAATCTGGAATAAATCAAGGGGATTCAGATGATTTTATCAAGATTTCTTAGTCATATTATTCTCACAGAATCACAGAATTGTGAAGGTGCAAGAGGAAGCCATTCGGCCCATCGTTCCTTCACCTGCTCAAAGTAAAGGTTTGTTGCTGCTGGTGGAGTGTCATTTATGCTGATGATGGGAACCATATGTTGTCCAATTCATGGGAGTCAATCCTATGATTAAAATGCACAACATTTCAAATGAAGATTAACTATCTGATTCCCAGAGATCAACTGGTATGATCAAAGGGGCAGCAGGGTAGCATGGTGGTTAGCATAAATGCTTCACAGCTCCAGGGTCCCAGGTTCGATTCCCGACTGGGTCACTGTCTGTGCGGAGTCTGCACGTCCTCCCCCTGTGTGCGTGGGTTTCCTCCGGGTGCTCCGGTTTCCTCCCACAGTCCAAAGATGTGCGGGTTAGGTGGATTGGCCATGCTAAATTGCCCGTAGTGTCCTAATAAAAGTAAGGTTAAGGGGGGGGGGGTTGTTAGGTTACGGGTATTGGGTGGATACGTGGGTTTGAGTAGGGTGATCATGGCTCGGCACAACATTGAGGGCCGAAGGGCCTGTTCTGTGCTGTACTGTTCTATGTTTCGGTATCTAGGGTGAACTTGATCCCGAAATGGATTTCCTCTGGGAGCTCCGGTTTCCTCCCACAGTCCACAGATGTGCAGGTTATGTGGATTGGTCATGCTAAATTGCCCCTTAGTGTCCAGGGATGTGCAGGTTAGGTTATGGGTTCACAGAGATAGATTTGGGCAGGAAAGTGCACCTAGGTAGAGTGCTCTTTTGGAGGGTCGGTGCAGACTTGATAGGCCGAATGGCCTCCTTGTGCACTGTAGGGATTCAATGGTGCTATTACCAACCCATTACCCACATAGATGGAATTCTGAGACGCTGGCAGAATCAAAAATCCCAACATGGAAGAACCTGACTTCATGCTCCCTCGGAAACAGAGGGCAACAATCAGCCCAATCTGCACAGGGCATGGGCAATGTGGCGACCCGCTTTGTAAGTGGGAGCTGAGGGTCGACCTGAAATGTGATTCTGGCTGTGAGTCCCTCACCATGGCTCACATCAGCTTTCCCACTAAGATCTGTTGCAAGAGGCATCCATTTTCTCTCCTTGTCATCAATGGATAGTTAAACTAGACATCCCATTATAAACTTTGATGTATATGAAAGTCATAACTAGCGTCCAAACTGAACCACATGCATGGATCCTGTCCTTTTTTTATACAAAACCATCTTAAATTTTCACAAGGAAAGGAAGTAATTTGAAGTGATTTTGCTGTAAAATTTTTCAAGAGCGTCCTTCGATTTTTGGTAATTGTATAAATTATTTTCTCTCTCTCTCCACAATTTACAGAATACCTTACAGTAGGACTGTCCTCCGTGAAACGAAAACGTGGGAATTACTTGCTTGAAACACTTAAATCGATATTTGAACAATCCACAAATGAAGAACTGACTGAGATGGTGGTGGTCGTACACTTGGCTGACTTTGACATGGCGTGGAATGCACAAGTGGTTCAGGATATTTCCAGAAAATTTGCTCATCATATCATCTCAGACCACCTGGTTATTATTCATGCTCCCAAATTGTACTATCCACCTCTATACGGCCTGAAACGAAATTATAATGACCCAGCTGATCGTGTGACTTTCAGGTCAAAACAGAATGTTGACTATGCTTTCCTGCTCAATTTCTGTGCAAATTTATCAGATTATTACCTAATGCTGGAGGATGATGTTCAATGTGCCCGTTCTTTCTTACCTGCAATTAAGAAATTCCTTGCTTCCAAAGAAGGCTCCTATTGGGTGACTTTGGAGTTTTCCAAGTTAGGATATATTGGAAAACTTTACCATTCGACTGACCTTCCGAGGTTGGCCCACTTTCTGCTGATGTTTTACCAAGAGATGCCGTGTGACTGGTTGCTAACTCATTTCCGAGGCCTTCTCACGCAAAAAGATGTCATCCGCTTTAAGCCTTCCCTATTTCAACACATTGGCTATTATTCCTCTTTCAGAGGAACAGAAAATAGGTTAAAAGATGATGACTTTGAAGAGGATTTCTTTGATATTCCTGACAACCCGCCAGCGACGATCTACACAAGTCTCAAAGTATTTGAGAACTACGACCCCAGCAAAGCCTACAGCAATGGCGATGAGTACTTTTGGGGAAAATCGCCCACCGCTGGAGACCACTTCACTATTGTATTCGTAAAGCCAATGAACGTTACCAGAATCCACGTAGTCACTGGTTCAGAGGACAGGCATAATGATATTCTTCACTCTGGGATCCTTGAAATTGGAAAGCATCCAAAAGTGACCCAGAAGGGTAAAGATTGCACGGACTATGCTAAACTAAATGAGTTCCAAAAGGGACTGTGCGATAAAAAAGATATCAGTTCCATTATTAATTTCAGTGTAGACTGTGTACGAATATACATAACAAACAGTCAAAAAGACTGGCTAATTATTAGAAGCATCAGTATTTGGACAAAGCATAACAATCTACTATGACAAAATACACCCTCTAATTTATAGTTTTCTTCAATGATATTTAATGTAATGTAGAGTGGAGTTTTATGGCCCTCTCCTGTCAAAAATCCATTAGACTTTTGAACAGCTCAATGCATTTTCCACCCCAACCACAGCAGAGCCATAAAATTCCACCCATAGTTTCATGACTATCTTACCAAAGTGGTCACTTTTTTTACGAGTGAGCCTGAACAGTGAATGTTATCAGCCTATTCAACTAAGGAGTGCCACAGCCAAGCTCAGCTAACTCCTAATGCACATCCTATTTTTAGGAGTGCTTGGTCGACAGTGATTAAGAGCAAACCCTGGTTAATTTGGAACCTCTACCACCACCCCATCCAGCCCAGGGATATTGAAACCAAAACATTATCTTTAAAGCAACAAGGTACTGGTTAGTGGGTGCCAGTTTGGGAATATTGATTAGAACTGAACGGATCAACTATTTTTTTCTTATGTATAAGAACTTTTATACAATGAAAGTAGTTCCATACGACCACTCTAGAAAGGTTTTTGAATGCCAGGCTACCTTCAGCCAACCAACATTCCATATCAAATGGTTAATTCCAAATGTATTCCGCAGTGCAGCAGGCAGTGATATAAAAAGAAAAGTTTATTTACTGGACGCCATATGTTTTCACTTTGTAGTATGACCCTTCGCTCTGGAATTAAGTGGTCATCGGACCATCGGTTTAAATGTTGTGGCATCGAACCAGCACCGAACACATGCCCTCCATTTCTGATCACTCGGTTGATTTAGTAATCTGATTGGGAACAAGAAAACAAAAGGTCCGGGTCAAATTGATAATGCCAGGGACCAAGTTATAATTGATGGAATCATTTGAAAATTTTACAGCAATACCTTCAAAATATTGCGTATATCTGATCACCTGCTTCCTCCGTCATCCGCTATTAATAAGCACAATGCGAATGCGGCGTATACGTGGAAATCTTGTAAAAGCCGAGATTGCTGAGCAATAGTATCTTGTTTGTTCAGAGCAAAGAAGCATGAGGGAACTGGAACTTGTTTCCCACCGAACACAACTCCATCCCCACCCCTCCTCTCCGACCAACCAGAGGTAAAATCTCTAGTCATTCAAATTCCGTTGTCGAAAAGGTGAAGGTTTGGACACCGGGTGTACATACAATCTCTCCCGGGAGTGCAGGAGACTGTCCAGGTTGAGTCTCTCGCCGCAGAGGTACACTTGCATTATCCAATCAGGAATAGCTGGCCACGCGGGTGGTTCCCAACACTGTGGGATGGATTTTCTCTTTGGAGGTGGGAAATGAAAGTTGGATCTGTTTCTGGGTCCTGAGCCTGCTCCCAGGGAGAAATAGTTGATGACCTGTGCACTTCCTTGATTGGCATGGCGACCGGTTCCCTGCCCAATTAAAGGCGACTGGTGGGCTCGGCAGGGAGGGCATGTAAACTTGCTTGGAGCATTGGCACCCCTGCGTGCCACTGGCTGTCTGCTGCCAGGTAGTTAAACTGCACCCCAACCTCCCAGTCGGCCTTCTTTGACTACCCTTAATAAGTCTCCTGATTAAGCCTTATCGGCTACCCTCCTCGTGAGGCCAGACAGCCTTGCTGGAATCCGAATCCACCTCCCTTCAAATGGGCAACAGCGGTAATGGGGTCAGGCAAACGGCATTGGTATTTCTGAACTCCCTTTGCCTCTGCCCCCGACCTCCGGACCTGAAAATGCTGCCCTGTATCTCAAGTTGACAGAACAAGACAATGGATCTCACAAGAGGGGGAGGGTGGGCGCATCAGGAAACTTTGTACTTTGAGTAATTTTACAAATCATCATCAAATGGTTGTGGGTGAGCTACCCGGAAGGTGAGTTTCATTTCACTAGAAGTTTGATTTTTACATCTATTGAGAAAGCAAGGGCAGCAGAAGGAATATCCAATCATGTGAAAGAGATTCATGGTCTTTTCTGCAATGTTGATGTCGGTGAGAATTGTATATATTTGTACAAACTTTTTACGCTGATTCAAAGAATGCCTTTATCTTGATGTATTGTATCAATCGATGATGAATGTGATTATTACTGTTTTCAAAGAAACTTTGTAAATTAAGAACTTTATTCATGACTTCCTACGAATATGGAAATGTTTATTCTTGTGCTTTTTTAAAAATTAAAGTGAAAACAAGCAGCGGTTTAAATATTTGAGAATGAATTATAACCATAATCCATTATAGTTCAAATGGGGTGTTCACTGGTGGAGGAAGTGGGCCACCATTGGCAGGCGGCAGGATCTTTCTGTTTTGCATGCCTCGTACCCTCTATCGTTGGGGAATGTGCCGCAGTGGGAGGGGGGGGGGGGGGGTGTCCTGGGACCAGACTATCCCCCCAGTGGGAAGAGTCAGAACATTTTGTTCTCTATACCATATTGTAACGAATTGTTTTAAAAATGTACCTCTTTTGTCTCATTTTTCTACTGTTCCAAAAAATACAAGTTATTATTATAACCAGATAGTACATACCTAATGCAGTAATTCCACTCGAGCACACAAGAGATTTTTTTGCGATTTTTATCATTACACATGAAGTGTCCGATAACCAAAAATAATTATACTTTGGAATTATTGCGCCCTATTCATATTAGATCGGAAGGTGCCAAGATTATTTCAATGCTGGCCAAAGTTTTTTGTTTTGTTTTTGTTTTTTTTTAATAACTTAAGAGTACCCAATTATTTCTTTTTCCAATTAAGGGCAATTTAGCGTGGCCAATTCACCCATCCTGCCCATCTTTGGGAGACACGGGGAGAATGTGCGAACTCCACACGGACGGTAACCCAGGTTCGGGATCGAACCCGGGTCCTCAGCGCCATATAAAGCAGTGCTAACCACTGCACCACCGTGCCGTCCACCAAAGTTGAAAGTATATTATTCCATAGAAAGTTAATTATATCTGCCTGCAGTGGCATTATCAGGCAGATTGTTAAACATTCTGGGCTAAATTAACCCACATCAGGTCACAATGTAGGATTTACAATGCACTGACAATTTGAAAATGGTTTGTCTTGCCAAGGTGATGCAGGTTACTTTGAATCCATTGTTCCCAAAGCTGTCCCACCATTGGCTTTTTTTCATGTCGGGTCTGGGTCTGTTGTAGACTATTTGATGGCCAACAAATGACTATGATTAGTCAACAATCCTGTAACTATTGTATCATGTGACTGCCAGAATGGTAGACAGCCATCGAGATGGGCGTTTCTTTTCTGTCCTAGGTCAGATTGCAAAATGCTTTTAAGGCTACCTTTATATGACTTGATATCCATGCCAGTGCCTCCTGCTCCTGGAACCTAAGGGCGAGATTTAACAACATGCTTCTAAGTGTGACAGCGAGCGGGAATTGCCACGAGCTTCCTGATGCTCGACCCGGCGAGGCCATCACTGCTATAAAACAATTGGTCGACTTCACGCCACAAATGGTGGTCTCGCCGGCTGATTCGCTGGAACCATGACTGCCAGTCCCCCGCTAACAAAGGGAGAGCAGCACTAAAACCACTCCTGCACAGACAACCCCACTCAGCTCGCAGCCATGCCTCCGAGAGGCCAGCCCCCCCCCCCCTCCCCCCCTCAACCAGGCGGAGAACCGGTGTGGGGGCGACGCCGCCTTTTTGGCCGTAATGCGAAACACATGCTCCGGACTTAGCCTCAAAATCGGAGAATCCAGCCCAGAGTTCCTGTAGATGCTGAATTATTAAGATGTTAACAGACCTGAGCAAAGGATAATTAACAGTAGTGTTTATAACTCACAAACCGGTCCACTGATTTGTATAACTGACTATTGTAAAATCCTCTTTAGATTTGCTGACGTTTTGGGAATCTTGTTCTGCAATTTTGTCATTCATGTTATTTTGGATGTAAAATGTAAAGCTGTGGACTTGGCCATGGGCTACTTGTGTGTGTGAGCGTGCGAGTGTGTCCTATATCTTTACTATGATACGCAAACCACATAAGCGTTTTAGAAGATTTATGGATGCACGCATTTGTGAAAAGAAATTCAGCAAATAACAATTTTGGAGAGTAGATGGGGAATTGGAAGAGAAAATACCTTGTTCAACTGAAAGTAGATCAGAGTGTGTGTTTGTTAAAATTCAAATTCTTAATGGCTATCGGCTGCATTCAATTACTTAGGTCCCAGCTATTTCTGCCTTGAGTGCTGAAAGGAATATGAATTTGGGACTGAATCTCTTTAATTTGAGAGGGAAGCCTCTCCTCTCTCATTGAACTGATAAAGAGTCAGATTTGGCAGAATCATTTTGACCATTGCCCCGCCAGTCCTTGTTCTCCACTGTGATTTTTAAAGTTTTACAATCAAATGTCTAAAGCACAAATATTGACTGAAATTCAGTAAAATTACTGGCTCATTTAAAGTAATAACATCAACTTTTATTCTTAGAGATGATCCTCTCGTGGTTAATGTCCTCAGGGGAATAATTTACTGCCATGCTTTGTAATTGATCCCAATATTTGTACTTTCTGTATTTATATGTAAGTATTATATAATTAATGGTGGAGATTCATAGCTCAGAGTAACAATAACCCTAGCATTACAATCAAGATTTAGTTTGCACCCTTGGGTAATTTTCTTTAATTAAAAGATTATCTATCCCCCATTACCTGATGATATTAATTAATGGGAAACAGTCAAAGTATAGCATCATGGATCTTGGATGAGTTACATACAAGGTACAGGTAGTTGGCAAGCATAATAGTTCACAGACAATGATTTAATGTTTGGATGATAGGCAACTAGGAGCCAGTTAGATAAAAATCTGAGCAACTAGATGTAAGACACAGATGCTTTTATGCACAATAACAAAATTGAATCCGGCATATAATCTATCACATTTCTGGACCTCTTCAGCTCTAAAGAAGAGTCATTCGGCCTTGAGACGTTAACTATGTTTCTCTCTCCACAGATGCTACCAGAGTTGCTGAATCTTTCCAGAAACTTCTGTTTTTATTTCAGATTTGCAGCATCCGTGGTATTTTGCTTTTAACAAAATTGAATTGCTGCAGCCAGCACACTGCCAGTCATTTTGGGACCATGGTACATTATTCAACATGGACACTAGCCATAATCTGCATTTTGTTTTCTCTTCATCTTACAATAATTTTATTACATGCCCTGGAAACAAATCTCAAACCCAAACTCCTACTTTGTAGCATTCTCTTCCAGATGGCTAACAATTTCTCATTGGGTTGATTCGAGATCCCCCAGTAAGTGAATCAATGGTCTCACAGCCACTTTCCAGCAGAAATGTAATAATATATCTCTGGTATGTTGGCCCTGCTTTTTTTTTGGGATTACTGCAGAATAGCATGAGCTAGCTAGCTAATTCTGGCTCCTTAATCAATCCCGCAGCAGACTCATAGACACAGTTTTTCTTTTTTGTAAACTACACAAATTTTTGGCTTATGGAGTTTCTCTTTCCAAACAAAACTGTCAGGAGAAGAAACTACTACATTATATCCCAATGTATTCACTCCAAACCTCCTTCAATGTGGCATTCAAAACTTCCTCGATCCCATTGTCACACACTTCTGCATATTACACAGAACATAATTTTTATTGTCACGAGTAAGCTTACATTAACACTACAATGAAGTTACTGTGAAAAGCCCCTCGCCGTGGAGTTTACACATTCTACCCGTGTTTGCATGGGTTTCGCACCCACAACCCAAAGATGTGCAGGCCTGGTGGATTGGCCACACTAAATTGCCCCTTAATTGGAGAAAATTAATTGGATACTCTAAATTTTTTTAAAAGCCCCTAGTCGGTCCATTCTGGCGCCTGTTCGGGTACACAAAGGGAGAATTCTCAATGTCCAAATTACCTAACAGCACGCCTTTCGGGACTTGTCGGACAAAACCCAGGGAGAGCATGCAGACTCCGCACAGACAGTGACCCAAACCGCAAATCGAACCTGGGACCCTGGTGCCTTGAAGCAACAGGCTAACCACTATGCTACCATGCCACCCAGATGATAGTAAGTTAGCATTGCAGCATCACAGTGCTGGGCCCGGGTTCAATTCCAGCTGTGGATGACCATGTGGAGTTTTCACTTCTCCCTGTGTCCACATGAGTTTCCTCTGGGTGTTCCGGTTTCCTTCCAGAGTCCAAAGATGTGCAGGGTAGGTGGACTGGCAATGCTAAAATTGCCCCTTTGTGCTGAAGGATGTGCAGGCTAGGTGGGGTAATGGGGATAGGGTGAGGAGTGAGCCTAGGTAGGGTGCTTTTTCAGAGGGTAGGTGCAGACCCGATAGTCTGAACAGCCTTCTTTTGCACTGTAAAGATTCTATCTGCAATGATTTTGTTTTCTATTCATTCACGTGGTGTTCACATCCCTAATTGCCTTGAGGTGTGTATTTAACTGCTTTCAAGAATCACTGCAGTCCACGTGGATTCCAGTTTTTCACGGCAGTATGCTACACCTGAGTGATCTGCCAGACTATTACAGAGGTAAGGTAAGGGTCAACCATGTTTCCACAGGTTTGGAATCCTGCTTAAGTACAGGAGATTTCCTACCTTAAGGGACATTAGTGAACCAGTTTGGGCTTTGTCAACAATCCAGTAATTTCAAGGTGCCAAGACTGACATTGATTCAATTTAAATTCCCCAACTATACAGTAATATTTGAACTCATAAGATATATAAGATAGAGGAGCAGATTTAGGCCTGTTGGCCCATCAAGTCTGCTCCGCTGTTGTTGGATTGCTAGTCCGGTGACATAACCACTATGCCACTGTACCCACGGCCCATTTTAAAATGTAATATCAAATATTTGAAATTTCATAAGCTTACAGAAAATACTTTTTTTTAAAGGACAATCATGTTCATGAGGCTCAAGGCAGCAAACATAGTTTCAAAACAGAAAACAATGAAACCCAGTAGGTCTACCAACTTCTGCAGGGAAAGGAAGACTTCCTAAATGTTTGTTTTTTAAAAATTCCTGTCAAAATTTCCAGTTCTGGCGAAAGGACACCACTCGAACTATGAATCTTATTTCAGATATTGGCAGATCTGAGTGTTACCAATAATTTCATCGTTCCTTTTGAAATTCTTTTAACAAAGGTTCAAAGTTTCTCTCTGGATTCCAGTAGCCGGCAGTCCAGCTCTAAACCCTTCACTTCTTTAATCCCTGACTAAAGAAGCCATTGTATTAAAAATTGGGGCCTATACACGATGACCTCTTTTGAAGATACTGTAGAATGGAATGGTGCAGTTTTGTCGGGTTAGTTTTATTGCAAAATCCTTTTTTTTTCAATAAGGTGCGGCTGTGAGATATTGGGAAGTTTATTATGCAATGATATAAAGTTCTTTGGGAGGCATGGATTGTGCCATCGTTGCACTATCAGTACATAATTTCATGGATAAGTACTATTAATAAATCAATTGTTTTAATCCTTTCAGCACGGTAGCACAAGTGGATAGCACGGTGCCCTCACAGCGCCAGGATCCCAGGTTCGATTCCCCGCTGGGTCACTGTCTGTGCGGAGTCTGCACGTCCTCCCCGTGTCTGCGTGGGTTTCCTCTGGGTGCTCCAGTTTCCTCCCACAGTCCAAAGACGTGCAGGATAGGTGGATTGGCCATGATAAATTGCCCTAAGTGACCAAAAAAGGTTAGGAGGGGTTATTGGATTACGGGGATAGGGTGGAAGTGAGGGCGTAAGTGGGTCAGTGCAGACTCGATGGGCCGAATGGCCTTCTTCTGCACTGTATGTTCTATGTTCTTTCAGATTTGTAGTTGTTTTCTTTTGGGAAGAATTATGCTCTTGGGCTTCAGAGTAGTTTTATGTTTCTGAATAGGATTTTACATACAACTGTACTTTGGAAAGTTCTTAAAATTTCCAGTAAAATAATTATTTTCGAGGGCAGCACGGTGGCCTAGTGGTTAGCACAACCGCCTCACGGCGCTTCCTATCCATCATCTGGTATTGAAATAAACTAATTTGCTTACATCTGGATTTGTATTCCTTTTAGCAGGTAAGGTGGTGAGAATATTAAAAGTAGTGTACCTTGAATCATTTTCTTCCATTCTAATTCAAGATTTTAACCTAGTCCATCCTGATCTCATCGCCACATGTGACCCTTGACAGGATGGGCTAGGCACAGATTTCAACATTAAAGTCTTTCCACAGTTGTCCAGCCGTAAAGGTGCTTTGAAAGTGGTGGAATGACTCTGCACAACTCTTGTTTTCCCTACAACCCCTGGCTTGAGACTGAGAAAACCTCCACTGAAAAATATTTTTTCTGATGCCTTGCTCTGGATCTGGGCAAAGGAGTGTGTGTGTCCTTGTCCTTCTACTCTGCTGTTTTGTTTTTAATACTGCTCACCCATATTATCTTCTCGTTTGGCAGATCTGCTTTAGCCAGCATTTTCTATTTTTATTTCAGATTCCCCAAGCATCTGTTTCTCCTTTTGTTCAGGGTAATTTGAACATTGAGAATGGTTGCATGAATCAGACAGGGTACTGTATAAATGAGGTGAAAATCTCTCTACCTCTTTTCCTACTTGAGTAGCTTATTAAAATGTTAATGAAGGACCTTGTTGATTGTATATGGGGAACCTTACAGAAATGATCAACAATAGTAGAGTGTCGAACGTACACAATACAGCTGTAAGATAATTGTCGACCCTCTACTGCTGCTAATATCCAGATAATTGATTTTTATGTAGCTTTTAGCAAAGCCAGTTACATAAATAGCGCACCTCATCCATCATAATGAGGTAACCACATTTAAAAAATGAAATTGTTTACCACGCGATAAAACAACCGAATCTGTCACTAGGTGACCTGCTATGCGCCTGTAATAGTTCTAACTGCTCCTCTTCATATCACTGTACAATGGACTTTCAAACCAAATTCTCTGAATTCTCCACTGCTTCATGTGCTAATTATTTTAAAGGATGCCTCTTCTTATTAAAATATGTTTTTCCTGTTGGTAATGTAAAATAACATCCAGGTAAAGGGAACAACTTTCTAAATCAATGACTGAATTAACATCTATCTGCACTCTGCCATGGAGTTGTAGGTCTACGTATGATCTATGGCAACAAAACAGATCATTCGGCCCAGCTTGTCCACTGGAGCCCCTTCCCATCTTTTCTCATCTAAATCCACCATTGTAACGATCCATTCCCTTGCACTCAACTCCATCCACGCTATTTGTCTATGAGTGAGTCCCGCAATCTCACCACTCTTTAAATAAAAAGATTTCTTCAGAATTCCCGGGTCGATTTCTTACATTGATTGCCTCTCGTCATGTTCTCCCCATAAGAGGGAGCATTCCCTCTGTATCCAGTCCATCAGAACCTTTCATAATTAAGACCTCTACTAGATTACTCCTCAACCTTTATTTTTCAAGAGATGAGAGACGCAGCCTGTCGATCCTTTCCTGATATGTATATCCACACGCACACGGGTATCACCCATGTAAATCTTCCCTGCTCCCTCTCCAGTGCCTCTTTTTATAATATGTCGATCAGGAATGCTGTACTCTATCCTTGGTTAGACTACATTTAGCAAAACTTGCCTACTTTTCAATTCTATCCCGACAGAAATAAGCTTGGTGTTTGGTTTCCTTTTTCAGGAATTCAGAGCCTTACTAACCAGTGGCACAACTTTTAATAATTGGTGTATTTCTATTTTAGATATCTTTTATTCTTTTACCCCACGTGGACTTGTACTTTCTTGGTAATAAGTAACCTCCCTATTCTTCCTTTCAAAATGTACTACCTCAAATTTATCTATGTTGAAAATAATGGGCTGGATTCTCCCCTACCCGGCGGGGCGGGGGGATCCGGCGGGATGGAGTGGCGTGAACTACTCTGGCGTCGGGCCGCCCAAAGGTGAGGAATCCTCCGCACCTTTAGGGGCCCAGCCCTCACCTTTAGGGGCTAGGCCCGCGCCGGAGTGGTCAGCGCACCGCCGGCCGACAGGAAAGGCCTTTGGCGCCATGCCAGCCGGGGCCGAAGGGACTCCGCCGGCCGGTGGAAGTCCACGCATGCGCGGGAGCATCAGCGGCTGCTGACGTCATCCCCGCACATGCGTAGGGGGAGGGTCACCTCGCGTCGACCATGGCGGAGGTTGATACCCGACGCGGAAGGAAAAGAGTTCCCCCACGGCACAGGCACGCCTGCGGATCAGTGGGCCCCGATCGCGGGCCAGGCCGCCATGGGGGCACCCCCCCGGGCCAGATCACCCCCCCCCCCCCCCCCCAGGACCCCGGAGCCCGCCCGCGCCGTCTGGTCCCGCCGGTAAATACCTTGTTTAATTCTCGGCAGTGGGACCGGCATAACAGCAGTGGGACTTCGGCCCATCGCCGACCGGAGAATCGCCCGGGGGGGGGGGGGGGCAGCCGACAGGCGCAGCGTGAATCCTGCCCCCGCCGAATATCTGGTGCCGGAGAATTCGCCGGCTGGCGGGGGCGGGATTCACGCCGGACCCCGGCGATTCTCCGACCCGGTGGGGGTCAGAGAGTCCAGCCCAATGTGTCAATTATTTGGCCATTCTCCAAATTTACTAATGTCTTCCTACAATCTAATGTATAATTTGGTGTTATCTTCAAATTTAGAAATTATGGTCAGAATTCTCCTATTTTAAGACTGCAGAGGCTGGCAGGATAATCCAGCCTGACTTCATTAATTACGCACCCAGGTGTTTTACTCCAAATTCAGTAGCGGGACAGACCTCGATGGTGCATGTCCGCCATTGGGTCCAGATGCCATATTGCAAAGGTACCCAAAGTCACTGCCCCACTAATGAAGAAAGAAGCTGGACCACCTGAAAATGGAGATGGATTTTCAAGAGCATTCTGAGGCTGGAAGAAGGAGCCCCTCCAGAACACCAAATCTGGAGGGTCAACCTGCCGATGCTCCCCAGACCCACAGCCATGATGTTCCAGGGTTACTGGCGGTCTCCATCCTGGACTCCAGAGGCAGCCCCAGGCATTGTTCAAATGAGTCCCAATATTTGCACGGAGAAGGATAAGAGGCCACTTGATAAAGGTTTATAAAATGATCAGTGGAATAGATAGACAGTTAGAGACTTTTTTCCCCAGGTGGAACAAACCATTACAAGGGGACATAAATTTAAGGTGAATGGTGGAATATATAGGGGAGATATCCGAGGTAGGTTTTGTACCCGGAAAGTAGTGGGGACATGGAATGCACTGCCTGTGGAAGTAGTTCAGTCAGAAACATTAGGAACCTTCAAGCGGCTATTGGATAGGTACATGGATTACGGTAGAATGATGGGGTGTATATTAATTTGTTCTTAATCTAGGACAAAAGTTCGGCACAACATCGTGGGCCGAAGGGCCTGTTCTGTGCTGTACTTTTTCTATGTTCTATGCACGTCACAACATTCCAAACATGTTTCATGTCACTGTGTTTTCTCACCAGCATCACTGAGAATCTGGCGTGGGGAGGCCGGGCCTTCATCTGCCTTCCATCCAGTTTCACGCTGGCCTCCAGAAGGTTTCCCAGCCCGCCATGGTGAGCACCAGTGGAAGATCCCACTGTTAAATCACGCTAGCATGAAACCAATTTCCTGACCTTGGCAAGGGTTCAGAGGAGGGTCACAAGAATGATCCCTGGAATGAAGAACTTGTCATATGTTGAACGGTTGAGGAATCTGGGTCAGTACTCGGAGTTCAGAAGAGGGGGGGATCTTATTGAAACTTACAGGATACTGCGAGGTCTGGATAGCGTGGACGTGGAGAGGATGTTTCCACATGTAGGAAAAACTAGAACCAGAGGACACCATCTCAGACTAAAAGACAATCTTTTAAAATAGAGATGTGAAGGAATTTCTTCAGCCAGATGGTGGTGAATCTGTGGAATACTTTGCCGCAGAAGGCTGTGGAGGCCAAATCACTGAGTGTCTTTAAGACAGAGATAGACAGGTTCTTGATTAATAAAGGGATCAGGGGTTATGGGGAGAAGGCAGGAGAGAGGGGATGAGAAAATATCAGCCATGATTGAATGGCGGAGCAGAATCGATAATTCTGGCCGAATTCTGCTCCTATGCCTTATGGTCTTATGGTCTCCTGCCATATCCTGCCCTCTCGCCTGCCATCGAAGCTGCCGGCAGGAGCTTGGAAGAATCCAGCCCTACATATTTGAGTCAAATTGTTAATGTGAATTGTGAGTAGCAGTGGTCATTGTGGAACACCACTTCCCAACTTCTGCCACTTGGAATAATCACCCTGCTTTCCGTCTTGGTGTCACCTACTAATCCATTATGCCACTTTCTCTCCTGACACCACATACACTTATCTTATCCATTCATCCATTATGGTGGTCCTTATTGAAGATTTTTTGAAAATCCAGATAAGTTATATCTACTGCAATGCCATGATCTACTCTCCCTGTTCCATCCTCAAAAAATGTAATAAGGATGGTCAAACAATATTTTCCCTTTTGGAAATCCATGCTGACTATTTACTATTCCATCTCTGATTTCTGATGTTCTTCTAGTCTCTCCTTTAGTAATGGAACATAGAACATACAGTGCTGAAGGAGGCCATTCGGCCCATCGTGTCTGCACCGACCAATTTAAGCCCTCACTTCCACCCCATCCCCATAACCCCAAAACCCCTCCTAACCTTTTTGGTCACTAAGGACAATTTAGCATAGCGGATCCACCTAACCTGCACATCTTTGGACTGTGGGAGGAAACCAGAGCACCCGGAGGAAACCCACACAGACACGGGGAGAACGTGCAGACTCCGCGCAGACAGTGACCCAGTGGGGAATCGAACCTGGGACCCTGGCTCTGTGAAGTCACAGTGCTATCCACTTGTGCTACCGTGCTGCCCGTAATGATTCAACTATTTTTCTTCCCCTGCTCCATAATTCCCCAGACATGTTCTGTCCCCCTTTTAATATAGCTATTACACTCGTTATCCACCAGTCCTCTCGCACTGCATCTTTTTCTAACCAATTATTAAATATGAGTAGTAATGAGCAGTGACTTCACAGGCGGGGACTATCGCTTCGGGAAATCTCGCTGTTGGAAATCCCGGGCTCAAATTAACCAACTGGGAACTATGTTCCAAAGCGAGCGCATTTAGCTGCACCTTGGGAACTGCATATTAGAGTGATACTAGCTGCCTCGCTCTAATATGCAGATTTGCCAAACAGTTATTGTGCCCACAATTGGCAGGTTTCACATTGCGATGTCTCGCGAGATTGCATTAGATCTCGCGAGGCGTGGCGGGCGAGGTCAATCTCGGGAGCTGGGTCTCCTGTCGTTTACCGACCACGGTGCGCCACTGCTTTTCAGGCGCAGTGTGGCCGATAAATCGCAGTCCCTGTTTTTTGGCTCACATTATATTTTGCACTCCTGATGCCATTTCCATCCACGGCAACGCGGGCAAAATCCCAACTCTGAATGCAATCCATCTAGACTTCGGATGGAACTCTCCCATCCTGCCTTTGGCGCGTTTGGTGGTGGGCAGGAGTGGAGAATCTAGCCTGTGCCAAAAAGTGAAAACTTCCTGACCGTATAATTGCGTAGCAATTGTCACAATGACGGGGTAATGGCAGGTCAGTCTTCCCGTTGGTGGGTGGCGGGAATGTAATTTGCATTAATTTGCATCTCATGAAGGCTCATTAAAACAGCTGGCCGCCAGCATTCTGTCAGGCCTTCCAATCTTGTGTCACACCAGAATGAAATTACATTGGCCCAAAACCCAATTGCTAATGAGCGGTCCTCAGCTAGCAAGAGGCTTTGGGGTGGGTGCCATAGCACTGGGCTGCTTCTGATGCAATGCTCACTTCTCTACTGGGCAGACCGACTCCTGTCCTCCATGTCCATGCTGAGCTGGCCTTCATTGCCAATACCATTCTGCTGGGACTCTCCTGTGTTATCATCTCAAATGAGTACTGCGTCTGAGGCTGGGGAGTGTGTGGGAAGATTGGGGAGGGAGACGGTGAGTGGAATTGAATGTTTGTGAAAGGGGTAGATGGTGTCAAGCTTCTTGAATATTGTTGGAGCTGCACGTATCCAGGCAAGTAGAAAGTATTCCATCACACTCCTGAATTATGCCTTGCTGATGATAGACAGGCTTTGGGGAGTCAAGAGGTGATCTGCCCTGGTAGCCACAGTATTTATATGGCTAGTCCAGTTCAGCTTCTGGTCAATGGTAACCCCCAGATGTTTACAGTGGGGGATTCAATGATGATAATGCCATTCAACGTTAAGGCAAAATGGTTAGACCCTCTTGTTGGAGATGGGGTCACAGTCTAGAACTTGTGTGGCACGAATGTTACTTGCCATTTGTCAGCCCAAGTCTGGATATTGTCCAGATCTTGCTGCATATGGACACAGACGTCTTCTGTACCTGAGGAGTGGCGAATGGTGCTGAACATTGTGCAGTCATCCACAAACATCTCCACTTCTGACATTATGATGGCAATGTTGAAAGCAGCTGAAGATGTTTAGGCCCAGGACTGTTCTGTTCCAATTCCCAGTTCATGCTAAATTTGCAGGCCTCGGCGCTCCAGGTTAGGGAAGGAGAATGATCAGTTAAGCTGATCATTCTCCTTCATTTCCTACTGGAAGGTGCATACGTAAGAGCTTGAATGATGGCAAAATCAAAATTGTCTCCTTTGCCTGAACAGTCCAGCTCACAGCATAAACAATAGCATAAGAGGAATAGCATAGAACCTATTTTGGAAGCTACCTATTCAGAGAAAAAAATCAGAGATGGGGAAATTGTTGAGCGAAGAGAATAAAAATTAAAATCCATGTTGTTAAGTCCTCATCCATCATAAATATACATATTTTGACCATTCTAGGATTAAATAAAAACCATTTGGGTTCAAACTGCACATGAGAGTTACTAGCCATGAATGCAGATATTATAAACCCGGAGATCAAAGATCAGTGTGAGTTCCAGAACAGTGCAGCGAACTGTAGAGCAATACTTCAAAAGCTACTTCCCATCGGTTCCTCCACCAAGTGATCTATGAGCTTCAATTCTAAATGTCAAAAAGCTGCTCGACCAGAGATTGCATCAGATGCAAACTTGATGCTGCTATACATTTTAAAGCGAGGATTTCTGGAGGATTAGGAGAACAAACATCGTTTTATCTCTTCCTCGCCTGGAGATGATGTGGCCAATTGTTCTACCTCAATAAAACTTGGATTCATGCCTGACAACATTTACAGAACAAAGCAACGTAAGCCAGAGATTCTGCTCAATTGGATCTGAACATAGAATTCTTTATCGCAGTTTACGGGTGAGCACAGATCATAGAATTTATACACCAGGATTTGAATGGAAGGATTACCTGATGATTTAATACAAAAGATTTAATACAAAGGATTCTGAACATCTGCATGGAGTTATTCATTCCTGGCAGTACCACGATACCTGGATGTCAGGTTGGCACTGCCAAGGGTTGGGCCCAGAGGAGGCTTTTCCCATTAAATGGGGGTGGGGGTGGGATGGGGGTGAGGGGGTTAAAGGGGCCTCTAGCTTGATGGGGGATGAAGGAGGATGTTTAGAAAGTGGGGCAGGCCTGAAAGGGGGGTGGGGGGGGGGGGTGGTTGCTGAGATCAGAGCAGCCGGTCAAAATGGCACCAAAATATGTGAGGGGTCGTTCCTGCTGGCATGCTCGGCAAGGGGAAACTCCCTGAGGCCTAAAAACTGGCAAAGTGTAGTGAATAGTGAGGTGAATCTCGTCGCTGTAGCTGCCAAGAAGCACGCTGCCAAAGGCGCACGAAAGCGGACTTTGTTTCATGTCCGCTAAATTGCGCCCAATAGGTTTGTGCTCTTGGGCCAAGCATGGTCCTTCACCACTCAGAGAAATTTAATCTTAAAGATGATTTGAACAGACTTGGTCAGGTGTAGGTGTAGTGTATCTGGGCTTCCAGAAGGTATTTGTTAAGTTTAATACACAAGGTGAGATCCCACAGGGTTGGGGGTAATTTACTAGCTTGTATAGAGGATTGGCTAACCAACTGAAAGTAGATAGTGGGGATAAATGGATCCTTTTCTGGTTGGCAAGCTGTAACTAGTGGTGTACCACAGGTTTAGGTCCTCAGGCTCCAACTATTTACAATATAAGTGACTTGCATGCAGGGATGGAATGTTCTTTAGCCAAATTTGCAGATGGCACTAAAATAGATGGGAAAGTAAGTTGCAATGAGGAAATAAGAAATTTACAAATGGATATGAATAGGTTGGTGAGGGGGCGAAAAGTTGGCTGGTGGAATTTAATGTGGATAAGTGTGAGGTTATCCATTTTGGTCAGAGGAGTAAAAAGGCAACTAATTATCTAAATGGAGAGGAACTTCATAATCCTTCAGTGCAGAGGGACCTGGGTGTCGTCGTGCATGAATTGTAGCAAGTTAGTATGCATGTACAGCAAGTAATAAAGAAGGAGATGGAATTTTGGCATTCATTGCCAATGGAATTGAGTATAAGAGCAGGGAAGTGCTGTTGCAACTGTATAGGGCATTGGAGAGATTGCATCTGGACCACTGTGCAGTGTTGGTCCCCTTACTTGACAAAGGATGTAAATACATTAGAGACGGTTCAAAGAAGGTCCACTAGATTGATCCCAGCAATGATGGAATTGTCTTATGAAGAGAGATTGAGCACTTCAGGCCTATACTGATCTAATTGAGGTATATAAGATGCTAAAGGGAATTGACAGAATAGACATAGAGCAGGTGTTCCCCTTGTTGGACATTCTAAAACGAGAGGCCACAGTTTTAGGCTAAGGCGTGGCAGATTTAAAACAGAAATGAGGAGAAATTACTTCACCAAAGGGTCATGAATTTGTCACATTCTCTACTCCAGAGTGCAGTAGATGCTGGGACACGAAACAATTTTAAGAAGGAGATTGATAGGTTTTTAATTAGTAGCGGGATGAAGGGTGAGTGGGCAGGAAGGTGAAGATAAGGCCAAGGTGAGATCAGCCTTGATGGTATTGAATGGCAGAGCAGACCCAAGTAACTGAATTGCCCACTCCTGCTATTAGTTCTTATGTTCTTATTTTGTACCACTTGGACTCTCTTTTGGTAAATGCAGTCTAATTGACCGTTTGTTTTATTAATCAGCACCTGTCACTGCAAAGGGAAAGGTGTTTTGGCTAGTTTGGGTGTACTGTAATATTGCTGAAAATTTGCAATATCTAGAAGTGCTTATGCATCTCTATTATTTTAGTGCAGGGTACAGGAAGATAAGAGCAAAATGTCAAGGCTGGTGATCTGGGCCAGCTAGCACTAGCCAGTCATTAGGAGGTGTGTTCACACTAGAGATACGTTGAGTTGGGAGCCAGGACTGAGGGAGAGCAGCATGTGTCAATGAGGAGATGTGAATCTGGGACAGAGGCCTAGTTCTCTAGGCTGGGTATAATTAAGATGAGAGTGGATTCAGATTTGCGATCCCCCAAGGTGATATCTCCAGGAATTACCATACCACATGTGGACAAGAGAAACTGTGAAAGAGGAACTGTGGAAGTGGATGCCCGAGTCTGAATTACAACTGTGGTCCCTTGAATGTGAGTTAGGAAGAGTCCACAAAGTGTCTCTGGACCTGGGGCCAGAATCAAGAGTAGGGAGGGGGAGATTGGGATCTGAGTGCCAAAACGCAGGAGAGACTGGATCGGAGAGGCTGGATTGGAGGTTTGGACGGTAACATCAGGTTGTTGTACTTGCTCAGTCAGTGAACAGAATTTTGCGGAGGAGGCTGGAGTGCTTCCTTCAAGGTCAAAAAAAGAATGAGGGTGGGGGAGTGGGGTGTTGTTGGGGAAATTACCCGACCTGGAAATTACCCAGAGGCCAGCAGAGTGTGACAGAGAGTAAGACTGTTCTTCAGATCTTTGCAGTGTGGATGGGAGAGTTCAGGTTGGAGGAGAGTCTGTGCTGTAGCAAAATGAGTAAACTATGGTGGAAAGGAAGCAGGATCATTGGAATTGTGCCTGGGAGGGAAGAGGTGAGCAGGGCAGTACTAGTGCAGGTGACCTAGGCCTGGATAGACCATTGGCGGAATTCTCTGATAATGGGGCTATGTCCCCACGCACGCGAGAAAACGGGCACTAATCACTCTGGACTTTCCTGGAGAAAGTCCAGAGTGATTCTCCGTTCTGAAGGGGGCCAGCAGGGCCCAGGGGTAATCCTCACAGCTCCGGCTGTCGATATGGGACCCTGGACTTCCGGCCCCGGGTCCGCGCATGCGCGTGCCTGCCGCAGTGTCCCCGCGCAACATGGCGCACCCACACAGCGGGCCGGCTCCGACAATATAGGACCCCCCAGATCACTCATGTCTGCCAATCGGTGGTACCCAATCGTGAGCCTGGCCATCCTGAAGGCCCCCCGGTGACCAATCCCCCCCGCCACACACCAGACTGAGTCCACTGCAGACTGAGTCCGCAGCTGCCACTCCGAGCTCCCGCAGGGTGGAACCGTGAGTGAACCACGCCGGCGGGAACTCGGCCAGTTGTCAGCGGAGAATCGCCGCGGGGGGCCTCTTTCAATGGCTCCTGACTGGCGCCGCGTCGACCGCGCATGTGTGATTGACGGTGATTCTCCGGTCCCCGGAGAATTGCGGGAGCGGCGTCGGACTCGATTGCAGGACTGACGCCAAATTCTCCGCCCATGCGCCGAACACGATTGCGGCGTGGAGACTCGGAGAATCCTGGCACCGATCTGGTGCACTGGATAAAGCTGTACAAGTATATCCATAGAATACTTACAATGCAGAGGAGGCCATTCCGTCCATCAAATCTGCACTGATCCTCAGAAAGAGCATCCTACCTAGGCCCACTCCCCTGACCCACCCCCTAACCCCACCTAACCTACACTTCTTTGGAAGTGGGAGGAAACCATAGCACCGGAGGAAACCCACGCAGATACGGGGAGAATGTGCAAACTTCACACAAACACCCAAGATCGGAATCGAAGCCGGGTCCCTGGCGCTGTGAGGCAGCAATATTAACCACAGTGTCACCATACTGCCGGGTATGAAGTTGAGCATGGCAGGAGCACTTACCTGAGAGTGAGTAGGAACTGGATAGACTGAGGTACGAATAAAGTGAAAAATGGATTGGAATATTTAGCAACTATCTGTTTGCTCACTGCTACCACATAATAATGAGGAATTGAACAAACAAATGTGATATAAAATAGGATAATTAATTAGAATAATGTAGAGGATAGAGCCGGTCTGATGGTAGTGAGTTCACAGACAAAGAACAAAGAAATTGAGCAAAGCATGGCCAGAAAGGGGGGAGGGGAGCTTCATGCAGAGGATGGTGAAAAGGATGCTGGGTAACAAGAGGCCCAGGGTTCAGGAATGCGAAGTGAGCCAATCAGGATATATGGCCAGGTCAGGAGGTGTATAGGATGACCTATGGGAATCTTGTATGTGAAACGTGATGCTATTTGAATGATATGTGTGAGATCTCTTTGTCTTCGGCCTCACTTGGTTCTGGGCCAGGTCAGGAGGTGTATAGGATGACCTATGGGAATCTTGTATGTGAAACTTGATGCTATTTGAATGATATGTGCGAGATCTCTTTGTCTTCGGCCTCACTTGGTTCTGGGAGCTTCAGGAGACTGTATGTGTTCTGAATCTCTATAGAGCGGGTCAGCCTTGCAAGTCGTTTAAAAATAAATAATACTATACCTACAGATCCCTCTCGAGTTTTATTGAGACCAGACTGACGGGTAAAGAACTTAATTTGTCAATAACAAAGGTCAGTCAACAGTGCTACAGACTCACTATACCATTACAGATAAAACCATGATCATTGCAATAAATATTGATTTCACTCAAATTCTATTTCTCTTTAAAAGCAAATTACTGCGGATGCTGGAATCTGAAACCAAAGAGAAATGCTGGAAAATCTCAGCAGGTCTGGCAGCATCTGTAGGGAGAGAAAAGAGCTAACGTTTTCAGTCCAAGATGACCCTTTGTCAAAGGTAAAAGACTTAGAAAGTGGGAAATATTTACTGTGGAGGTGAGTGAATGAAAGATGAGCCATAGCCACAGAAATCAAGGGAACATAGCGCTAATCGCCACAGAAACCAAGGGAAGAAAGTTCTAAAGGCAGTCCCCAGAGAGAACAAAAGACGTGAAAGGCCAAACAGCAGAGAAACTCTATTTCTCTGCGCTGGCTGGTGTAGCGGTCCGTGATGGCCGGCGCGGGGATGAACCCCCCCCCCGCGCATGTGATGCACTATCAATGACCACAGAAGCGAGGTTGTAGTTCAAACTGAAGGCTTTAATAGACAAGATGTTTCCCCCAGCAGCTCAGGTACAGAAAGGAAGCTGCGGGGGATACACGGGCTCTTATACCCTGCCTTACTGGGCGGAGCTACCTTACAGCTTTAACCAATGGATGGCAAGTGTTACATACCACTGGACCAATGAGCAGCGAGCCTTCTCCACCAATGGTGTCTCGGCATTGTTAGGTACCGTAGTACCTCTAGTCATACTACCACATTCATCCCCTGTTGAAAAAAAGAGTCCGGTGGGGAGGTAGCAGCTTGGTCGCCCAACCATAACTGGTGGTCCGCACGGGTCGAATGGCACAACTGGTAGTATGACTGGTTGTGGAGGGACTGCATTACCCTCGTACTGTGTCTGCCCACTGGCCCATCACTATTTACGATGATATAATATAGTCTCGCAATTTCACAATTGGCTATGTACATGTCACGTTAAATGTCTATATACAGTTCACAGTAATTCAATCATACGGTCGGGGGCCTTGGTCGTCCTGTGCAATCGACGGAGCTTCGGCGGAGACGTCGGTGGAGGTGCGGGCGTCTGTGACTATAGGAGCGTGGATTCGGTCCCCTTAGCGGCTTCAACACCCCTAGCTGGTGGGGATGACGGCCCGGGGAGGGGGCATCCAGACCTCTAGATGGCGCTGGTGGGGGGGCTGACTGACCCAGGAAAGGAGCGTCGGTGGGCGGGGAGGCCCAGGCAGGGCCGGCGGAAAAACGGTTCTCCAGGAAAGGGGGCGGCAGTGAGGTGCACCAGTGGGGGGGAGGGTGGAGCTGGTGGCGAGGGTGAGGGAGGGGATCCGGCGGGCACAAGATCCCATAGGGAGACCGTGTGTTGTCGGCCGTCGGGGTACTCCACGTAGGCGTATGGGGGGGGGGTTAGCGTGGAGAACATGGACCCCCTCGACCAACGGGTCCGACTTGTGCGCCCGCACGTGTTTCCGGAGCAGGATGGGCCCCGGAGCCGCCAGCCAGGTCGGGAGCGAGGTCCCTGAGGAGGACTTCCTAGGGAAGACAAGATGGCATTCGTGAGGTGTTTGATTAGTTGCAGTGCAGAGCAGAGACCGGATGGAGGGCGTCTGGGAGGACCTCCTGCCAGCGGGAGACCGGGAGATTCCTGGACCGTAGGGCCAGTAGGACGGTCTTCCAGACCGTTCCGTTCTCCCTCTCGACCTGACCGTTACCCCAGGGGTTGTAACTGGTCGTCCTGCTCGAGGCAATGCCCTTGCTAAGCATAAATTGACGCAGTTCGTCACTCATGAAGGAGGAATCCCTATCACTGTGTATGTAGGTGGGGAATCCGAACAGGGTAAAAATGCTGTGGAGGGCTTTGATGATGGTGGTTGTGGTCATGTCAGGGCAGGGGATGGCGAACGGGAGACAGGAGTACTCGTCAGTCACGTTGAGGAAGAAAGTGTTGTGGTTGGTAGAGGGGAGGGGACCTTTAAAGTCCATGCTGAGGCGTTCAAAGGGACGGGAAGCCTTTATCAGATGCGCTTTGTCCGGTCGGTAGAAGTGCGGCTTGCACTCCGCGCAGATGTGGCAGTTCCTAGTGGCTGTCCTGACCTCATCGATGGAGTAAGGCAGGTTGCGGGTCTTTACAAAATGGAAGAAACGAGTGACCCCCGGGTGGCAGAGGTCCTCATGGAGGGCTCGGAGGCGGTCCACTTGTGCGTTGGCACATGTGCCGCGGGACAGGGCATCAGGAGGCTTGTTTAGCTTCCCAGGGCGATACAGGATCTCGTAGTTACAGGTGGATAATTCGATCCTCCACCGCAAGATCTTATCGTTTTTTAACTTGCCCCGCTGTGCATTATCGAACATGAAAGCTACCGATCATTGGTCCGTGAGGAGGGTAAACCTCCTGCCAGCCAGGTAATGCCTCCAATGTCGCACAGCTTCTACTATGGCCTGTGCTTCCTTTTCGACCGAGGAATGGCAGATTTCGGAAGCATGGAGGGTGCGGGAGAAGAAGGCCACGGGTCTGCCTGCTTGGTTGAGTGTGGCCGCCAGAGCTATGTCGAACGCGTCGCTCTCGACTTGAAGGGGAGGGACTCGTCGATGGCGTGCATCGTGGCCTTTGCGATATCCGCTTTGATGCGGCTGAAGGCCTGGCGGGCCTCCGTCAACAGGGGAAAAGTAGTGGTTTGGATCAGGGGACGGGCTTTGTCGGCGTAGTTGGGGACCCACTGAGCTTAGTAAGAGAAGAACCCGAGGCAGCGCTTCAGGGCCTTGGAGCAGTGGGGAAGGGGGAACTCCATTTGGGGGTGCATGCGTTCAGGGCCGGGGCCCATCACTCCATTTTGCACTACGTAGCCGAGGATGGCTAGGCAGTTGGAGCTAAACACGCATTTATCCTTTTTGTACGTAAAGTTCAGGATTTTTGCGGTCTGGAGGAATTTACGGAGGTTGGTGTCGTGGTCCTGCTGGTCGTGGCCACAAATGGTGACATTATCGAGATACGGGAATGTTGCCCGTAAACTGTATCGGTCGACCATAAGAAGTGGTAGAGTCGCCCATCCGCCTCGAAAGCAGTGTACTTGCGATCACTCGCGCGGATGGGGAGCTGGTGGTAGGCGGACTTGAGGTCCACAGTGGAGAAAACTTTGTACTGCACGATCCTGTTGACCAGGTCGGATATGCGGGGAAGAGGGTACGCATCCAGCTGCGGAAACCTGTTGTTGGTCTGACTGTAGTCTATGACCATCCTATTCTTTTCTCCAGTCTTTACCATCACAACTTGAGCTCTCCATGGGCTGTTGCTAGCTTCAATGACCCCTTCCCTCAGAAGCCGCTGGACCTTAGACCTGATGAAGGTCCGGTCCTGGGCGCTGTACCGTCTGCTCCTGGTGGCGACGGGTTTGCAATCCGGGGTGAGGTTTGCAAACAGGGAAGGTGGATGACCATGAGTGTCGCGAGGCTGCAGACAGTGAGAGAGGTGATGTACCATCAATTGGACTTGAGTCGTGAAGAATTTCCAGATATCAGGCTTTAATGAACTAGTTGTGTGCCCAGCAATTGACTTACAGAGAAAGGCCGACTGCCGGCTGCTACGGGTTCTTATACCATGCCTCGTAGGAGGGGCTACCGGCCTCTCGGCGAATCGGCGAGCAGTCACATGAATAGCCTCAGCCAATTGGCAGAGAGACACATGACCTGCCTGAGCCAATGGGCAGCGAGTCCTCTGCACCAATGGCAGCACTACTCTGAGGTACCGTAAACCTCCTAGTCATACTACCACATTCACCCCTTGTGGAGAAAGAAGCCGGGGGGGGGGGGGGGGGGAAGAGAGGAAAAGAAAAAGGGGGGGGGGGGCCGTCAAACTGGTAGTATGACTAGAGAGAACGAGGTGTACCGAGATGTCTGGTGGCTGCCCACTGGCCCACGACGACTGTGCAAAAGAACAACAATACCGCACTTTTGAACAACGAGGAACCAAACAAAACAAGACAAAATACCGAAAAGGAATATGCAACATTGTACAAGGGAACACTGAACAACACGAAGAGTCCGACAAGGTCCAGTGGAACATCAAATCGACTCGATCAGTCTGATAGGTGCCTTCAATGTCCTGCTGGACCTGCGCAGCGGCGCCGGTGACGTTGGAGCGGTGGTCGTCCATGACTCCGGGAGCGGCGGTCGTGGTCCTGTGTCCGTACCCCTGGTCAGTGCTAATGAAGCTCTGGCCGGGGGAGAGGGTTCCTGTGCGCTGGGGGTGGTTGGGACTGGGGGGGGTGTTGGTGCGGGGGGTTGTGGCCACACGCCGGCGGGTGCCAGGCCCCAAAGCGAGACCGTGTCCTGTCGTCCGTCGGGATACTCCACGTACGCGTACTGCGGGTTCGCGTGGAGTAACTGGACTTGTTCAACCAACGGGTCGGACTTGTGCACCCGCACATGCTTCCGGAGCAGGATGGGCCCGGGGGTGGCCAGCCAGGTCGGGAGCGGGGATCCTGAGGACGACTTCCTGGGGAAAACAAGAAGACGTTCATGAGGTGTTTGGTTCGTGGCAGTACAGAGGAGAGACCAAATCGAGTGGAGGGCGTCTGGGAGGACCTCTTGCCAGTGGGAGACAGGGAGGCACCTGGACCGCAGGGTCAGTAGGACGGTCTTCCAGACCATACCGTTCTCCCTCTCGACCTGCCCGTTACCCCGGGGGTTATAACTGGTCGTTCTGCTAGAGGCGATGCCCCTGCAGGAATTGACGCAGCTCATCACTCATGAAGGAGGACCCCCGGTCACTGTGGATGTACGCGGGGTAACCAAACAGGGAGGAAATGGAGAGGAGGGCCTTGATGACGGTTGTCATGGTCATGTCGGGACGGGGGATGGCAAAGGGGAAGCGGGAGTACTTGTCAAACACACTTAGAAAGTATATGTTGCGGTTGTTGGAGGAGAGGGGACCCTTGAAGTCCTTCCAGGACGTTCAAAGGGGCAGGAAGCCTTTACCAGATGCGCCTGCTCGGGGCGGTAAAAGTGCGGTTTGCACTCCGCGCAAATGTGGCAATCCCTGGTCACAGTCCTAACCTCCTCGATGGAGTAGGGCAGGTTGCTGGCCTTAATGAAATGGTAGAAGTGGGCTATCCCTGGATGGCAGAGGTCCGCGTGGAGGGTGCGGAGGCGGTCAATCTGTGCAATGGCGCAGGTACCGTGGGACAGGGCATCAGGAGACTCGTTGAGCTTCCCAGGACGATACAAGATATCGTAGTTGTACGTGGACAACTCGATCCGCTACCGCAAGATCTTGTCGTTCTTGATCTTGCCCCTCTGTGCATTATCAAACATAAAGGCCACTGACTGTTGGTCTGTGAGGAGGGTGAACCTCCTGCCGACCAGATAGTGCCTCCAATGTCGCACAGCTTCGACTATGCCCTGTGCCTCCTTTTCTACCGAGGAATGGCGGACTTCAGAAGCGTGGAGGGTCCGGGAGAGAAAGGTCACGGGTCTGCCCGCTTGGTTCAGGGTGGCCGCCAGAGCTACATTGGACGCGTCGCTCTCGACCTGGAATGGGAGGGACTCGTCGAGAGCGCGCATCGTGGCCTTTGCAATGTCTGCTTTGATGCGGCTAAAGGCCTGGCAGGCCTCCATCGCCAGGGGAAACGTGGTGGATTGGATGAGGGGGCGGGCTAGTTCGGGACCCACTGGGCATAATAAGAAAAGAAGCCCAGGCAGCGTTTGAGGGCTTTGAGGGAGTTGGGGAGAGGGAGTTCCATTGGGAGGCGCATGCGTTCAGGATCGGGGCCTATCACTCCGTTACGCACTACGTAGCCAAGAATGGCTAGACGGTCGGTGCTAAACACGCACATATCCTTATTGTATGTGAGGTCAAGGAGTTTTGCGGTACGGAGGAACTTTTGGAGGTTGGTGTCATGGTCCTGCTGGTCGTGGCCACAGATGGTGACATTGTCGAGATACGAGAAGGTTGCCCGTAAACCGTAATGGTCAACCATTCGGTCCATCTCCCGTTGGAAGACCGAGACCCCATTTGTGACACCGAATGGAACCCTTAGAAAGTGGTAGAGGCGCCCATCCGCCTCGAACGCGGTGTACTTGCGGTCACTCGTGCGGATGGGCAGCTGGTGATAGGCGGACTTAAGATCCACCGTGGAGAAGACTTTGTACTTTGCGATCCTGTTAACCAGGTCGGAGATACGGAGGAGAGGATATGCGTCCAGCTGCGTAAACCTGTTGATGCTCTGACTGTAGTCAATGACCATCCTGTTTTTCTCCCCAGTCCTAACCACCAGCACTTGGGCTCGCCAGGGACTGTTGCTGGCCTCAACGACTCCTTCCTTCAGCAGCCTCTGGACCTCGGACCTGATGAAGGTCCGGTCCTGGGCACTGTATTGTCTGCTCCTAGTGGCGACGTGTTTGCAATCCGGGGTAAGGTTCGCAAACAAAGAAGGGGGGTCCACTTTGAGGGACGCGAGGATGCAGACAGTAAGGGGGGGAATAGGGCCGCCGAATTTGAAGGTCAAGCTCTGCAGGTTGCACTGGAAATCCAGTCCTAAAAGTGCCGGTGCGCAGAGACGGGGAAGGACGAGGAGTTTGTAATTTTTAAAAACCCTCCCCTGGACCGTGAGGTCCGCTACGCAGCACCCGGTGATTTGGACGGAGTGCGAACCTGAAGCCAGAGCGATTTTGTGCTTAACCGGGTGAACAGGGAGCGCGCAGCGTCTTACCGTGTCAGGGTGGACAAAACTCTCTGTGCTCCCGGAGTCTAGTAGGCAGCTCGTCTCGTGTCCGTTTAGGAGGATTTGCGTAGTCGCCGTGGAGAGCGTGCGGGGCCGCGATTGGTCTAGTGTCACAGCAGTGAGTCGTGGCAGGAGCTCTGAGTCGTCTTCTCCCATGGAGTATTCACTGGTGGGGTTCTCCATGCCGACCCAAGATGGCGGCGCCCGTCGGCCACACATGGAGTCGGGGTCCCAAAATAGCAGCACCTGGGGCCCGCAGGTGGAGGCGGGGCCCCAAGATGGCGGCGCCCGGGGCTCGCACGTGGCGTCAGGGCCCCAAAATGGCAGCATTCGTGGGCCACTCATGGTGGCTGGGAGCGGGGGCAGAGAGGTCTGCGGGCTGCCCGGGGCCCTGGGGGAGCGCGGGGGGGTGATCCGCGGTCGCTGCGCGGAACAGCAGCGACCGACTTTGACTGGCAGACCACGGAGTAGTGGCCCTTTTTACCGCACCTCTTGCAGACTGCGGAGAGGGCCGGACAGCGAGGGCGGGGGTGCTTGGCCTGGCCACAAAATAACAGCGGGGCCCTGTGGGTTTATCGGGGCGCCCGCAGCGCAGGCCTGGGGGTGGTCGGAATCGGCGGGGGTGAGGGGAGTTGCGTGCCAAGTTGCCCAAGGGGTCACCGCACAGCCGGGGGCTTATGCGCGGACGTTTCGGTCGGCAACCTCCAGGACAAGAGTGGCCCATACGTGAGGTGCTTAATTGGGCGAGGACCAATTACATCCAAATTAGACAGGAACTGGAGAATGTGGATTGAGAGTGATTATTTAAGGGCAAATCTACATCTGACATATGATAGGCTTTTAAAGGCCAGTTGATTGAAGTGCAAGACAGGCATGTCCCTGCCAAAATGAAGGATAGAAATGGCAGGATTTGGGAACCATGGATGACAAGGGAAATTGTAAGCTTAGTCAAAAGGAAAAAGGAAGCATACCATAGGTCTAAGCAACTAAAAACTAATAAAGCCCTTGAAAGTAAGAAGGAACTAAAATGTGACATTAGGCGGGCTCAAAGGGGCCATGGAATTCCTTTAGTAAACATGGTCAAGGAGGATCCCAAGGCTTTTTATGCATATATTGGGAGCAAGAGGTTAGCAAGAGAAAGAGTAGGCCCACTCAAGGACAATGGAGGGAAGTTATGCATGGGACCACAGGAAGCCACTGCGTGGCTTCTAGCCCCCCACACCAGCCGGAGGATCGGAGCGGTGTCGGCACTGACTTTCTGGTTGTAGGACCAGGCGCATCCTGTGGTCATAGCTGCAGGATCGGAGAATCCAGCCCCATATCTCACCAACTTGATTGAATTTTTTTGAAGAGGTGACAAAGAAAATCAATGAGGAAAGGGCTGTGGATGTAGTTTATATGGACTTTAGTAAGGCGTTTGACAAGGTCCTACATGGTGGCAGATTGGTAGAAAAAATAAAATCACATGGGATTCGGGGTGGGCTGATGAATCCAGACTGGCTTGCTTATAGAAAACAGAGAGTAGTGGTAATGGCCGAGGCTCACCAGGCCTTCATCCGTATCAAGGCCGCCATTGCCAAGGCCGCGACGCACGCAGTCGACGAGATGTTACCATTCTGAGTGGAGAGCTATGCATCAGATGTCGCTCTGGCTGCCACCCTCAACCAGGCAGGCAAGCCTGTGGCATTCTTTTCCTGCACCCTCCATGCCTCCGAAATTCAGCACTCCTCTGTCGAAAAGGAGGCCCAAGCCATCGTTGAAGTTGTACGGCATTGGAGGCATTGCCTGGCCGGCAGGAGATTCACTCTCCTCACTGACCAACGGTCGGTTGCCTTCATGTGGCATCTCCACTTCATGTTTAACAACACACAGCGGGGCAAGATCAAAAATTATAAAATCTTTGAGGTGGAGAATCAAGCTCTCCACCTACAACTACGAAATTTTGTATCGCCCCGGTAAGCTCAACGAGCCCCCCGATGCCCTATCCCGAGGTACATGTGCCAACGCACAAGTGGACCGACTCCGCACCCTGCACGACGATCTCTGTCACCCAGGAGTCACCTGGTTTTACCATTTCATCAAGGCCCGCAACCTGCACTATTCCATCGAGGAAGAAGGGCGATCACCAGAGACTGCCAGGTCTGCGCGGAGTGTAAACCGCACATCTACCGGCCAGACCGTGCGCACCTGGTGAAGGCCTCCCAACCCTTTGAACGCCTCAAAGTGGACTTCAAAGGGCCCCTCCCCTCCACTGACCGCAACACGTACTTTCTCACTATGGTCGATGAATACTCCCGATTCCCCTTTGACGCCCCATGCCTCAACATAACGTCTGCCACGGTCATCAAAACCTTCAACACCATCTTTGCTCTGTTCAGTTTCCCCGCCTACCTCCACAGCGACCAGGGATCCTCATTCATGAGCGATGAGCTGCGCCAGTACCTGCTCAACGGGGCATTGCCTCGATCAGGACGACCAACTACAACCCCCAGAGAAACGGGCTGGTGGAGCGGGAGAATGGGATGGTCTGGAGGGCCATCCAGCTGGCCCTACGGTCCAGAAAACTCCCAACCTACCTCTGGCAGGAGGTCCTCCCCGGTGCACTCCACTCCATTTGGTCGCTCCTGTACACCGCAATTAATGAAACCCCGCATGTCTCTTTGCCTTCCCCAGGAAGTCCACCTCCGGGGTATCGCACCCAACGTTGCTGGCAGCTCCAGGACCCGTTCTCCTCCGTAGACACGTTCGACTCCACAAGGCGGACCCGTTGATTGAAAGGGTACAGCTACTTCACTCCAACCCACAGTACGCTTACGTAGCGTACCCTGATGGCCGCCAAGACACAGTCTCCCTCAGGGACCTGGCACTAGCTGGTTCCCCACACACACCCCCTTCCGACGGGGCGCCACCCTCCCTTCCCCCGGTGCACCCCACCGCAGCTCCCACTCCGGAGCACTCCGCCCTCCCCTTGCCTACACCCGGGGATGAAGAGGATTTCAACACACTTCCGGAGTCTCCGAAGACCAAGCCACCGCCGGAGTTGCACTACGGCGCTACGGCGCTCTCTACGTCAGATTAAAGGACCGGACTGCCTGAATTTATAATTTTAATTGTACGTTTAAAACGTAATTTCCTGTGTATAGTTCTCATTTTTAACAGTGGGTGAATGAGGTAGTCACCACTCATGTATATATTGTATAGAGAGGATGTTGTTATAGGTACTTTACAGTAAGGCCCCTGTACTACAGGTACGGAGGTAGATCCCTGCCGGCTGGCTCCGCCCAGTAGGCGGAGTATAAATATGTGTGCTCCCCATACAGCAGCCATTTCGTCAGCTGCTGTAGTAGGCCGCACATCTCAGTGTAATAAAGCCTCGATTATATCCTATTCTCGTCTTTGCGTAATTGATAGTGCATCAATTTATTACACTGAGTTTTCAGAGATGGACCTCCGCATCTTATGTAAGGATTATGCCCCTTTGTCAATGTATTACATTTTTTTACACCCTATTTGTGTTGCCTGCTCTCATTGGTTCCCTGCACGGACCCGCTGCCTGACCTCCCTGGCTGAACTCCCCTTCTGAAGTGAGGCCACCAGGTTTTCCCTTTTTAAAAGCTTTTGTAAAACCCTCCAGCTTGATGTCGCGATGCCGGGAGCAAGTTATCGAGTGTCCGGGAAGGTTACAGCGGGATGGACCCCTCATGATATAATAACGAATTTAAATGGGTTTCCCTCCACCATTCTCGGTGGGAACCGCATCACGCCAATGGAGGGGGCTGGGGACATTCGCTGCAGAAATATCGCCATCGTAAATCCCCTTTTTCTTGGCTCCTGTGATATTTTGCCCAGCCCAACTCCATTGCCATCAGCTGCAAATGGGCAGTGGAAAATCCTGCCCTTTAAGTGCATTACCCAGTATTGGCCAAATCCTTAAGCTGGGGCCTAGCTGTAAAGCTTTATAAAGGTTCAGCATAACTATCCTACCTTTGCCTCTATTTATAAAGCCAAGGGTCCTGTATGCTTTTTAACAGCCCTCTCACCTTCAAAGACTTAAACACATTTATGCCCAGGCGCCTCTTTCCCTGTACATCTTTAAAATTGTACCAGTTAGTTTGCTTTGCTTCTCGTCATTCTTCTTGTTAAAACAAATCACATCACACTTCCTTGTATTCAATTTCATCTGCCATGTATCTGCTATTTCACACGTCTTTCTATCGCCTCCTGAGGTCTGTTTAAATTGTGCCCTCTATAGCCAAGCCTAAGTCATTGATAATTTCACAACAATAGCAGTGGTCTCAAAACCAACCTGGGGGACAGAATTGTACTCGTTCCTCCATTCTCACAAACAACTGTTCATCTCTTGTCTGCTTTCTGTCCCTTAGCCAATATTGTATCCAGGTGGCCACTGTCCCTTTCGTGTGGATTTTCCATTTTGCTAACATCTCAATTTTGTGGTACTTGATCAAATAACTTTTGAAAATCCAATCAATGCACACCACATTAACCGTACTACCTTCGCACACTGCCCATTCCCTTATGAAGGAATGCAATCAAGCTAGTCAAATATGATTTGCTTTTAACAATCCATGAACAATTATGGATAAACCCATATTTTTCCCAAGTACTAATTAATTTTGATTGATCCCTCTGAAGTTTTCCCCACCACTGACGTCAGGTTGATTGGCCTATAAATCCTGTATTTATTCCTTTCTCCTTCCTAAACAGCGGCACAACATTTGCCATCTTCCAGTACTCAGGCAACACTCATATCAAAGGGAGATTGGAAGATTGTGGACAAAGCCTCTGTAATTTCCACTGTTACTTCCCTCAATAATCTATGATGCCTCTTCCTGATCAGGTGATTTCCTACTTTGAGTACTGCTAACTTTTTAAGTACCTCTTGTATGATTGAATCAGACCTGCCACCCCCGGACACGAATTGTAGGTGACCACAGGGCCTCAGCAATCTGAGACCTCATCCCTGTTGTTTTGTTAAAATTTAGGCCCTCTTGTCCTCACCCACACACATGCTCATATGTGCCAATTGGTGCCAGCTTATGGATGCCACCTACCGCATGATCCCTTATAGCCCCATGCCAATTTAGTGCCAATTAATGTCACCTCATTGTCCACCAACCACAGCATGGCCCCTTACAGCCCATATGCCAACTTAGTGTCATCTCATGCCAACTCATGATTCCACACCAACCATTCTTTGCCCTTATACCTCCATGCCAACGCCATGCCAACTCATCCAATATCTACCATGGGCAGACCTCCAGAGCCATGCAGTGGTAAAATAAAGCTTTAAATATTTATTGCGATCTTCGCTATGGAAAAATAAACACTAATTTATGAAAGCCACTCAATAGATGTAAATCCACTCAGGTACTTGATCTCTTATAAAAATTGTAAGGAAATCTGTGTCTTTACATTTAATTAGTATTTTTGAGGCAGACCCAAACTGAACTGAAAAGATGAACAGACCGAGTAAACATTAAAAGGAAACTGACGCTCCCAGTTTCCAAGGAAACCAAGATTTCTGACAAATGGAACTTGTTCAAAAGACATTATTGAACACAGATCAGTCCAAGCCAGGCAGTAGCAGTTGATGGTCCACTTGATAGAGTTCAACCAGCTGAAGAAGACTGACAAAAACAGTGTCAAGATCCAGAAGTAAAGAATAAGTTGCTGCACTGTTTCTGTTACTGGAAGGATAACATTGGTGGATCTTTCCCATCCCGAGCCAGGTGAAGTGGTTCTATAGATGTGCGCCATCTGTGGCAAAGACCGTGCCGATGGAATTCTGGCTTGTGCTGTGCTGCTGTCATTTGGTGAACCAGTCTAACTCCTAGAAGGATGTTCTAAGTTGCACAAGACCTACGGGGTTGGAGCAATCAGTCTCCCCGAATACGAGCTCCCCCGTTTAGGGGGCGGGGAGCCCTGGATCATTCATGATTAAGATCTGTACAAAGTCGGCCAGGTTTGGAACCAACTGGGAAGACCCGGTTGGGATATGATGTTGATATACCTTCAATTCACAGTGAGGCAGAGAGAGCGAGTGAATGCTTTATTAGTCATGAACTTGCCTAGCCAGAGTCGGTAGTACAGATGAATGCGGGCCACAGTGTGGGCGGAGCCAGAGGCGGAGCCATACCGGGGTTACAGTACAGTACCTGGAAGCAGTTCATAGCACCACTTCCAGGTCATAGGTCACAGGTTACGGTATCATGCATGCATTATGGTAAATACATTCACCACAGATGTATATTGTAAATAGAATTGCTTTGCAATAAACCAAGTTTTCTTTTTACTAACTCGGCTTAGACTCTTTTGTGGTCTACAAAACTCATTTGTGGTCTACAAAAAAGGAGAAGATCTGAAATTCCTCATGAGGCAGACAGAGCATGGAGAACTCTGCGACTCAAAAAATTGTCAAAACTATTTTGTGGCCCTGTGACTTTATTCCTCCAAGTTTTACAAAAGAAAAGCAAAAGTTATGGACTTTTTAGCCAGGGTTCAATTCTGGGATCTTCCTGTTCAGTTATAACATGAAGTGGGATCCTAGCACCATTGCAGCTGTTGGTGGTGAGGGTGGTGGTCAGAATGTCCCAAGGGCAGCCTTTAGCTGCAGCCCCACTCAGGAAGGCCTGCTCGCATGGAGCATTGGACCCCTGGGCTGCCACTGAGTGCCTGCCTCTGGGCAGTTAAACTGCCTCATCCCCCCCCATCCACCCGGGAAACTGGAGGCTGACTGGAAAATTCCAGTCAGTCTCTCTTACCCTTAACAAGTCTCTTAATGAGCTTAACTGGCTGCTCCCCTCGTGGAGGCAGGCCCCATCTCATCTCGATCAAAATGGCCGACACCAGAACAGGCTTGGGAAACTGGCACACCAGCTGGTTCCAGTACTTTCTGCTCCCACCTGCATCCACCCCCAACCTCTGCAGAGGACAAAAATGCTGCCCCATTCCACATTTCAGAGAAAAAGAAGGGAGTTCTGTTATCTAATGTTTATCCCTCAATCCAAATCACCCCGAAAGATTATCTAGCCATCACAACAATGCTGTTTTTTGGGAGCTTGCTGTGTATAAACTGACTGTCTTGTTTCCTAAATTGCAACGGTGACTACACTTCACGGGTACTCCATTGGCTACAAATTGCTTTGGGATGTATTACAGTCATGAAACATGCTATGTAAATGAAAAGCCCTTTCATTATTAGGACATTTCAGTGAATTTGCCTCTTTTCCGGGTTTTTGTAGCAATCTCCATTTACCTAGATTGACTGGAAACCTCTTCTATTCGTGCAACCACCTCGCAGCGAATGACTGCAGTGAAATTGGTCCTGTGAGCTCTCTCCACTGCAAAACTAAAATTATTCTTTTTTTAATTGCTAGAAGTCTTTATTAACTTGGATATGACTCAGTCTGCTTTTCAAAATTTCTAATTAAATTTGGATAATAATTATTGATATAATACAGGAGGGAAAAACGAGTATTTTAAAAGTTGACAATACCTTTAATTATTCAAACCATATGGTCAAGGTTAATAACTCCAACCATTCATTTTGGCATTGTGTGAGACATAATTCTCCCTATGCATATAACTATCCTTAGAAACGATGCACATCTTTGAATCATTTGTTCTTTACTCATTGCCCCATGACGAATACTATTACCTATGTTCACTCTGCATGTTTGGAGCTAGTCTAAAATTAAGCCAAATGGTATCTTGGTAAACGGATTAAATATGTTCTTGCTTTAAAGTTGATGCGTGCCAACAATTTAGTCCCGTTTAGCTTTCTCTTAAAACAATCTCAATCATTAGTTCAAGGAGAGGCCTTCTCACCTTAAAAGCTCCAAATTGATTTGGACTGGTGAATTTCCGATTATATACGTGGCTAGTTCAAAGAACTTTGGAGCTAGTCTAGGGCAGCTTTGGGCAGCACGGTAGCATTGTGGATAGCGCAATTGCTTCACAGCTCCAGGGCCCCAGGTTCGATTCCGGCTTGGGTCACTGTCTGTGGGGAGTCTGCACATCCTCCCGGTGTGTGCGTGGGTTTCCTCCGGGTGCTCCGGTTTCCTCCCACAGTCCAAAGATGTGCAGGTTAGGTGGATTTGCCATGGTAAATTGCCCTTAGTGTCCAAAATTGCCCTCAGTGTTGGGTGGGATTACTGGGTTATGGGGATAGGGTGGAGGTGTTGACCTTGAATAGGGTGCTCTTTCAAAGAGCCGGTGCAGACTTGATGGGCCGAATAGCCTCCTTCTGCACTGTAAATTCTATTAAAAATTCCAATGAAAACTTGAGATGAACATTGGAAGATTCCAGATTACTCAGTAATTCACTAAGCATCATCCCAAAAGATGCTGAGCGGTCTAAAAGTCAGGTGGGTTATTCGAAGAGCTCATTGTTAATTCAGGTTTGTGAGCAGAAAGATGTTTTTATGTAATTGGGGATTCAGCAAGACACCAAAGTCCTCAGCAACACTTAGTGGATATGCAAATGAGATAATTGGAAGAATATTAGATCCAATTAGTAAAGCTCATGAATTGTAAATGTGTTTTTCCCCTCCTTCAGGAGCTAACAGTAAGAACAGCACTGTATCCAGGCAAATGACAGTACTGAGAATCATTAAGTTTGGTTAAGGAATTGTGTTAATTATTAGACATGTCTGACAAACCTCTTCTCCTGTTCGAATCTACCTGTTGGCGAGCTCCCAGGTTGCAGCTGAAGTGAATTGAAATGCTTCTGCTGCCAAAGATATTGGTCCTGAAATTCCTTAAAATACGTTCAGCAGAGCATCGCAATGGGTGGCAACTGTGCATGAGTGGAGGTCCTGGGGTGGAAACTCTTCCTTTTCATTTCACACACTTGGAGGTGTATACAGAGCCAGGAGGGAATTGTGGAGACAGAACAAGGTCAGATTGTTTTTCAGAAAAGGTAATGAATATTTTTCATTAGCAAAAATTTGGTTTAAATGCAAGATTAGTTCCTGTTAGCCTTCACACAACCGGCTTGAGCCGGTCCGGAGAATCGCTGTTCACGACGTAAGTTGCGCGACGCCAGTCTGACGCTGTTTCGCTATTCTCCGAACAAGCGAAAGCGGCGTAGTCATGAAGGCGTCGCTCGGCCCAGAGAATCGCCTGAGGTGGTCCGATGAGCGATTCTCTGGGCTCCCGGCGATACTGCGGCTCGGACGGGCCGTGTTCCGGGGTCGCGCCAGTGCAGTTCGAAAGTGTTTTTAAAAACGGTAGCAGGAGATAGAGGTCGGCATGTGGGGGGGGGGGGGGGGGGGGGGGGGGGACCTAGGGCTGGCGGCACGGCCATGGTTGGGGGGGCGAGGCCCTCCAGGTTCGGGTGGGGGCGTAGAGTGGACAGCCCCGACAACCGGGATTGGCCCGTCATGGCCGGGCAGTGCCAAAGTCACGGACGCCATTATGGCGGCTAGGCTGATGGGCCCCGGCGCTGGCTGGGCGCAAGCCTCCCGGCCGTGCAGCTGGGTGCCGGACACCCCAGAGGGGGGCCCTTGCAGCCGGTGGCACCCACCGGCAGGTAGGTCCAGGACCGCACCCACGCCAGCCCCCGGTGGGGGCAGTACCATTCAACGATGGCGCTAGCAGGAGGGACAGGCAACAGGAGTCGGGGCACCAAGGGGGTGGGGGGGGGGGGGGGGGGGGGGACATGCGAGACTGGGGCGCAAGCTGCCAAACAGTGCGGCCATGTAGCCCATGGCACCTGATTGTGGAGGGGGACATGTGCCATGGTTAAACATGTTGCCTACCCCTCCCACCCCTGCAGATCATAATGTTTGGGCACCAGCCAGCGATGTTGGCTGCCATGGCAGGGGCCGCTGCCCTGTATGTAGCCCTGTGGCAATGTTGGTGCAGGCGGCTCAGAGAGGCGGCGGAGGCTGCAGCAGTGGGATGGGCTGCAGAGGGGCAGTGGCAGCCGTTCAGGCTGCAGGGCCGCCTGCCCGACAGGCGCAGGAGGAGGAGGAGGACCACGACGAGGGCGAGGCACAGGATGTGGATACCGATGAGGAGGAGGGGGAGAGGGGGGAGAAGGCGGTGGTGCCACGGCGCCGGAGGCGCCTGATCAGGCCTCGTGTGTACCGGCGCCGCATGTCCTTTGATGACCTCCTGGACAGGGCATGCAGGAGGAGACACCAGATGAGCCGGTCACCCATATCTGCCACCTGATGGCACACCTGGCACGGCGTGGGACTGGGGGAGAACACCCTCTCCCAGTGGCCGTCAAGGTGATGGTGGCCCTGAATGTCTATGCCACGGGATTGTTCCAGTTGCCGAGTGGGGACCTGTCCGGCATCTCCCAGGCGTCGGTGCACAAGTGCATCCGTGCAGTGACGGATGCCCTGTACGGCATCGCGGACCACTACATCCAGTTCCCTGTGGACCCGCCCACCAGGATGCCCGGGAAGCGAGCTTCGCTGCCGTGGCCAGGATACCCATGGTACAGGGGGTGATTGATGGGGTGCACGTTGCCATGCAGCCACCAGCGGATAACAGGAAGTGGTACCACTCCATGAACATGCAGGTGTTCTGTGACCACCAGATGAAGATCCTGCATGTCTGCGCCCGTTACCCGGGCAGTGCGCATGACTCATTTATCCTGGCAATATCGTTCATCCCCGGCATGTTCGAGGGACACCCACTCCCTCCCCCCCCTTCCCCCCGGCTGAAGGGCTGGTTGCTGGGAAACAGGGGTACCCATTGCGGCCATGGCTGATGATGCCTATACAGAGGCCACAGACTGACGCGGAGACCCGCTACAACGATGCCCATTGTGCGACCAGGGGTGTGGTCGTGAGGTGTTTTGGGCTGCTGATGCGCTTCAGGTGCCTGGACCACTCATATAGCCCAGCAGAGGGGTGATGTGCTGGAGGAGGAGGGGGAGGCAGAGGGGCAGGAGGAGCACGAGGAAGGGCACGCCTCTCCAGATGAGGAGGATGGGGGGGGGGGGGGCAATCAATGGAACAAGGGGGCTGGACATGGGTGGGGGGGCTGCACTACGCCACTGGGCCACCAAGCACGGGAGGCACTGATCGCCGCAAGTTTCACCAACTAGGAGGGTGGGGGTTCGCTAAGCAGGGGCATTGACACCACTGTACCACACCCCCCACCACCCACAACACTCATGAGATGCACCTCCCCCACCACCCACCACCCTTAGCACCCGCACCACCGCATGCACAGCACCCCTCCATTACACATCTACCTGCGGCACAACGGGCTGGGCTCACACGGCTGCTTGTGGAAGCGGGTGTGGTCCATGCCATGGAGGATGATGACAACCCGCTCTGCGATGAGCTATGAGCTCCAAATCGTTAGACAATGTCTGACTCATGGGCACAGTCACACCTTCCACCTGGGTGCTCCCTGTATGCGTGCTGAACACTCCATCACATGATCCTGCCTAATCGCTGGGGGGGGGCGGGATGGAGTGGATGTCCGGGGGGGGCCGCACATTACACCCACAAGGGCTCAACATTCCATCCCCTCGACCACAGTGGCACTCAGTCCCCTACCCGACCCCGCAAGCATCAGGCAAAGCACAGAGGCAGCTTGCAGTGGGTTTAATTAGAAAGGTTACATACACGTGCCCTAGCCCCTATAATTAACCTGTGCCCTGCACCCGTGCCAACTTACTAGGTATCTAACTTCCTGGCCTTACGGACCCTACCATTACGTCTTTGTGGTTCCCCAGACGGTACAGCAGCAGTGGCGACAGACTGCTGAGACTCCTGCCCTGCGACCTGGCTCCCTGATGGCGCTCGTTTCCTGGGGCAGCCCGACCTGCATGGGCTAGGCTGCTCCTTGGGAGTCTTGGATGACGTGGTGCACCCTGTTCTGCCCGCTGTCCACCAGATGCACCAGAGTTGGGACGGGGGTAGTCTGAGGTGCCGCGGTGTTCCGGGACCTCCCCTGCAGGAGTCACCAGCATTGGCCCCAGCACCTCCGCCTCCCTCGGGGTGCCCGATAGCCCCCGGGCCGCTCCATAGGACAGGGGTGCGAGCGGAGACAAGCCCGAGGCATCACCGACACCAGGCGCTGCCAGTCCTGGAGGCCCGCTGTGGTATCGACCAGGGTCGGAACGTTAGCAGCGATGGAGCTCAGGGAGTGGGCCAGCCCTGTCTGGGACTGCACCACCTCCCTCTGGGCCTGTGCGACGCCATCCAGAACCTGGACAATGCTGTCGATGTTCCCAACCATGGCCTGCTGAGACTCGGACAGATTGCGGAGCACGGCTGCAATGTCCAGCTGGCTCTGGCACATGGCTGCCTGTAAGAGGGCAGCCCTGTCCTGGGCCATGGATGACGCATGCACATGAAGCCCCATGCCTTGCATAACCTGACCCATGGCCTACACCATTGCCCCATTGCCTTCACCGCAATGCCACCCGTGCGGTGTCAGCCTGGGTGGCAGCCATGACCGGCACCACTCCCTGTTTGTGGATGCGGATGGACTCCTCCACCTGCATCTGCAGCTGCTGGAAACCGGCCGTCATCCCGTTGTTTAGTCCCTGGGTGTCTGACTGCATCGGGTCTCTGGGTGGGTCTGGTAATTCCAGGAACGCCTGGGCAGCAGCTGGTTGCTGGGGCCGGTCTGCCCCCGACCGTTCGGCCCCTCGGCTACTCCTACCTCCACCTTCTGTACCAGTACGGCTGTGTGGTGCGCACCAGTGAGTGTCCCAGAAGCCTCATCGCTAAATTGCCCAACCGAGGTGATAGTCTCTGCGATGGTGGAGGGTACGGGAGACAGCAGTGAAGAAAAGTCCATATCGTCATCGGAGCCAATCCGGGGTCTCCTGCGTCGACCCTTGGCCCGATGGTCCCTGTGTCGCCCCCAGCTGTGTGTCAGTGTCCGGTCTGTCCGGTCTCTGTGTGTCAGTGTCCGGTCTGTCCGGTCTGTCCGGACTGTCCGGTCTCTGTGTGTCAGTGTCCGGTCTGTCCGGTCTCTGTGTGTCAGTGTCCGGTCTGTCGGTCTGTCCGGTCTGTCCGGTCTGTCCGGTCTCTGTGTGTCAGTGTCCGGTCCTGTCCGGTCTGTCCCCGGTACAGTCCGGTCTGTCCAGTCTGTCCGGTCTCTGTGCTGTGTCAGTGTCCGGTTCTTCTGTCCGTCTGTCCAGACTGTCCGGTCTCTGTGTGTCCGTGTCCAGGTCTGTCCGGTCTCTGTCCGGTCTCTGTGGTCAGTGTCCGGTCTGTCCGGTCTGTCCGGTCTGTCCTGGTCTCTGGTGTGTCAGTGTACGGTCTCTGTTCCGGTCTGTCCGGTCTGTACGGTCTCTGTGTGTTCAGTGTCCGGTCTGTACGGTCTGTCGGGACTGTCGGTCTTCCTGGTGATGTCAGTGCCGGTTGTCCGTTCTGTCCTGTCTCTGTGTGTCAGTGTCCGGTCTGTCCGTCTGTCCGGACTGTCGGTCTCGTGTCCGTGTCGGTCTGTCCGGTCTGGTCCGGTCTGTCCGGTCTCTGTGTGTCAGTGTCCGGTCTGTCCGGTCTGTCCGGTCTGTCCGGTCTGTCCGGTCGGTCGGTCTCTGTGTGTCAGTGTCCGGTCTGTCCGGTCTGTCCGGTCTGTCCGGTCTCTGTGTGTCAGTGTCCGGTCTGTCCGGTCTGTCCGGTCTCTGTGTGTCAGTGTCCGGTCTGTCCGGTCTGTCCGGTCTGTCCGGACTGTCCGGTCTCTGTGTGTCAGTGTCCGGTCTGTCCGGTCTGTCCGGTCTGTCGGTCTGTCCGGTCTGTCCAGACTGTCGGTCTGTCCGGTCTCTGTGTGTCAGTGTCCGGTCTGTCCGGTCTCTGTGTGTCAGTGTCCGGTCTGTCCGGACTGTCCGGTCTCTGTGTGTCAGTGTCCGGTCTGTCCGGTCAGTCCGGTCTGTCCAGTCTGTCCGGTCTCTGTGTGTCAGTGTCCGGTCTGTCCGGTCTCTGTGTGTCAGTGTCCGGTCTGTCCGGTCTCTGTGTGTCAGTGTCCGGTCTGTCCGGTCTGTCCGGTCTCTGTGTGTCAGTGTCCGGTCTGTCCGGTCTCTGTGTGTCAGTGTCCGGTCTGTCCGGTCTCTGGTGTCAGTGTCGTCTGTCCGGTCTGTCGGCGGTCTGTCCGGTCTCTGTGTGTCCGTGTACTTTCCGGTCTGTCCGGTCTGTCCGGTCTCTGTGTGTCAGTGTCCGGTCTGTCCGGTCTGTCCAGACTGTCCGGTCTGTCCGGTCTGTCCGGTCTCTGTGTGTCAGTGTCCGGTCTGTCCGGTCTGTCCGGACTGTCCGGTCTCTGTGTGTCAGTGTCCGGTCTGTCCGGTCTGTCCGGTCTCTGTGTGTCAGTGTCAGGTCTGTCCGGTCTGTCCGGTCTGTCCGGTCTGTCCGGTCTGCCCGGTCTGTCCGGTCTGTCCGGTCTCTGTGTGTCAGTGTCCGGTCTGTCCGGTCTGTCCGGTCTGTCCGGTCTGTCCGGTCTGTCCGGTCTCTGTGTGTCAGTGTCCGGTCTGTCCGGTCTGTCCGGTCTCTGTGTGTCAGTGTCCGGTCTCTGTGTGTCAGTGTCCGGTCTGTCCGGTCTGTCCGGTCTGTCCGGACTGTCCGGTCTCTGTGTGTCAGTGTCCGGTCTGTCCGGTCTGTCCGGACTGTCCGGTCTGTCCGGTCTGTCCGGTCTGTCCGGTCTCTGTGTGTCAGTGTCCGGACTGTCGGTCTGTCCAGTCTGTCCGGTCTCTGTGTGTCAGTGTCCGGTCTGTCCGGTCTGTCCGGTCTGTCCGGTCTGTCCGGTCTGTCCGGTCTGTCCGGTCTGTCCGGTCTCTGTGTGTCAGTGTCCGGTCTGTCCGGTCTGTCCGGTCTCTGTGTGTCAGTGTCCGGTCTGTCCGGTCTGTCCGGTCTCTGTGTGTCAGTGTCCGGTCTCTGTGTGTCAGTGTCCGGTCTGTCCGGTCTGTCCGGTCTGTCCGGTCTGTCCGGTCTCTGTGTGTCAGTGTCCGGTCTGTCCGGTCTGTCCGGTCTGTCCGGTCTGTCCGGTCTGTCCGGTCTGTCCGGACTGTCCGGTCTGTCCGGTCTCTGTGTGTCAGTGTCCGGTCTGTCCGGTCTGTCCGGACTGTCCGGTCTCTGTGTGTCAGTGTCCGGTCTGTCCGGTCTCTGTGTGTCAGTGTCCGGTCTGTCCGGTCTGTCCGGTCTGTCCGGTCTGTCCGGTCTGTCCGGTCTGTCCGGTCTCTGTGTGTCAGTGTCCGGTCTGTCCGGTCTGTCCGGTCAGTCCGGTCTGTCCAGTCTGTCCGGTCTCTGTGTGTCAGTGTCCGGTCTGTCCGGTCTGTCCGGTCTGTCCGGTCTCTGTGTGTCAGTGTCCGGTCTGTCCGGTCTGTCCGGTCTCTGTGTGTCAGTGTCCGGTCTGTCCGGTCTGTCCGGTCTCTGTGTGTCAGTGTCCGGTCTGTCCGGTCTGTCCGGTCTCTGTGTGTCAGTGTCCGGTCTGTCCGGTCTGTCCGGACTGTCCGGTCTCTGTGTGTCAGTGTCCGGTCTGTCCGTTCTGTCCGGTCTCTGTGTGTCAGTGTCCGGTCTGTCCGGTCTGTCCGGTCTGTCCGGTCTGTCCGTTCTGTCCGGTCTCTGTGTGTCAGTGTCCGGTCTGTCCGGTCTGTCCGGTCTGTCCGGTCTCTGTGTGTCAGTGTCCGGTCTGTCCGGTCTGTCCGGTCTGTCCGGTCTGTCCGGTCTGTCCGGTCTCTGTGTGTCAGTGTCCGGTCTGTCCGGTCTGTCCGGTCTGTCCGGTCTCTGTGTGTCAGTGTCCGGTCTGTCCGGTCTGTCCGGTCTGTCCGGTCTGTCCGGACTGTCCGGTCTCTGTGTGTCAGTGTCCGGACTGTCCGGTCTGTCCGGTCTGTCCAGTCTGTCCGGTCTCTGTGTGTCAGTGTCCGGTCTGTCCGGTCTGTCCGGTCTGTCCGGTCTCTGTGTGTCAGTGTCCGGTCTGTCCGGTCTGTCCGGTCTGTCCGGTCTATCCGGTCTGTCCGGTCTGTCCGGTCTGTCCAGACTGTCCGGTCTGTCCGGTCTCTGTGTGTCAGTGTCCGGTCTGTCCGGTCTCTGTGTGTCAGTGTCCGGTCTGTCCGGTCTCTGTGTGTCAGTGTCCGGTCTGTCCGGTCTCTGTGTGTCAGTGTCCGGTCTGTCCGGTCTGTCCGGTCTCTGTGTGTCAGTGTCCGGTCTGTCCGGTCTGTCCGGTCTGTCCGGTCTCTGTGTGTCAGTGTCCGGTCTGTCCGGTCTCTGTGTGTCAGTGTCCGGTCTGTCCGGTCTGTCCGGTCTGTCCGGTCTGTCCGGTCTGTCCGGTCTCTGTGTGTCAGTGTCCGGTCTGTCCGGTCTGTCCGGTCTGTCCGGTCTCTGTGTGTCAGTGTCCGGTCTGTCCGGTCTGTCCAGACTGTCCGGTCTGTCCGGTCTGTCCGGTCTCTGTGTGTCAGTGTCCGGTCTGTCCGGTCTGTCCGGTCTGTCCGGTCTGTCCGGTCTCTGTGTGTCAGTGTCCGGTCTGTCCGGTCTGTCCGGTCTGTCCGGTCTGTCCGGTCTGTCCAGACTGTCCGGTCTCTCCGGACTGTCCGGTCTCTGTGTGTCAGTGTCCGGTCTGTCCGGTCTGTCCGGACTGTCCGGTCTCTGTGTGTCAGTGTCCGGTCTGTCCGGTCTGTCCGGTCTCTGTGTGTCAGTGTCCGGTCTGTCCGGTCTGTCCGGTCTGTCCGGTCTCTGTGTGTCAGTGTCCGGTCTGTCCGGTCTGTCCGGTCTGTCCGGTCTGTCCGGTCTGTCCGGTCTGTCCGGTCTCTGTGTGTCAGTGTCCGGTCTGTCCGGTCTGTCCGGTCTGTCCGGTCTGTCCGGTCTGTCCGGTCTCTGTGTGTCAGTGTCCGGTCTGTCCGGTCTGTCCGGTCTGTCCGGTCTCTGTGTGTCAGTGTCCGGTCTGTCCGGTCTGTCCGGTCTCTGTGTGTCAGTGTCCGGTCTGTCCGGTCTGTCCGGTCTCTGTGTGTCAGTGTCCGGTCTGTCAGGTCTGTCCGGTCTGTCCGGTCTGTCCGGTCTGTCCGGTCTGTCCGGTCTCTGTGTGTCAGTGTCCGGACTGTCCGGTCTGTCCGGTCTGTCCAGTCTGTCCGGTCTGTCCGGTCTCTGTGTGTCAGTGTCCGGTCTGTCCGGTCTGTCCGGTCTGTCCGGTCTGTCCGGTCTGTCCAGTCTGTCCGGTCTCTGTGTGTCAGTGTCCGGTCTGTCCAGTCTGTCCGGTCTGTCCGGTCTGTCCGGTCTGTCCGGTCTGTCCGGTCTGTCCGGTCTCTGTGTGTCAGTGTCCGGTCTGTCCGGTCTCTGTGTGTCAGTGTCCGGTCTGTCCGGTCTGTCCGGTCTGTCCGGTCTCTGTGTGTCAGTGTCCGGTCTCTGTGTGTCAGTGTCCGGTCTGTCCGGTCTGTCCGGTCTGTCCGGTCTGTCCGGTCTGTCCGGTCTCTGTGTGTCAGTGTCCGGTCTGTCCGGTCTGTCCGGTCTGTCCGGTCTCTGTGTGTCAGTGTCCGGTCTGTCCGGTCTGTCCGGTCTGTCCGGTCTGTCCGGTCTCTGTGTGTCAGTGTCCGGTCTGTCCGGTCTGTCCGGTCTCTGTGTGTCAGTGTCCGGTCTGTCCGGTCTGTCCGGTCTGTCCGGTCTGTCCGGTCTGTCCGGTCTCTGTGTGTCAGTGTCCGGTCTGTCCGGTCTGTCCGGACTGTCCGGTCTCTGTGTGTCAGTGTCCGGTCTGTCCGGACTGTCCGGTCTGTCCGGTCTGTCCGGTCTGTCCGGTCTGTCCGGTCTCTGTGTGTCAGTGTCCGGTCTGTCCGGTCTGTCCGGACTGTCCGGTCTCTGTGTGTCAGTGTCCGGTCTGTCCGGACTGTCCGGTCTGTCCGGTCTGTCCGGTCTGTCCGGTCTGTCCGGTCTGTCCGGTCTCTGTGTGTCAGTGTCCGGTCTGTCCGGTCTGTCCGGTCTGTCCGGTCTGTCCGGTCTCTGTGTGTCAGTGTCCGGTCTGTCCGGTCTGTCCGGTCTGTCCGGTCTGTCCGGACTGTCCGGTCTGTCCGGTCTGTCCGGTCTGTCCGGTCTGTCCGGTCTGTCCGGTCTCTCTGTGTCAGTGTCCGGTCTGTCCGGTCTGTCCGGTCTGTCCGGTCTGTCCGGTCTCTGTGTGTCAGTGTCCGGTCTCTGTGTGTCAGTGTCCGGTCTGTCCGGTCTGTCCGGTCTGTCCGGTCTGTCCGGTCTGTCCGGTCTCTGTGTGTCAGTGTCCGGTCTGTCCGGTCTGTCCGGTCTGTCCGGTCTCTGTGTGTCAGTGTCCGGTCTGTCCGGTCTCTGTGTGTCAGTGTCCTGGGTGTCAGTGTCCTGGGTGTCAGTGTCCTGGGTGTCCGTATCCTGGGTGTCCGTGTCCTGGGTCTCTCTGTCGGTGGTGGGCTTCTGTGACGGCTGCCCTTCCCGCCATGGCCTCGGTCCCTGGAAACCACTGGACCTGGCACTGGCCGTGGGCGTGGTACGCCAGACGGTCCGGAACGACCGGCGGCTGGTCATGTAAGACACAAGACAGCATCTATCGTTAGATAGGCGGACGGGGGTGAGGGTGTGGAGTGGGGGCTGAGGTGAGGGGGTGGAGTGAGGGGCTGGGGTGATGGTGTGGATTGTGGGGCTGGGGTGAGGGGGTGGAGTGGGGACGGGGGTGAGGGTGTCGACTGAGGGGCTGGGGTGATGGTGTGGGGGGGCTGGGGTGAGGGGGTGGAGTGCGGGGCTAGGGTGAGGGGGTGGAGTGGGGGCTGGGGAGAGGGGGTGGAGTGGGGGGCTGGCGTGAGGGGGTGGAGTGGGTGCTGGGGTGATGGGGTGGAGTGGGGGGCTGGGGTGAGGGGGTGGAGCGGGGGGCTGGAGTGAGGGGGTGGAGTGGGGGGGTGGGGTGGAGTGGGGGGCTGGTGTGAGGGGGTGGAGTGGGAGGCTGCGGGTGAGGGGGTGGAGTGGGGGGCTGGGGTGAGGGGGTGGAGTGGGGGGCTGCGGTGAGGGGGTGGAGTGGGGGGCTGGGGTGAGGTGGTGGAGTGGGGTGCTGGGGTCAGGGGGTTGAATGGGAGGGCGGGGTGAGGGGGTGGAGTGGGAGGCTGGGGTGAGGTGGTGGAGTGGGGTGCTGGGTGCTGGGGTCAGGGGGTGGAATGGGGGGGCGGGGTGAGGGGGTGGAGTGGGGTGCTTCGGTGAGGGGGTGGAATGTGGGGCTGGGGTGAGGGGGTGGAATGGGGGACTGGGGCGAAGGGGTGGAATGGGGGGCTGGGGTGATTGGGTGGAATGGGGGGCTGGGGTGAGAGGGTGGAGTGGGAGGCTGGGCTGAGGGGGTGGAGCGGGAGGCTGGGGTCAGGGGGTGCGGTGCGGGGCTGGGGTGAGGGTGTGGAATGGGGGGCTGGGGTGAGGGTGTGGAGTGGGGGGCTAGGATGAGGGGGTGGAGTGGGGGGCTTGGGTGAGGGGGTGGAATGGGGGGCTGGGGTGAGGGGGTGGAGTGGGGTGCTGGGGTCAGGGGGTGGAATGGGGGGCGGGGTGAGGGTGTGGAGTGGGGGGCTTGGGTGAGGGGGTGGAATGGGGGGCTGGGGTGAGGGGGTGGAGTGGGGTGCTGGGGTGAGGGGGGTGGAATGGGGAGCGGGGTGAGGGTGTGGAATGGGGGGCTGGGGCGTGGGGGTGGAGTGGGGGACTGGGGTGAGGGGGTGGAGTGGGAGGCTGGAGTGAGGGGGTGGAGTGGGGGGCTGGGGTGAGGGGTTGGAATGGGGGGCTGGGGTGAGGGTGTGGAATGGGGGGCTGGGGTGAGGGGGTGGAGTGGGGGACTGGGGTGAGGGTTGGAATGGGGGGCTGGGGTGAAGGAGTGGAGTCAGGCAGGGGAGTCTCACTTGATGGTGCACCTCCGGCCTGGCAACCGGCAACCTCCCGGCCCTTGGCTCCGCCTCGGCTCATGAAGGTGAGGGGGTGCAGTATGGGTGGACCCCCTCCGGTTTTTTCCCGCTCCCTGTGGTTGTGGCCGCGCGCTCTTATCCTGGAAGTGGGGGGGGGGGGCGAACAAACATCAGTGTTAGGCGATCTGACGCATGCAGCGCAGCTGTTGGGTATGTGATGCCATAGGAGCAGAGAGCACCCAGCCAATGCAGCTGGCATGGGTAGATGCAGCCCATATGGGTCAGGGAGGGGGTGCGCCCTCCTCCTGGGGGGAGGGGGAGCGTTTCACATGTGTGGGGGGTAGGGGTGTACTGTGTACTCACCCTGGCTGCCCTCGTGAGTTCGTGCAGCTTTTTGCGGCACAGTTCGCCGTTCCGTGGGGTGTGCCCCACGGCGCTGATGGCATGGCCCACCTCCCTCCACATACGCCGGACAGTGCTGCGCGGGTTGTGGCGGCCCAGTCCGGGGTACAGGACCGCCCTCCTCCACACTCTGGCGCCTGTTCGGGTACACAGAGGGAGAATTCAGAATGTCCAATTCACCAAAGCACATCTTTTGGGATTTGTGGATGAAACCAGAGCAGCCGAAGGAAACCCACGCACACAGGGGGAGAAAGTGCAGACTCTGCACAGTCCCAAGCCGGGAATCGAACAAAGGTCCCTGGGGTTGTGAAGCAACCGTGCTAACCACTGTGCTACCATGCCACCCATTCACCTCATGAATTAGAGTGGTGGAGTGTGCAGTTAATTCAGAATCTGAGTTGCTGTGGCAACATGCACTTTTACACATGTATAGCCTGGAGGTATGGATAGTGATGGTAAAGTCTCCAACAATCTTTCCGCCACATGACCAGGCTGCCCTGGAATCTCTACTGCTCTAACAGCCATTGGCAGGATTTGCAGGCCTACACTCAAACTGTTCGGCCGTCCTTGGGTGAGAATTGAACCCAAAGCTTCTGGCTCAGAGGCAGAGACACGTCTCATTACGCCACAAGACCTCCATGAATCGGGCCGCACAGCGACGCAGTGGCTAGCACTGTTGCTTCACATGCCGAGGTCCCAGGTTCGATCGCACCCTGGGTCACTGTCCATGTGGAGTTTGCACATTCTTCCCATGCTTGTGTGGGTTTCACCCCTACAACCCAAAGATGTGCAGGGTAGGTGGATTGGCCGTGCTAAACTGCCCCTTCATTGGAAAAAATGAATTGGGTACTCTAAATTTATAAACAAAAAAAAGACCTCCATGAATTTCTTAGGGGGACTTCAGCCCCCATGCACATCCCGATTACTGCCCCAGATCAAAACCCTGCCAATAGGAAAACATGGGGTTGGATTCTCCCAAAATGAGGCTATGTCCCCACGCCGGCGTAAGAACGGTGGGGTTTTACTCCCGAAATTCCTAGAAAAAAGTTGAACGAAATCAATGCCCTGCAGGGGGCTAGCAGGGACCGGGAGTGAATCTCACAGCTTTAGCTGCGGATATGGCCCACCGCCTTTCCAGTTCGCAGTCTGCGCATGTGCACGCCGGTGGTCTGCAGCGGTCGCGCCGAGCTCCATGGCGAACTCAGACCACGGAGCCACACCAAAAAAAAAGAGTCCCCCAATCAGCCGCAAGCCCGAGCCTCAACCCCCACGATGCCCCCAGCCCCAGATAATGTCACCCCTGCCCGCAGATCGGCCCTCTCCTGAGTGGCGGCGCTGGACTGAATCCGCAGTCACTACGCCGCGTTCCCGACGGATGAGACCGCATGTGACCCATGTCGTCGGGAACTTGGCCGGTCAGCGGTGGCGCACCTGGGGGGCGGGCATCAGGCAATGTCCTGAGGCCGTTGGTACATAGCACAGCGTACTCTTTGGAGGGGGCAGAGAATCGCAAAAGCTGCATCGCCCACAATTTGATCGGGAACTGTGAATCTCCGGCCAATTGCCAAACGCGATTTTGGCATCGCCGACCAGAAAATCGAGCCGCTAATCTCAACCACAACCGCTTACAGACTGTTTTTTTTTAATTTTAGAGTACCCAAATATATTTTTTCCACCTAAGGGCAATTTAGCCTGGCCAATCCACCAAACTTGCACATCTTTGGCTTTTGGGGGTGAAACCCACGCAGACATGGGGTGAATGTGCAAACTCCACATGGACAGTGACCCAGGGCAGGGATTCAAACCCGGGTCCTCAGCGCCGCAGTCCCAATGCTATCCACTGCACCACATGCAGCCCCCGCTTACAAATTGTTATAAGTCATGGGAATCGTACATCACATCCTGTGGTGAGTAATTTTTTTTTTATAAATGTTTTTTATTGAGTTTTCATATTTTATATATGACAGATTACAAATTATTAGAGAGGAAAAAAAAAGAAAACACAAAAATTTAACATGAATATTTACAGGTAAGCATCTTCATAACAACAATTGTGGCCGCCCCCTTTAGCCAGCATACATATTTTATGTTCCCCAGTATGGCCGAGGCACATGTTTATAGGCATTCATTTATAGTTTGGTTTTGGGCCTTGGCTTGCTATCAAACCCCCATAACGAGCCCGTAACCCCCCCCCCCCCCCCCCCCCCCCCCCCCCCCGGCTACCTTCCCCCGATTCCCGTCCATTTTCCCGATTCTTGGCCACCCGACTATTCTTCCTCTTGTACGTTGGCCACAAACAGGTCCCGGAACAGTTGCATGAATGGCTCCCACGTTCTGTGGAAGCCGTCATCCGACCCTCGGATGGCGAATTTGATTTTCTCCATTTGGAGAGATTCCGAGAGGTCGGACAGCCAGTCTGCAGCTCTGGGCGGTGCTGCTGACCGCCAGCCAAACAGGATTCTACGGCGGGCGATCAGGGAGGCAAAGGCAAGGGCGTCCGCCCTCCTCCCCAGGAATAGATCTGGCTGGTCTGAAACCCCGAAGACCGCCACTATCGGGCATGGCTCCACCCTCACCCCCACCACTTTGGACATAGCCTCGAAGAAGGCTGTCCCGTACTCCACAAGTCTGGGGCAAGACCAGAACATGTGGAGTCTGCACGTCCTCCTCGTGTGTGCGTGGGTTTCCTCCGGGTGCTCCGGTTTCCTCCCACAGTCCAAAGATGTGCAGGTTAGGTGGATTGGCCATGCTAAATTGCCCGTAGTGTAAGGTTAATGGGGGGGATTGTTGGGTTACGGGTATACGGGTTACGTGGGTTTAAGTGATCATTGCTCGGCACAACATCGAGGGCCGAAGGGCCTGTTCTGTGCTGTACTGTTCTATGTTCTATGTTCTATGTTCTATGTGGGCGTGGTTGGCCGGGCCTCTTTGGCACCGCTCACATCTGTCCTCCACCTCCGGGAAGAACCTACTCATACGGTTTCTCGTTAAGTGGGCTCTATGTACCACTTTTAGTTGCGTCAGGCTGAGCCTTGCGCACGTGGAGGTGGAGTTGACCCTATGCAGTGCCCCTGTGGTGAGTAATGATTGACAGTAGCTTAAGATGTGCTCCTTAAAGGTGCAAGTCAACATATCACAACAGCGTGAAGTGACCATTTATTGGCCACTTAATAGGTAAATGAGTGGGTTTCCAGCCCAAATCCCTGCCCTCCAAAGCATGATGTTGCATTTGGATTGGGGAGGGTGGGATCCCAGGGGGAATCCCATCTATTCAATTTTATGCTCTCCCGTCTTGTCTCCAGAACCCGCCTGAGCATAAAATTCTGTGCATGGATTGGTCAGACTGATTGACCATTTCTTACATTGTAATTTGTATTTGTGCTACCAGAGAACCTTCAGGTCTTGATTCCATCCCATCTCATCATGAATTATTCTATGCCTTCCAGTGGCTGCAGAATGATATTATACAATAGTTTCACTTAAATTTTATCTGCTCACCAGATTTATTGAATACTAATACAACAAGTGAATGGCAGCAGCAATATATTTTTACAATTGTTGGTAAACTTAGTTAGCACCTGTATAGCAAAATATAATAGTTTGCAATTGCAGTGTGAAACTATGATTTAAGTAATTTCCTTACATAAAGGTTCCTTCCTTTTTTCTTATTCAATATTCCTGATTTGCTGATTGGAAAGGACAGATAAGTAAATATATTCCAATCAGCAACAAAAAAACAATGAAGTCGGTAACTGATATTAAAAGTTGTTAATCTGAAACATATTTGTATGAATCACACAAGATGTTTGTATTTGAATTGAATGATTTTGCTTCTCTCTTTGCCAAATGCTAGACAACAGCACAAATCTTGCAGGTAATGTGTCAACTTAGTCAGCCTTGTGATCTATACGAATTCAGCCAACGGTACCCATCATGTACCATTGCAGAAGCCACCAGCATGTTACATCCTCATTAAAAATAGATTGATCGGCCTTCTCGTGAAGTATTTGCAAATATCTGTCTGAAATTTGCCTTTTCCTAGTTCCAACCCATATCCCTTTATCCCAATCCCACAAGTTAGCTCACCGTCGTACTTTGGGAGCAACTTCAAGTTGGGTCGACTGGAGAATTTCGTAGCAACAATCACATCAGGGATGAAAAATGAAGGAAGGCAAGGCAAAATCATAGTGGCTAAGTGGTGATGTTGAGAATTAACTACATTTCAGCAGAAATATTTTAGCAGGTGCTTGATGAACAACTGCCAAATGAATGGAATGTAATCCTGACTCCGTTGAGGGAATCAATATTTGTTGTCAAATTGCCAATCGATCATTGGAAATGAAGGTCGTGACTAAGTGTTTCTTTGAAAGGAAGGAAAGGGCCACTCCATGATTGTGCAGGGCCAGTTGGAGTTGGGTCCCAAGATATGGCTGAATTTATAAATGATTATTTCTCATTCATCTCCACCATTGAAGATGATGCTGAGCCAGTGCTATTACATAAAGGTGCTGCTAAAATGTGACATATACAAGTGAGTTTAGAAATAGTTCTGAAACAAGCCAGGCTGCTGGTCCCAATGGTGCTTGAGAAATTGGGATTTGTATTGAATGTGCCATTGGCTCAGATATTTAACATCTCCAATAGACTGGAGTTATGTATTTAAAAAGGGCAGTAAATCAAAATCAAAGTATTATAGGTTCAATCAGTGACAGGCAATTTTCTGTTGGAGAAGAGATGCATTGTACAGTCATCTAGTATGTCCTGTAAGTTTGTAAACGTCCAGTTGATAATTGTGGTGTCAGATACCCAAGTGTCCTCACTCTGGGCATACAGGTCGTCAGAAAATACTGGGTTAAGAATTATAAAAGAACGTTGATGATTTGACTAGAAATAATAAGGAAAACTTCACAAACCCCCTCCTGATGTTGTTGATGATAGTGAGCAGTGAAATCCTTAACTCATTATGACCCAGTTCTGAATTTTTAGCTTTTTTTTAAGGTTTTCAACATTTGGAGCGCCCCGCAGCCTTGGGAACAGGATTCCATTTGCACAGGATAATAATAATAATCACTTATTGTCACGAGTAGGCTTCAAATGAAGTTACTGTCAAAAGCCCCTAGTCGCCACATTCCGGCACCTGTTTGCGGAGGCTGGTACGGGAATTGAACCTGCGCTGCTGGCATTGTTCTGCATTACAAGCCAGCTGTTCAGCCCACTGTGCTAAACCAGCCCCTGGCAGTATATTACATAATATCGAATGCGTTTCGTTTTGTTAAATGTTGCCCTCTGCTTTTATCCACCGCTGCACAAAAGTTATGGTTTTCATGTGTGTGCACATCAAGACTTTGGAATGCAACCAGTGCATGACTAAATATTAGAATATCACCCTCCATTAACACTGTAAGAATATCTCAATAGAGAATAGCACCATTTCCACAGTGTCAGCAGGAAACGTCCATATTAGGGCAGGTGCTGCTTGTTGCTGCCATGTTAATGCACTGCCCTTCAGAGTGATGGCGCATCACACTGCTTGGCAAGTCTCGTATCCCAGCAGGCGAGCTTGCGTCAAGAGGTTGCCAAGTTGAAACCTCACTGGGAGGTGGGGGAGGGGTGGGATATTGGGTCCAGGGGTAGATGGGGGTTGCCATGGGCTGAGAACTGAAGTGAACAAGCTGATCCCAAATTACTCCTGTCTTTGCCACAAGCACTTAAAAAGAACCAGTCTAGGGGGATGGGAGGGGGGGGGGGGGGGGGGGGGGGAGGGGTTCATCATCTGCATGGGGAGAGGGGGAGGTAATAAATTGGAAAGTAAAAGGGGGATAATAAATTAAAAGGGCAACTTTAAAAAGATGTTCACGATAGACTTTCAACTTTAAGGTAAAAAATACAACTGGGATATTACAAATATTCAAACAGAAGAAATATGAATATTCTTCTCACAATCCTTATCTATTACACTGTAATATAATTTTACATTGGTACCTCACTACACAACCATTTAATAATCGGTAGTAACACTGTTAAAACGTTGAGTTGCATATTCATTTCATTTCATTTTCATTTCATTTCATTTCTTAACAAGACTAAAATAAAGATTATAATTGTGTGGGCAGAATATAAAAATGGTTGGATTGTTCTTCTTTGTTAAGGTTTTCTTAATTCCTTTTCAAGCCCAATTTCACACGTTATTTGAATGCAGTCTCAGTAAATCACAGTAAATCACTGCTGGCTATGCGCATCCACCCAGTCATCGTCCAGTACATGTTCCTTGCTGTCTGTTTCTTCCTTTCTTTGTTCAATAGTGACTGGGGCATTGTCCCTTCCGCGTGACTCTGGCCATTACTAGTTATAAGTCCGGTACACAAAGATAGTGAAAGCCATAGCACCAAGCTGAAAAGGAAAAGTAAACAGGTTTTGGCTACATAATAGTACAAAGTTTGGTCTGAATCGTAGAATGATATAATTCAGAAGCAAGGCTATTCAGTCCATCGTGCATGTGCCAGCTCTTTGAAAAGGCTATTCAATTGCTTCCATTCGCCTGACCTTTCCCCTTATCCCTTGCAACTTCATCTTCCCTTCAAACATTTATTCAAATATTTATTCAATTGCCTTCTGAGATAAGCTTCCACCACCCTTCCAGACAATGGAGTCCAGGTTCCAACTCCATGTAGGATTTTTTGGCCCTTCACGCCAACGGGATCCTCCGGTCCCGCCAAAGGCCCGACTCTGCCATGGGTATTGTGGCGGCGAAGGGTGCATTCAACAGGAAACCCCATTGACAACAGCGGAACCAGAAGATCCCACGACCGGCCAATGGTGAGCTGCCCTCTGCCACCACGAAACGCGGGTTGCGTGGAAAAAACCCCACCCCTCACTTCCCCTCTGGTTCTGATGCCAACTACCTTAAAGTTATAGAACATGGAATTTATAGTGCAGAAGGAGCCATTCGGCCCATCGAGTCTGCACCGGCTCCTGGAAAGAGCACCCTTCCCAAGGTTAACAGCTCCACCCTATCCCCATAACCCAGTAACCCCACCAAACACTAAGGGCAATTTTGGACACTAAGGGCAATTTATCATGGCCAATCCACCTAACCTGCACATCTTTGGACTGTGGGATGAAACCGGAGCACCCGGAGGAAACCCACGCACACACGGGGAGGATGTGCAGACTCCACACAGACAGTGACCCAAGCCGGAATCGAGCCTGGGACCCTGGAGCTGTGAAGCGATTGTGCTATCCACAATGCTACCCGTGCTGCCCCAAAACGTGTGAAATTATGATTTATGTCCTCTGCGTCCCGCCTCTTCTGCGCTATTAAACATTTTCTACACATTTCTTTCCAGAGTACAAAATGGACGTAGAGTTTCTGGTGCAAAGCAGGATATACAGAGGGAAAAGGCACAACAACTCAATCTGATGCAGTTATGAATGAATTGATAACTGAATTGATAACAATGAATCAATAAATGATTTGATAACAATAAATTTCCCAGTGATTACTGTATTTTGATTTATATGCTTTTCCTTCCATTTCCATACGCTAATTTGATTCTGGCATTTTAAATGTGCTGATGGTTTTGCTAGTGCTAAATAAAACCGACCATAAGACGTTGGAGCATTAGGAGGCCATTCGTCCCATCAAATCTGCCATTCAATGAGATCATGACTGATCTTGTATGATAATCTTCAACTCCATTTTCCCACCTTATCCCCATAACCCTTGATTCCTTTACTGATTAAAATCTGTCCATCTCAGCCTTGAACATATTTAATGACCCAACATCAACAGCCCTCTGCAGTAAAAAATTCCACAGATTCACTACCCTCAGAGAATAAATTCCTTCTCGTCTCAGTCTTAAATGGGTGACCCCTTACTCTGAGAGTATGTCCTCTGGTCCTCGACACTTCCACAAGGGGAAACAACCTCTCAGCATCCACTTTGTCAAGCTCCCCGAGAATCCTACATGTCTCCTCTCATTCTTCGAAATTCCAGTGGATGATCTCAGATCAGCTGCCCACCAAACATCTCCTGATTCTACTTTCCATGAATGGACGGGGATCCAGCATCTCCTATTTCACATTGTTGACCTACCTCCATATGTTTGTCCTTCCCCTCCTTGAAAACTGAACTGCTGACAGGGAGACCCACTAAAACATAGGGCAGATGGGTTTTCTTTTAATCCCCTTTAAATAGTGCAAGTCAATATCACAGCTTACTGCTGGGTAAAACTCAGGCACAACAATTTGAGTTGCAGGGACATTTTTATTTAATGCTTTGAGCTATCAATTTGGTAGTTACATCAATCGTTTTTTTTTCTTCAATCTTCTCCTAAGGGCGCAAACTCTTCTTGCAGTTCCACAAACACCAGCCACTCTCCTGTATCCCTTGAGACTGTTGCAAAAGCCCAAATTGCTAGTAAGTAATCTGAGCTGCAGTTTACAAAGAGGGGGAAGTGGGGGAGCAGGGGGCGCGGATGGTTCACCTCCCCTGGAAGTGTTGTAACATGCCTTTAAGAGAAGTCAGCGTGACAATACCAGAAGGAAAATGTGTCATGTGATCCAGTTTTAGTTTCACTTTAGCTTTGAGCAGAACACACACACACACAGGCCTTCCCTGCCTGGAGGACACGTGGGGACTGGGCAGCATTATCGGCCCCTTTAATGACATTTTGATTTGATGTTTTAAGTTTCTTTTGAGATTATGTTTACTTTGATGCCGTATCTCTTTAAGGAACTGCATTTTTAATTTATCCCACAGTTTGTTGATTTAGTTTAATTGGTTACGGAAAAAAAGCACATAACTCTGACATCTTCAAGCTTTATATCTATGTATAAATGTTCTCATGTGCCCCGTCTTAATAAATTAACCCACAACATGTTTACCAAATCCCTTGTGAGTGAGTGGAGCCTTCTATCTTCTCCAGCAACTAAGTATTGGGCATGATTTAACAAAAACATTTCAAAGTGCCATTTTGGGCGCGTTTTGCAGGGTGTATCTTGGCAGCTGCATTGGCAAGATCACTGCCCGCATTCAATGGCAGTTAGTGCCAAAGATGGGCACCATGAAATTCTCACCATGACTGAATTCCTCATCTGATTCACCAGATTCGCGCCCCAGCTTCTTGCCAGTAGCAAGGGGAAGCTGCTTTCAAGCGCTCTCTCACCACTCATTCCCAGTCAATACATAAGCATGGCAGTGTGTAGACCTGCTTGTCACTTTGGTGATGCCAACCTGACCAGGCCTCTCAAAGGTGTGGATGAGAGGCAGGGCGTCCTGTCCCCCTGAGGGGGTCGGAGGACCAGCAGTGGGGTCACCAATGCTGCCTGAGAAGCAGAGACAGTGGCTGTTAGTGTGGGCAGCATGACCAGGAGGACTGGCATCCAATGTTTGAAGAAGACCAATAACCTCCACCAAGCTGCAAGGATAAGTTAACACCTCTCTCCTGGTATCGGTTCCACCTGCCACCCATCAATTTCCCAAACCCCCCAGATGACACCTCGCACCCTCCCCACATTCGACCTATGTGCTTGTTCCTCAGCACCCCCTGGCTCCCACCAGCGCAACCCCTTCATGTCTAGGTGCAATGCCCACAAAGACCACCAGCTATAAACCCGCCCCGATCCATCAAGCATGCGGCTCACAATGCCCACTCTTTATTCCAGCAGGACGAGATAGGCCATAATAGGTAGGAAATGGCAGTGGGGGCAAGATGCCAGAAATCTAAGTCCTCACTCCCCTATGAGGAACGGGTTCTGGAAATCGCGGGGTTAATCAAGGAGAGAGCAGTCACCTACAGTGACGTTGGCCTGTGCCACAGAGGTGTGAATCCATTGCCCCTTCATCCAGATGACCTGTGTCAAGTGAGTAGTTCATGTCAGGCAAAATGATCCTTCCCCCTCACTGACCACATGTCCAGGATCTCCATCTGATGGGGACCAGGCCATCCGGAGTCATTTCCCCCGACCCCCACCACCCAAGAGACCACCTCGGAGGAGAGCTCCAAGGAGTCCACCATAGAGGCAACACAGCTGTCACCCCCATATTCCGCCATTGCAGAGACACACACCTCGGTGGACAGGCTTCTGGGGCAAAAGTTGGTGAGCACCAAACAGTTTCTGATGCACATCAAAGTCAGAGGTCAGCTGGATCCCAGGACTCAGCTGGGTCCCAGTCAGATGCCGAGCCTCTGGACAAGATTCTCCTTGAGCCGATGCAGATGACAGGCCAGAACCGTGGCATTCAGGAGAGGGTGTCAGCGAAATTCCAGCAACTGGAAAGCCGAGTGGAGGAGTTCCAAATGCTTCAGGCACAATGCATGGCAACGAGGCCAACACTTCTAGGATGGTGACCGTGGTAGAAAACCTGGAGCACAACGTCTGCATCTTCAGTATTGGTTTCAAAAGTATGGCTCAGTCTGTGACGACCATGGCCGAGAGCCTCGACATCATGTCCCAGTTGATGAGGGACATGTCCCAGATGCAGGTGAACAATGCAGAGGCACTGCAGAGTAGGACCCAGTCACTGAGGAGCAGCATTGAGGCTGTCGACACCATGGTGCAGACAATGGGGTCTCCACAACTGGCATGATTCAGAGGCCTCTGGAGCTCATTCCAGCTGTCCCTCTGTCCCTTAAAATCCTCCAAGGCCCTATGGGCACTGTCAGGGAGGAGCATCTGCTGAAGGCCGACCCAGGGCCTGCCACCAAAGAGACAATGGCGGTCTCCAGTTCTTCCGAATCCCTCCCTCCTGACACCAGTGCATCTCAAGGGAAGCAGGCAGAACAGGATGGCAAGATGACATCTGTGACACAGGTAAGTTGGCTGGGCCCCTCCGGCTCCAAGCCCTCCAGGGGACGACTATCAAGGGCATCAAAGGCCACAGGGTGCGGAAAGGAACAGGCTGCCTCCACGTCTGATGTTCATCCTGGGGACACACCTAAACATAGCAGTAGACCATGAAAGATTGAGAAGAGTGAGGAGCACTAGGTGGACACTGGAGGGTTCACTATCTTTAGCAAGGGGAAATGGAAATGGAAAATATTCACTACTAAAAAATGTAGCACCATTTATACATGAAGTCTCTGTCACATTAATCTTCACAATGGCCTGACTGCACACCTACACAATGTTGCCCACTGCTCCCCCCCACAGCCGGGCACAGTGGTCCAAGATCAAAAGGCCCCAATGCAGATCCTGTTCAGAGAGGATGGGTTTGAGCGCACTGTCAGCAGAGAGACAAGAGTCAGAATTTGGAGAAACTAAAGAGCACCAGAGCTTTCATCGCGGTGAGTTATCATCACTCTCCTGCCTTGTATATTGGCCTGCTGACAGTGCCGACACAGGCCCATCACCCCTTTCATCGCGGCAAGTTATCATCACTCTCCTGCCTTGTATATTGGCCCACTGACAGTGCTGACACAGGCCCATCACCCCTTTCATCACGGCGAGTTATCATCACTCTCCTGCCTTGTATATTGGCCCGCTGACAGTGCTGACACAGGCCCATCACCCCTTTCATCATGGCGAGTTATCATCACTCTCCTGCCTTGTATATTAGCCCGCTGACAGTGCTGACACAGGTTCATCACCCCTTTCATCATGGCGAGTTATCATCACTCTTCTGCCTTGTATATTGGCCCGCTGACAGTGCTGACACAGGCCCATCACCCTGGAGTGAAGTTACACAGATATTTGGAGAGTGGAACAGGCTGGAAGGAGGCAGTGTGATTTGGGGGTGGGGGGGGGGGGGGGGGGGGGGGGGGTGACAGGGGCTGGGGATAGGAGGAGATTGGGGGGAAGGAAGGAAGAAAATGGTGGGGACGGTTGAGCTGACGGACACAGCCTCCTCCTATGAGAATCTGGAGACGATGAGGTCCTCATTGGTCTTCTTGGCATGTCGGGGCCTTGCCGCCTCCGGTCATTAATCCTCCCGCTCCTCCTCGGGCTTGTCCTCCAGTTCTCCCTCATCCGCCTCCTCTTCTTCCTCCTCCCCAGACGAGGTGGCAGGTCCCTCCTCCTCCTCCAGCATGTCGCCCTGCTGCTGTGCCAGGTTATGGAGGGTACAGCAGGCCACTAGAAAGCTAGAGACCCTCTGAGGCATGTACCCCTGGGCATCATCAGTGCGGTCCAGGCATCAGAACCGCATTTTAAGCAGTCCGATTCACCGCTTAATGGTATTACAGGTAGCAACGTGGGCCTCATTATAACGGGTCCCCGCCTCGGTCTCAGGCCTCTGCACTGGCGACATCAGCCTGGACCCCAGCAGGTATCCTTTGTCCCCCACCTGCCAACCCATCATCCTGGGTGGTGCTCGAAGAAATGGGGATCTCTGAGTGCCTCAGGATGTAGCTGTCATGCACGCTTCCTGGGAAGTGTGCATTCACGTGTATGATACGGAGAGTGGTCGCTCACAATCTGAACATTCAGGGAATTGAATCCCTTCCTGTTAATACAGGGCACTCCCTGCTGCCCCGGAGCACGCAGGGCGACATGCGTGCCATCGATCGCCCCCTGGACCAGGAGATCCTGACGTTTTCAGTAAATCATGCAGCCTGGTGGGCTTGATCCAGGTCGAAGGTGATAAAGTTCGAGCATACAGAGCATCCGTGAACTCCCAGATGCACCTGTGGGCTGTAGATTGTGAAATGCCACACAGGTCCCCACTCAAGCCCTGGAATGACCTGGTGGCATAAAACGGAGACAGAGTCGCCTGCGGCACATAGTGTCCGTCAGCTCATTGAATGACAATGATGACTGTACACCTTCAGTCATTGCTGGCCTCTCCTTCTGAGTCCCTCCTCAGCCTGATGGGCGGCCGGGTCTTCAGGGTATATAGCCGTCCCCGGCCCACGGGATGCCGACTTCAGCCTGCGCTGTCGCAGCTGCCTTCTCCGGCGTCTGCCCGCCTCGGCTGCCACAAGCAACGCAAGGGCAGCCTCCGCAAGACCCACACCAGCAAACAACCTGAAATCTGGAAGCAATTGGAGAAGAAAAGAGACCAATAATCAATTAGGGCTTCCATCCCTGGACCCTCAAATCCCCAAGTCTCCACCACCCTTACGTGTCCTGCCTTCTCTGAGTGCCATCCAGTGAGCCAGTTGTGCTGGCAAGCCTTGCCCTGCAAACTCAGTCCCGGCCCCTCGACACCAGACCACTGCTGGGAACATTAGGGAGACCATAATCAGGTTCCCTCCTTTGATGCACACACCTACCCTTTGGTCACGAGAGGATCGACAGAGCTGAAGCTCAGCTCTTTAGTGATTGATTGTTGGCAGCTGCCCCTATGGTGCTGATGCTCCTAAAGTTCAGACACACTATTCAGACATATAATGCACTAATCATCCTCTGAGACATTGCCCTGTGCCCTCGAGGTGGCACTTGAAAGTTGAGGAGCGTGAAGTGCTGTCACAACTAACAAGGCTAATTCCTCATTTGAAATAGCCTTCAGCTGTGAAGCTGGAGGCTGCAAAAAGTCAAAGAGAGTGACATTGACTTTCAGGATAGAAGCTACAGTAGGGCTCTGATCTGGAAGAGTCTAGTAGGACAGATGTGCTGCAGCTGTGGATGCTCCTGTTATGGGTCTTCAGAATATTTAAAGATGACTTGAAGGCCTCACAGACGCAAAGCCCCTCACCCCCGGCCCAGGGGCAACCCCCAACCTAGAAGGCTTCAGCTCCTTGACCAAGCCAAGCAGCTTCGGTGTCCTCGAGTTGCATGCCGGAAAATGGAAATTATTCCTCCCCTCCTCAATTCCCCTCAGAGGCCATGGCGCCAACTTCATGTTTTTAAAAAGGAGCACAAAACGATGCTCGCGTGGTTTCCCACTAGGGGGTCAGGTAATTCGGGAGTCGAGAGTACGGTTACATGATGGCACAGTGATTAGCACTGCTGCCTCACAGCGCCAGGGTCGCAGGTTCAATTCTGGTCTTGGGTGACTGCCTGTGTGGAGTTTGCACTTTCTCCCCGTGTGTGCGTGGGTTTCCTCCGGGCGCTCCAGTTTCTTCCCACAGTCCAAAAATATGCAGGTTAGGTGGATTGGTCATGCTAAATTGCCCCTTAGTGTCCAATGATGCGCAGGTTTGATGGGGTTATAGGAATAGCAGGGAGAATAGGCCTCGGGAGGGTGTTCTTTCAGAGGTTTGGTGCAGAGTCGATGGGCCAAATGTCCTCCTTCTGCACTGCAGAAATTCTGGGTTGGATTCTCTGGCGTGGTTTTTCGGGCGGGGGTGGGGCGGGATTCCCGCCACGCCGGTCGGAGCCGTTGGCAGCGGCCCCCCCGGCGATTCTCCGGGCCCCGATGGGCCAAGCGGCTGTCCGTTTTTGGCCAGTCTCGCCGGCGTGGGTTACGTATGGTCCCACACGGCGGGACCTGGCAGGTAAGTTGGCGGGGGGGGGGGGTCCTCGTAGGACCCACCCTTTTAAAATCTTCTTTAAAAGAACGACCTTCACACTCCCGCCCAGCTGCTCACGCCAATTGTACTATGGTGCAGGGAGTGCATTATCAGGGTCAACTGGCTTGTTAACAAACTGAATCAACCCCTAATAATCTTCATAAACATGGTGGGGAGACTGCAAATTTTAGAGCCTGCCTACCTACCATGTAATGGGAGTGAGCTCAGGGGTGGGTGGGAAGCGATAGGTTAGACACCAGCTTCAGTGAAAATATTCGCAGCGGGAGGGACATAAAATCTAGTCCCATATTTCCTAGTCCCATATCCCAGGTTCGATTCCCGGCTGGGTCACTGTCTGTGTGGAGTCTGCACGTCCTCCCCGTGTGTGCGTGGGTTTCCTCCGGGTGCTCCGGTTTCCTCCCACAGTCCAAAGATGTGCGGGTTAGGTGGATTGGCCATGCTAAATTGCCCGTAGTGTCCTAATAAAAGTAAGGTTAAGGGGGGGCGGTTGTTGGGTTACGGGTATAGGGTGGATACGTGGGTTTGAGTAGGGTGATCATTGCTCGGCACAACATCGAGGGCCAAAGGGCCTGTTCTGTGCTGTACTGTTCTATGTTCTATGTTCTATTATTATTCAGACAAAAGTGCTAAGAGCACAAATTACTCTCCAATAATTTCATCCCCCTCCCCACCGCAAAATTATCATTAAATCCAGCTAAATGCAAGTTATGTGGATTAGCCTTGATAAATTGCCCCTACGTGTCCAAAGATGTGCAGATTAGGTGGGGTTATTGGTAATGGAGATAGGGATGGGGGAATGGGCCTCGGTCGGGTGCTCTTTAGAGGGTAGGAACAATCAGAGGGTGGCCAATCTAATGGAAGTACATGGTTGCCCATGCCCTCGTATGGCACAGTACCTGGAGGACGAGGAGGAGGATACCGATCTGTAAAAAGTCAGTTTACAGTTTGACTGTAAGCAATAAAGAGAGCAAATCTTCCCCTTTCCTTTCATTTTAGGCAGCTTCTCAAAAGCTTCAATTTGCGTAAAAGTGACCTTACCTCAATTAAAAGGACTATTATACTGAATGCTCCGATCAGATGGACGTAATTCCGAAAATTCTCCGCAATCATTGAGAAACATCCCTGAAACAATAAACATTAATGAATGCCTCACCTAAACAGACTCAACACTGCTATAGCCTAAAACGAGGTGAAAGTCTTGAATGCCACATGCGCTTTCCCTACTTGCTGAGTTTGATCATTTGGAATGCAAGTGCAGTTGAAGCGGATTCAATAGTAACTTTCAAAAAGGGACACAATATTCGCTTGGAATGAAGCAACATCCAGAATAATGGAAGAAAAGCAGAAGAGTGGGTTTCGTTGGATATCTCTTCCAACTGGTCAACACATGCAGGATGGGCCAAATTCCCTCTATGAGATTCAACTTGGGGTTTCATTGGAAGGAATATAGGAACAGAAAAAGGCCATTCTGCCCTTGCGCTGTTCCACTATTCAATTAGATCACACTTGCATGGGCAGCAGCAGTTCAATAAGGAGGCTCACCAGCACCTTCTCATGGGCAATTAGGGATGGGCAATAAATACAGGTTCTTCCAGTGAAAGAATAAATAGTATGCCTGATCCGTATCTTAATTCCTTACCCCCACTTTGGATTTGTAACACCCATAAATCAATGCTTACCTTATTATTAGAAAACATAAATATGATTATGTTTACATGAATTAAGGGATAAGTCGAGACATCTTACTGAGGTACCAATATGTGGGGTAGGGGGGCACTCTGGCAGTGACACCTGGTTGCCAGGATGGCACTGCCAAAGTGCCCAGGTGGCATTGTTTGCATGCGCATGATCAGGCTGAGGATGCCCTGTGTGGATGTTGGAGAGGTGGGGAGGGGAGAGGGGGGGCAGGGACCAGGACCCTCCCATAGTGTGTTGTGCGTTTGAATGGGAAGGGGAGGTCAGGGATCACTTCAGGGGCCTCAGAGTTCCCTAGTGTACAAAACGGGGGTATGTTTGGCCTGGCCACACATTCCCCATTCAAGCCCCTCATACAGCGTGACTTGCATTGTATAGCCATGTGTTTCTCGACACTGTGAGTGCCGGAAAACATGCAGCTAAACGCACTCCCTATGAGTCTTGGTTCCTATTTGGTTGAATCGAGCCCTAAGTGTAATTTGGGGAGGGTTTGGGGGGTGTTTTCCGTCGGCTTTTTAGGTGAGATCCAGACCGTTATTCACTCACATTTAGTCAGTTTTTTGAGGCGGGGGGGGCGAGAGAATCGTAAAGGCTGCCGTGGGTCTATGCCCCCCTTGGCACGGCCGTGGTATTGCCCCAAACGGGCATCTGGCGCCCGTTTCACGACGGCAGCGAGCAGGTGTGTTTGCTGCCGTGTTGAAACGGGCGTGAAGGCCCGGCCGCTCGGCCCATCGGCCTAGGAGAATCGCTGCTTGCCGTAAAAAACGGCGAGCGGCGATTCATGGCGTGGGTCGGGCGTGGGGGGTGGGAGAATAGCGGGAGGGCATTTAAAATTTCGGGAGGCCCTCCCGCTATTCTTCCACCCGGCGTGGGGGGCGGAGAATCGCGCCCGGGGAGTTTCTCGCCGATCAAGCCCATAATTAGAATCTTTTCCTGCAGTGGGGAACTAAACGCGTCAGCCAGACGGGTCTCACAGAGATCAGGGTGCCATTTTGAAAGGTTGCAGCAATCTCAAAGGGAGCTTGAGGGTCCCCCACACCCCTCATCCACGGACAATGCAACCCCCTGCAGAGATAGCCATCACCCTCACCTCTCCGCCACCACCAAGTGAGCACATCCTACTATTAAAGCAGACTAAGCAGGCCAGCAGCACGGTTCAATTCCCGTACCAGCCTCCCCGGACAGGCGCCGGAATGTGGCAACTAGGGGCTTTTCACAGTAACTTCATTGAAGCTTACTCGTGACAATAAGCGATTTTCATTTCATAGGGCCGCTGAGGTCCCCCTCAACTTTAGGGCTGGAGAATGCTACCTCAACAGGCTGCGAGGACGTGATTCGGACTGTGCCCAGGCTCCGCAGCTCGGGTGACACATGCATGGTGCGCAAAGCCCTTTTTGGGTCTCTTCTGCGATGCTCCCAGCGCAACAGGGTCGGCGCCGGACATAACATGGTGGGAAAATTGCGCCCATGAATTATAATTATCCAACCAATAGTTGATAAGAATCATTGCCCCTTTACAACAGATACACCATTTAGATTTTCCATTTACCTTGTTGTTTATGTAGTCAGCATCCCCTTGTAAACATCTGTTCTTGTCTCGGGAGACAAGAGATATGCTGTTCTTCTGACAACAGGCTTCAGGTAGTAGTATATTGGGAAAGAGTTCGTGAAAAGTGGAATTCTGTCCAAAATCGCGAGGCCCAATTACACCACAGCAGGAAAACTGAAATGACAAGCATTACGCCTTTGATGAAAATTCTACCTCATTTTGAAAGGATTATTAAAGGCTGGGGGAAGCAAGCAGGAGTGTGTACATCAGCAGCACAGAAGTTAATGGTCTGTTTCTCTCATCACCTGACCCTCACCTTTCAGTAGTAGGGACAGCTTGTGGGGAGTCATTGGATAGTAGCATTGAATCCAGTGGGACAGATCTTGCAGTGTAAACAGACTATTAAACGGCATTTGATATCATATACCCAAGGCAGTCTGCAGTGTGACCATCAACATGGCTTGGTTAACAGGTCAAGATGAGCTAGACTTCATCCCAGATGATTAGTTGCCAGTGTGTTAAAACCTCCACAGAAAATGGGTCTTGCTGCAGTGCACTGTCCTGTTACCCCACTTAAAGAGCATGAGTGTGGGTGTCAATCGAAAGGGGAAGCAAACTGACTTGTGATGCATCACATGGCCAAACTGCCTGTTGATATTCTCATTTGTGATGTTTCACCCGACCCAGCACCTTGTTGATACCCACTTGGGTAAGGCATGAATTGATAGCTGATGCATGGGGAACTATAGGCAGTCTACATCTGGACTTCTTTCTTTTTATAAATTTAGAGTACCCAATTCATTTTTTTTTTCCAATTACGGGGCAATTTAGTGTGGCCAATCCACCTAGCCTGCACATCTTTGGGTTGTGGGGGTGAGACCCATGCAGACACAGGGAGAATGTGCAAACTCCACACGGACGGTGACCCGGGGCCGGGATCGAACCTGGGATCGAACCCGGGTCCGTGGTGCCGTAAGGCAGCCGTGCTACCCACTGCACCACCGTGCTGCCTGTACATCTGGGCTTCTGGTTGGAGTGGTGGGAGGGGAGAATTTATTTTAAAACTTACGTCCATCATAATGGCATTCCAGGTTTTTGAAAAGGTATCTGTGGAATTGTCTCCTTCGTACTTCATCTGCAATTCTTTTAAGAAATAATCCTCTCTTATCTGAACATAAATGACAATTTTCACATTAGCACAGGGTAATTACTCATAGATAGCCAAAAAGTAACAGGTTTTTTTCTGTTTATTGTACTTACCTGCTTTCTGAAGACCAGCGCAAGAACAGCAGCAACTAACTCCAGGAGGAAAATGAGCAGAATCAACAGCAAAAACTGCAAGGAACAGGACACACTCAATTAATCCTCCTGCCTTAAACTACCTGCTTGAGTCACTGTGTGGGGAAGAATTTGACATTTAGAGCAAGGTCATTAATGCACAAAAGATGTACAATGAGGATTTGGTTGACAACAGAAATGTATAATTTGTCACTTTAAACAGGAGATATCGGGTGGGAATTTCCGGCCCTTCCCGCCGGCGAGCCAGGCAAAACGCCATTGATATCGGCGGGACCGGATGATCCCGTCAGCGGTCAATGGCGAGACACCTCTGCTGCCAGAAATGCGCGGGAGAAGGTGGACGGAAAATCCAGCCTGTTGAATTGATGCACAATTAAACATTCCTGTTTTTTTTTTTCAAATGTTGCCTTCACACAGGCAACTACCTGGCCTTCGATTTTCAGCCTCAGTGATTCTGAAACTGTCTGGAGCAAACTGGAGAAATTCAATCGTAAACTAACAGTTACCTTGTCACAGTTACCGATTTATTAACGGGATTTATTAAAAGTCAAATCTGTGAACCTAATCAAGTAACAGGCGCAGCACATGTTTCATTATTTTATTCAAAAAAGTACAATTTGGCTTTAGTCTGGTGGGTTTTAGAACTCTCAAGGAGGTGATCCTGATTTTTTAAATAAAATTCTTACAGTAAAGCATGGAATGCATTGCTGTGTGGGAGATGCAACAATAATAATAGGGATGATCTGAAATCGCCAGCAGGGGATGCTCACAACCCACAGTCATTGATAAGCTCATTTCTGCTTTGTCAGGACAAGTCCTCAAATACGTAACTGCATTATTTTCAAATTACTCAAGTTTGCTGGTTAGTCAAGTTCCTTGGATAGTAATGGACATTGGTTGAAGGGTTGGGAATCATTGGAAATGCCACCAAAAAAGAGTAGGAGATGAATAAAGAGATATGAAGGGGTAGGTAAACTCTGTTTAAAAGCCTGTTGGGTTGTCGGTGGAAGGAAAAGTGATGGGAAAGCAGGTTTGGGAGCTGCACATATTTAGGTGGCAGGAATGAATGAATTAAGCAGAAGAAAAGTTGTAACGAGTCTTCATTTTTAGATGGAGCTTTGAGATTAAATCCTTTTAGCCTGGAAAATCTTACAAAAAGTCTAATGGAATTCTGTAACGCTAATGTGGCACAATTCTTTAAACCATAGATTACAGTGGGCCTATTATTATTTACAAATAAACATATAAAATGGTATTAAATAGCGCCTTTCATAACTTGGGGACATAACATGCTTCAGAGTCAGTTAAGTATTTTGGCGAGTAGTCACTATTGTAAATATATGTCGCCACAGCAGTCTATTTGCAAACAACAATGGGCAAATAATCTGCTTTATTGATATTGGCCTGAGGGAAAAATATTGGACAGATCGTAGAATCCATACAGTGCAGAAGGAGGCCATTCGGTCCATCAAGTCTACACTGACCCTCTGAAAGAACACCCTACCTAGGCCCACTCCCCTGCCCTAACCCTGTAACCCCACTCAACCTTTAGACACGAAGGGGCAACTTAGCATGGCCAATCCACCTAACCTGCAGATCTTTGGACTGTGGGAGGAAACTGGAGCACCTGGAGGAAACCTACACAAACACAGGGAGAGCATGCAAACTACACACGGTCACCCCGAGGTCAGAATTGAACCCAGATCCCTGGCACTGTGAGGCAGCTGTGCTAACCACTGTTCCACCCTTCAAATAGTGTCATTTATATAAAACTGAGAGGGCAAATGGAGCCTTGGTTTAATCTCTCATCCAAAAGGTGGCCACTTCAAAAGTGCAGTGAAGTGTCAACCTAGATTATGTGCTCGACTGTCTGGAGCTGCAACCTTATAACTCAATTTGTGCAACCCGCTGAGCCATTCCCTGGGACTGTGTCAAATCTTATCAAGAATTCTGGACGATCTGACAATATTTACAGCGACCCCTGAGAATGTGTTAATATTTTATAGGGAGTACCTTGGAGTCTCTGAATATTTATTGGTGGTCCTTAGAGTTTGTCAAAACTTTATAGGGAGTCCCTTGGAATGTGTCAATATTTTACAAGGATCATTGGGTTTATTTATAATATTTACTCGGGGACCATTGGAGTCTCTCTATATTTTATGCGGTTCACTATTTTACAAATAGAAAGTTTAAAAGCATCACTTTCATAATTATCTGACCATCATGTGGAGATGCCGGTATTGGGCTGGGGTGAGCACTGAAAGCTAGTGTTTGAAACAAACCTGTTAGACTTTAACCTGGTGTTGTAAGACTTCTTACTATCTGACCATCAGAAAGGACTTTCAGAGATGAACAAATCACCATTAGTCTGTTCACATAATTTTGTCCAATTGGCTAATGAGCTGACGCCAATCCATGACATAATTCTGATTCTTATGCTACGGATCCGAATTAAGTTTCAAAAAATAATGCTCTTCCATTAATTTTGTTGGTTTTCTGAGGTAATGAAGCCTTCAGGGTGGGATTTAAAATCAAAGCCAGTAGCAATCCAGATGATCTCAACAATTTCGCTCCTCTCAAGAGCCTCAACGCTCCTTGAACTAGGAAGGGGAAAACCTCAGCCACAACACCGCCCAGTGAGCACTTGGTGGAAAGGTCAAAAGACCTCAGGCAAGGACACCATTGATTACGATGCTCCAAAGGCCAAGCACTTGCCACCACACAGGTGGTACAAATGTCTGAGGGATAGGACGAATGGCACCTTGTAAACACAGCACCTTCAAAACAGATAGGGAAAAGGTGTTTTACCTGCTGATGTTATCCTAATGGGAATATAATATGCATTTGTTTAACTTATCTTGGGGAAATACAGGTCGAATTTTAATCATTCTCACACCTCTGAACATCAATCAAAAATAATGTGAAAGAATGAAGATTTCAAGTTGCTGTACGTACAGTCATAAGTAGTTGTTTGCTCTCTCGAATGGCTCCCCAGCAACCTAAGAACCCCAGGAAGAAGAGAATTACCCCGACTGACAGGATGATGTAAGCCCCGGTATAGATCAACGGGTTTGCAGTCACAATGTTCTTGAAGCCATTCGGGTTGGTTGTAACCCAAATTCCAACTCCCAGCAGACAAGTACCCCCTGCCTGTAACAAACCATAGTAAGGTTATTACAGAGAGCTGCTGCCTCTTGCATTAAAATTCATCAGAGTCCTGCAATAATCTCCTCAGCTCCTGGATATTATTTCATAACTGTTTTTAAGATAAAGTACCCTTTATCTCGTAATACAATTAAGCCACATTCTAGACTTTAATAAAATTACGTGGCATGTATTTGATTAAAGTTATTGAATAACTGCCTGTTGCCATGGACACAATTTTAATATCATTTCTTGTAATTACCGATCTCATGAATATTCTGAGGGTTTTATAGCTGAGCGCCTGTTTCGTGCAAATAGTCATTTTCAGCTGTTCATAAATGCGACCAACCAGTTACTTACAAAAATTAAAGTATTGGACAGAAACATGAGATACTTGATACATGTCCGAGATTTTTCCATTTGGAATCCAGTCGTTTCAATTGTTTGATACAGCTTTCGGTCTGAAATGACAATTGAAAGAAGGCTGCAGTTTACACTTTGCAATAATTTAATCATAGTTTGGGATCATAACTTCTTTGAATGACCACCATAACACAAGGACTATGCAACTCTGAACAGTTCAAAAAATAGTAGAGCTACGGCCCTTCTTTAATTCAGGGGTTTCAAATGAAATGAAAATGAAATGGCTTATTGTCACAAATAAGCTTCAAATGAAGTTACTGTGAAAAGCCTCTAGTCGCCACATTGCGGCACCTGTTCGGGGAGGCTGGTACAGGAATTGAACCCGCTCTGCTGGCCTGCCTGGGTCTGCTTTAAACGCCTGCCATTTAGCCCACTGTGCTAAATTAGCCCCTTGCAGTCAGGAGCACCAATGATTATACATGGGGCTGATAATGTTGCAGTTCAGTTGGTTGGTGGCAAAGTCCCATAAGAAACACCACTCAAGGATGGCCATAAGTGAACTTAATATCTTCTTTAACGCCCTGTGATCCTGGAAATTTCTTCAGTTCTAAAGTACTTCCTAAAACTGGGAATGTCAACCTCCAATTTTGCTTCATACTCCTGAGATGTAGCAATATAAAATTTGTAGTTGCTAAAGAGCTTTGTTAATAATGTCGATGTGATTCGTAGTATGGATCACTAGCAGGCTGGAGAGATGGGTTCCAAATATTTAATTGTCGCACAAAAAAAATTACAAAACGTAAAATTTCACTCATCAGATTTCTCGCCAAACAGATATGGAAGATAAATTGTTTGTCATGGTAGGATGATTTTGGGGGAGTACATCAGAACATAAACTGAACAGCAACTGTTGAATAATAATCAGCTCCCTTCATATTGTTGTGGTAGCGAGGCAGGGTATCGCTGTCATTTGCCATAGGTGAGTTACTAATCTCAGTCATAATGTGCGAAAAGGCACTTTGCAAGAGGCAGGCTGTCTCCTTAGATGGTACCGAGAGGAACAATTATAGGGATTGATGCTCTTCCCCCCACTCCCTCCCCACACCCCATGAAAAACAGTTCCCTGACCCATGCATGGCTCTCCTCATCGCTCCACCCCTTTTCTTTTTTCACAGCACTCCTGCACTGCAGAACAAGGCCATTCAGCCGATTAGATCTGCAGGATCCTCTGACAAAGTACCAATTCCCGCATCCAATTCCCATAACCCCACCTAACCTACACTCAGGGGCAATGTAGCATGGCCAATCCACCTAAACTGCGCATCTTTGGACTGTAGGGGGAAACCGAAGCACCCAAAGCAAACCCACACAGACATGGGGAGAATGTGCAAACGCCACACAAGATCAGAATTGAATCCGGGTTCCTGGCGCTGTGAGGCACCAGTGCTAACCACTGTGCTACTGTGCCTGTACTGGTTGGGTTCTGTGGTGATGTCAAAGCAGATTTCCCCCACCACCCAGAAGGTGTGAGTTGTTCACCAGTGAAGTGTCAGAGCCAACTGTGAAAATGATTCAGGCCTCAAACTACTTCCACAGGCTGGGCAGTGAGCTCATTCCACCCGTCTTCCATCCAATCAAACTGTTCATGGGAAAACCAAACCTCAGACGCCCAGATTAGGCCAGCTTAAAATTCCTATCTCATTCGTCAAGTTGTTTTCTAGATTTTTTTCTGCTCTTTCTGTCCTTGCCTAATGCCTCACTAATTAGTTCCGGGGAAGTTTTAACCACCTTCCTTTGGGCAGACAATGAGTAAATGAAGCCTGGAACATTTGTATTTGTTGAGCATTTGAGCTATAGTCCTAAATATCACTTGCAATAAATATTCACAGTTAATTCATACTCAGAAGGCATGGCCTTTCTTACTGTGAGCAGTCTATTACTCACGTTGCTGCTGGGGCATTCTTGCTGTCCTTATAGGGAGCAGATATTAACTCCATTTTCCAGTACAATGCTGTGACGTTGGAACGTCGTCACTTGTGATCCAGTGTCACAAAATTCCACTGGGTTGTCTCTAAATTTATTCAGCTAATGAGCCAGATGATAATCATGGAAGCCATGGTTTGGTTCACCATACCTCCTCAAAGCATAACACCATACAAAGAAAACAAAAAAAAGAATAGTACAGCACAGGAACAGGCCCTTCTGCCCTCCAAGCCTGCGTCGACCATCTGCCCATTTTACCTAAAACATTTCCGGGGTCGTATCCCTCTAATCCCATCCTATTCATGCATTTGTCAATATGTCTCTTCAACGTCACTATTGTACCTGCTTCCATAACCTCCTCCGGCAGCGGGTTCCAGGCACCCGCTACCCATGTGTAAAAAAACTTCCCTCATACATCTCCTCTAAACTTTGCCCCAAGCACCTTAAACCTATGCCCCCTAATAATTGACACTTCCAACCTGGGAAAAAGCTTCTGACTATCCACTCTGTCCAGGCCCCTAGTAATTTTGTAGACTTCTATCAGGTCACCGCTCAACCTCTGTCGTTCCAGTAAGAACAAACCGTAATTATCCAACTTCTCCTCATAGCTAATGCCCTCCATACCAGGCAATATCCTGGTAAACCTCTTCTGCACCCTCTTGAAAGCTTCCACATCCTTCTGGTAGTGTGGTGACCAGGATTGAACACTATACTCCAAATGTGGCCTAACTGAGGTCTTATACAACTGCAGCATGACTTGCCAATTTTTATACTCAATGCCCCAGCCGATGAAGGCAAGCATGCCGTATGCCTTCTTGACTACCTTCTCCACCGACTTGTCACTTTCAATGACCTGTACACCTGTGCACCCAGATCCCTCTGCCTGTCAATACTCTGAAGGTTTCTGCCATTTACTGTATATTTCCCACCTGTAATAAATTTTACAAAGTGCATTACTTCACATAAACTCCATCTGCCATCTCTCCTCCCAAGTCTCCAAATGATCTAAATCCTGCTGTATCCTCTGACAGTCCTCATCACTATCAGCAATTCCACCAACCTTTGTGTCATCCGCAAACTTACTAATCAGACCAGTTACATTTTCCTCCAAATCATTTATATATACTACAAACAGCTATCCACTGCCAATGCTCTTCTGGGTATAAAACCATTTTTTGAAGGGCAATTTTTAATATTTACCTGTTGATTGGAAACATTACTCTTAGGTAATGTAATAATAAACTTCCCTCTGCTAATCTTAGTAAAGGTTTGGTGCCACTATAAATTATCCAAACTTATTTATTCACTAAGGCTAAAGTGCTTTTAAAGTGGCTTTAATGCAAATATGTTTCATCCTTGGTGTGGCTAAATTGTAACTATAAAAAGTTTATGTCATGTTGTGTAATAATATAAATTCACCAATCAATCAGAAGGGATTGGGTAAATACATGGGATCATAAATTAAGACTAGGCACATGTGAATAGGTATACATGGGAAGAAAGCTTGAAGGAATGAAACTAAGACTGGATCACATGAGATGTTTTGCTTCTAGTGATGTTATGCTACTATGCCTTAAAAGCATATCACAACAACCCTCTTACTTTTAAAGATATTTCCCCCCTCCTCCAAATAAATAGAACCATTTGCAATACATGTTTATGTTTAGTTACAAAGCATATGTGTATAGAATTGGTGTGTCTATGAGCCTCTAAAGTGTAGAGGCAATCTGCTGGAACATACAGATTTTGTGATGGTAATCTTGTCTTGAGGTTTCTTTAATTGCTCAAAGTGATCTTTGGGGTTGTCATTCTTGGATGTTGTTTCTGGTTGTATTTGGGCCATGTTCTAGATGCAATAGAACTGGTTGAGGAGCTGAAATGGATGTGATTTGTCCTCAGTTACATCTAACTGTTGCACCTTTGTGTGAAATGACTTAAGAAGACCTTGGTTCTGAAAGGGCCCCTGTTATCTCGGCTGGTTGCCATGCAAGTCTGTATACAGGTTCATTTTCTAGATTAGTATATTGACAAACTAGGGAACAGGCTATTTTGTGCAATGGGGAAGGGTTAATTAACAACCTTTTTGTAAGGTGGCTTCGAGGGAAGAGTGCCCATAATATAGTAGAATTCTATATGGAGTTTGAAAGCGATTTAGTTAGTCCAAAACTAGCATTTTCAATCTAACCAAAGCGATGAAGAGTTAGTTGACTAAAGCAGATTGGGAAATTCCACCAAAGATTATGATGGTAGACAAGCAATGATTTTTAAAAATTGATCCATAAATTGTAAAAAGAATTATGCATACCTTTAAGGCACAGCAACCCTCATAAAAAGCGATCTAATCCTGGTTAATGAGAGGAGTTAAAGATAGTTTTAGGTTTAGCTGCATATATTGCAATTGGAGACAGGACACCGTGAGCATCTCTCAACTCTGCCAGGAGAAACTGGACGGCACACGTGTTGTATCTGTAAAATCTCAGATACTTTGACCAGTGTATTAATCAAATGTTTTACCCAGCTACCCTTATTTGCGAGATGAACAAAGGACAAAACAGCTGCATGGTTTAACACAATTTTATTCACAATTCTCTCACTCACAATGGGTGGGGTTCTCCCAGTCCTGGGCCAGGCTGGAGAATCCCCGCAACCGGGCCACGCCGCCCCGACAGGCAATTCTCCACAGAGTAGAGAATCGGCGCCATTGGCGCCGACCGCAGGCCGTTCTACGTGGCCGGCTGCCAATTCTCCGGCCCGGATGAGCCGAGCAGCTGTGAAAAAAAAAACGAGACCCGCCGGTGCCGTCCACACCTGCTCGCAACCGGCGGGAACTCTGCATGCAAAGGTCGGGTGGTGGCCTGTTGGGGGGGGCGGGAGGGGGGGGGGGGGTGGCTCCGACCCCAGGCCTGTCCCCCGGTCTCTTTTCCTATGCGCCGGCCCCTGTACACCTGCGTCATGTTGCGTCGGGGCCGACATGTTGAAGGAGGCCACTGAACATGCGCACATTGGCGCCAGCGCTACTCTGCATGTGCATGTTGGCACCGGCGCCACTGCGCGGATTCCGCAGCACACAGTTTGCACCAGGATCGCCAGCTGGAGAGGCGCGAACCACTCCAGCACCGTGCTGGCCCCCTGCAGGGGCCAGATTTACTCCTGGCAGTGGCCCGTTCACGCTGCCGTAAAACTCAACGGCATTTACGACGGCGTGGACACTCTGCCGCGGTACGGGAGAATCCCGCCCAATATGACTCAGACTCACAGCTGAGCTCTAGTTATTACCCATACTTAGTGAAGGAGACTGGTCAGGCTAAAATCATTCGATGTGGATGTCTTCTCTGGGCTTTGAAACCCAGGGTCCCTTCTTCTTGCGATGGTTATGCCTGGGGTCTCCCAGGTTATCGCTGAAGATCTGTTTCGATGTTCCTTTCTTTATACTGGTCTGCTAGCATTGAGTAATAGGTATCTGCCCACAACTGGCCATTGTCTCATCCAGAGCCCTCGATACTCCTGTTTATCTAGGATGATTCATTGTCCTCTGAAACATCCTCGTCTGACTAGCTAACAGCTCGTTATGTTGACTGATGGCTTCTTTTGTCTGTCCTTCATCCTGCTTCAAGGTTGATCACCTGTGTCTGGAAATTCATTACATATTCATAGCATGGTCCTGTTCTTTTGTGTAAACATGAGTAGGTAAACACAAAGTTCGTATAGCAATGAGAAGCTTATGTGTTGACTTGATTGTTCTTGCAGACAGCCAGTATCGATTCCAGCCACGGCATCATGTGACAGCTTCTTTTCCTGGCCTATGTGCCTTGTCAGCCTGCTTTCAGTGCCACACACAGTGTGATGAATGTAGGAAATTGTTGTAGGTTATGTTGCAGTAATATTATTAAAACCCTGAGTTCAAATACACACAGACAATATGCCTACTAAAGCTGTGATTAAGGGGTTGTGAAGGTAATCATTGATTTTAACCATTTACCTCTTTACATATAGAAGGCTAATTGAATATTGTTTATGTTTAGGAGGTTCCCTGGTGTATAGATAATTTATGAGGGATTATGTTTAGTCCTAGCTGAGTAGGTCATGGGACATCTTAGTGGGAGGAGACTGGTGAATGTTTTAGGGTTGGGATGCAGATTATGTAATTAATGGGAGGAGCCAGGTCTGTCTGTAGATTGCAGTTTGCCATAGGACTTTAGTCTTGACAAGACAGAAGGATTTTCAGGGTGTTCCTGAAAGGGTCTCCCTCAAAAAGGTCTGCACAGAGAAGCAAGTAACCCTGATTGGTTTTTTTAAAATAATTTTTATTGAAAAATTTTGAATTTATACAACAACAACGAACCATAATAAATTACAAAAATAAAAATATAATTAGCAATCATAAACATTCGCCCCACCTCCATGAACAACACAGCATATTAATAACAACGCAAATTAACACAATATTAAGTTACATAATAGAAACTACATTAAGGAACACCCCCCCTTACCCTCCCCTCCCTCCCTGGGTTGCTGCTGCTATTGACCGAGGTACCTATCTTTGAGCCAGGAAGTCCAGAAAAGGCTGCCATCGTTTATAGAACCCTTGTATTGATCCTCTCAGGGCAAATTTGACCCTTTCCAATTTTATAAATCCCGCCATGTCACTGATCCAGGTCTCCACACTTGGGGGCCACGCATCCTTCCACTGCAGCAAGATCCTTCGTCGGGCTACTAGGGACGCAAAGGCCAGGACACCGGCCTCTTTTGCCTCCTGCACTCCCGGCTCTACCACAACTCCAAAAATCGCGAGTCCCCACCCTGGTTTGACCCTGGATCCAACCACCCTCGACACCGTCCCCGCCATCCCCTTCCAGAATTCTTCCAGTGCTGGGCATGCCCAGAACATATGGGCATGGTTTGCTGGACTCCCCGAACATCTGGTGCATCTGTCCTCACCCCCAAAGAACCTACTCATCCTAGTCCCGGACATGTGGGCCCGGTGCAGCACCTTAAATTGGATGAGACTAAGCTTCGCACATGAGGAGGAAGAGTTGACTCTCTCCAAGGCATCCACCCAAGTCTCGTCCTCTATCTGCTCCCCAAGTTCCTCCTCCCATTTAGCCTTCAGCTCCTCCACTGACGACTCCTCCACCTCCTGCATTACCTAATAAATGTCAGACACCTTCCCCTCTCCGACCCACACCCCCGAAAGCACTCTGTCCATCGTCCCCCGCGAGGGCAGCAAAGAGAATCCCTCTACCTGTCGCCTAGCAAACGCCTTTACCTGCAAGTATCTGAACATGTTCCCTTGGGGAAGGCCAAATTTATCTTCCAGTTCCCCCAGGCCCGCAAACCTCCCGCCAATAAACAGGCCTCTCAATTTACTGATGCCAACCCTTTGCCACCCCCTAAATGCCCTATCCCTGTTCCCTGGGATGAACCGATGATTGCCACCCAATGGAGCCTCCATCGAGCCCCCTGTTTCCCCCCTATGCCGTCTCCACTGTCCCCAGATTCTTAGGGTCGCCGCCACCACCGGGCTCATGGTAAACCTCTTAGGAGAGAGCGGCAACGGCGCCATTACCATGGCACCCAGGCTCGTACCTCTACATGACGCCATCTCCATTCTTTTCCACGCCGCCCCTCCCCCCTCCATCACCCATGTACACATCATTGACACATTGGCCGCCCAATAGTACCCCAAAAGGTTGGGCAGCGCCAGCCCGCCTCTATCCCTCCCTCGCTCCAGGAACACCCTCTTCACTCTCGGAGTCCCATGTGCCCACACAAAGCTCAAAATACTGCTAGTCACTCTCTTAAAGAAGGCCCTGGGGATAAAGATGGGCAGGCACTGAAAAAGGAACAAGAACCTCGGAAGCACCGTCATTTTGGCGGACTGCACCCTCCCCGCCAATGACAATGGCAGCATGTCCCACCTCTTGAACCCCTCCTCCATCTGATCTACAAGTCTGGTGTAATTATGTTTGTGAAGAGTCCCCCAGTCCCAGGCCTCCTGCACCCCCAGGTACCTAAAGCTCTCCCCTGCCCGCCTAAGCGGGAGCCTACCAATTCCTTCCTCCTGGTCTCCGGGGTGCACCACAAACACCTCACTCTTGCCTAAATTTAGTTTATAACCTGAAAAGGTCCCAAACGCAGCTAGCAGCTCCATCACCCCCGGCATCCCTCCCACCGGGTCCGCCACATACAGTAACAGGTCATCGGCATACAACACCCTATGTTCCTCTCCACCTCGCACCAACCTCTCCACCTCTCTGAATCCCTCAACGCCATCGCCAGCGGCTCGATTGCCAGTGCAAACAACAAGGGGGACAGGGGGCAACCCTGCCTGGTCCCTCGGTAAAGCCGGAAGTAGTCCGACCTCCTCCCATTCGTGGCCACGCACGCCATCGGGGCCTCATATAGCAGCCTTACCCATCTAATAAACCCTTCACCAAATCCAAACCTCCCCAACACCTCTCATAAGTACCCCCACTCCACTTTATCGAAGGCCTTCTTCGCATCCAGAGCCACCACTATCTCTGCCTCCCCCTCAATCGCCGGCATCATGATGGCATTCAACAATCTCCGCACATTCGTGTTCAGCTGCCTTCCCTTCACAAAACCTGTCTGGTCCTCGTGTACAACCCCTGGCACACAGTCCTCTATCCTGGTGGCCAGGATTTTTGCCAGCACCTTGGCATCTACGTTGAGGAGAGATATGGGCCTGTATGAACCACACTGCTGGGGGTCCTTGTCCCTCTTTAAAATTAACGAGATCAGCGCCCGCGACATCGTCGGGGGCAAAGTCCCCCCTTCCCACGCTTCATTAAGTGTCCGCACCAGCAAGGGGCCCACTAGGTCCACAAACTTTTTATAAAATTCCACCGGGAACCCATCCGGCCCCAGTGCCTTCCCTGACTGCATCTGCCCGATCCCCTTAACTAGCTCCTCCAGCTCAATCGGCGCACCCAACCCCTCCACCTGCTCCTCCTGCACCTTCAGGAAAGAAAGCCCGTCGAGGGACCTCTCCATTCCCCTCCTCTCCCCCGTTGGCTCCGACCGGTACAGTACCCCGTAAAAGTCCTTGAAGACCTCATTCAACTCTACCCCCTTCTGCACCACATTCCCACTCTTGTCTCTCACTCCAGCAATTTCCTTAGCCGCATCCCGCTTGCGGAGCTGATGAGCCAGCATCCTACTCGCCTTTTCACCATGTTCGTACGCTGCCCCTTGTGCCTTCCTCCACTGTGCCTCCGCCTTTCTAGTGGTCAGCAAATTAAATTTAGCCCGCAGGCTGCGCCTCTCCCCCAACAGTCCCTCCTCTGGTGCCTCTGCGTACCTCCTGTCTACCTCCAGCATCTTTCCCACCAGCCTATCCCTCTCACTCCTCTCGCTCCTCTCCCTGTGTGCCCGGATGGATATCAGCTCCCCACGAATCACTGCCTTCAGGGCTTCCCAGACCATCCCCACCTGAACCTCCCCCGTATCATTCACCTCGAGGTACCCCTCAATACTTGCCCGGACCCTCCTACACACCTCCTCCTCCGCCAACAACCCCACATCCAACCGCCACAACGGGCGCAGGTCCCGCACCTCCCCCATCTCCAACTCCATCCAATGCGGAGCGTGGTCGGAGATTGCAATGGCCGAATACTCGACCTCCTCCACTCTCGGAATCAGTCCCCTATTCACCACGAAGAAGTCTATCCGAGAGTAGACCCTATGTACGTGGGAGAAGAAAGAGTACTCGCGTACCCTCGGCCTCACAAACCTCCATGGATCCACACCACCCATCTGGTCCATAAACCCTCTCAGTACCTTGGCCGCCGCTGGCCTCCTACCCGTCCTAGAGCTGGACCGAGCCAGTGAAGGATCCAACACCGTATTGAAGTCCCCCCCCCCCGGCCCATGATCAGACCTCCCGCCTCCAGATCCGGGACCCGTCCCAACATACGCCTCATAAAGCCCGCATCGTCCCAATTTGGGGCATACACACTAGCAAGTACCACCTTCTCTCCTTGCAGCCTGCCCCTAACCATCACATACCTACCCCCCCTTATCCGCCACCACCTCCGATGCCTCAAACGACACATTTTTCCCCACCAGAATCGCCACTCCCCGGTTCTTCACATCCAACCCAGAGTGGAAAACCTGCCCCACCCATCCCTTCCTCAGACGGACCTGGTCCGCCACCCTCAGGTGGGTCTCCTGAAGCATTGCCACATCTGCCTTTAGCCCCTTCAGATGAGCAAGTACCCTCGACCACTTCACCGGCCCATTCAATCCTCTCGAATTCCAGGTGACCAACCGAAACAGAGGGCGTCCCGCCCCCCCTCCCCCGTCAACTAGCCATAGCCCGTCGACTGCCCGCCCCAGGCCAGCACCCCCTGCCCGACCCAGTCCCCACAGCGACAACACCTCACCTCTGTCCCCCCAGCCCCCACCAGTTCCTTCCTGACGCTACCAGCAGCAACCCGGTATTCCCCTTTCCCCCCACCTCCCTTCCCCCCCACCCCCAGGCTAGGAACCCTCCTAGCCGCGAACCGTCCTCCATTGTACTTCCGTGGGTCAGCTAACTTCTGCTGACCCCGGAAATGCCCGCCAATAACCCAACCCCTCCCAAAGTGGGATCATCCCCCAATCTATCCCTCCTCCAGGCACCGCTCCAGCGCGGGGAAGAACCAGTTAAGGCCCCGCCTCCCCCCCGTCATCGTCTCCACCCCCCAGCCCCGCAGCGCAGGAAACCAGAGGAAAGCCCGCGCTTTCGCACTGCCCCACCACACCCTTCTGACGCAGCTCCCAAATACCAGTCCCACTCCACACCCCCAACCCGACATCGAATACAACAAACCCCCCCAACCCTCCCCGCAAGATACAAAACTCAAACAATGCCCCACAGCAAAAAAAAACATAACAGAACAACACCCCTATAAATAATCATAACAAAATTTCAAAAGTACAAAAAAAGAGAACACAGCAACAGCAGAATCCAGCAATAAAGTATTACAATCGACCCCGCAACCCCCAACCCGTAGTTCAAGTCCAGTTTCTCCGTCCGCACGAAGGCCCATGCCTCCTCCGGGGAATCGAAATAATAATGCCGGTCCGAATAAGTTACCCACAGGCGCGCAGGCTGCAACATCCCGAACTTTATCTTTTTCTTGTAAAGCACCTCTTTCGTCCGATTAAACCCGGACCGCCGCTTAGCCACCTCCGCACTCCAATCCTGGTAGATCCATACTACCCCACTCTCCCAGTTGCTGCTCTTCACCTTCTTGGCCCAGCGCAGCACACACTCCCGATCACTGAACCGGTGGAACCTCACCAGCACCGCACGCGGGGGTTCATTCTCCTTAGGCCTCCTGGCCAGTACTCTGTTTGCTCCCTCCAGCTCCAAGGGCAGATGGAAAGACCCGGCCCCCACTAGCGAGTTCAGCATCGTAGCCACGTAGGTTGTCAGGTCTGACCCCTCCAGCCCCTCTGCAAGGCCCAAGATCCGCAGATTTTTCCGCCTCATGCGGTGATCAAGCTCCTCGAAGCGTTCCTGCCACTTCTTGTGGAGTGCCTCGTGTCCCTCCACCTTACTCACGAGGATCCCGGCCTCCTCCTCTCGTTCAGTGGCCTGCGTCTGCAACTCCTTGATGGCAGCACCCTGGGTCGTCTGAATCTCCGAGAGCCTTCTGTTCGTTTCCTGCAGAGAGCTCAGTACCTCAGCATTGAAGTCTGTGAAGCAGCGCAGGAGAGCAGCTTGTTGCTCCAGGGCCCACTGCTTCCACTCCTCTGGAGCTCCGCCGGCCGCCATCTTGGATTCCTTCCCCCGTTTTTTCTGGGGAGCTGCTGCCGTTTTTTCCCCCTTTCCACTCCGAGTTCGAGTCATGGACTGGGGGGAAAGTCGATCAGCACACCTTCTCCCACCGGGAGACGTCGAAAAATTTCCGTTTTGGGCTCTAAAAAGAGCCGAAAAGTCCGTTTAAAACGGGAGCTCCCAAATGTGCGGCTTCCTACGTCATTGCCGCCACCGGAAGTCAGTAACCCTGATTGTTAACATTAATTATAAGTGGCATTTGAACTGTAATGGGTTGCTTATTTGGCAGATGTAGAGAGGGAGTTAAAGCTTTCCCCCCTATTATTTAAGAACTGTTTTAACTGTTAATCAGAAAGCTTTTGCTATGTTGCTAATGTGATTGATTCTATGTTTAAATTAAATGGTTTTTTAAAGAAATTTAGAGTGCCCAATTCATTTTTTCCAATTAAGGGGCAATTTAGCATGGCCAATCCACCTAGCCTGCACATTTTTGGGTTGTGGGGGCGAAACCCACGCAAACACAGGGAGAATGTTCAAACTCTGCACGGACAGTGACCCAGAGCCAGGATCGAACCTGGGACCTCGGCGCTGTGAGGCTGCAGGGTAACCCACTGCGCAAGTTTGTTTTAACATAAAAGATACCTATTGGTTAATGTTATAATTCCTGGTTTAATAGTCTTCCCTCACAGTCTTACAAATTGCAAATTGTTGGGATTCCTAACAAAGGGAGTTGAAAAGATGCAGGCTTCCGAAGGAACAAGTTACAGTCCAGATAACCAAGGAATTGGGACAGAAAAACTGCCTTTTTACAATTTGAGTTAATAGAACAAGATCAAGGTATTGTTCAGAAGAATTCAAGGAAGAACAAACAAAGTGCTCTGAGTTAAAGAGGCAATTGCAGTAACCAGACTCTAAGTGGGCAGCAAACTGAGTTAAATCAAAAGTTTGATGCCATTTTAACTTGATGCAATTGTGAACAGTTTGTACAGCAGTCAAGACAAAAACATCCTAAAGTGGTCAGTGTTAAACCTGAACTGGATTCACTGTTGAAAGTGGAGTGGAAGCTTTGTTTAAAAGTGTCATTTAGAAAACCTAGACTGGATTTCGGAACGCAAACCACTAATGGAAAACATTATTATTAACAAAGATCTTAAAGCATGTTTTTTAGGAGAGGAGTTTGGAAACTCTCATGTGACAATCATCTGGAGAATCTGAGGAGAAAATCACAGACACTAATTTGGGTTCAGACTGGTTCAGTGTGTTTGTTTGACCAAAGCCAATGGGCATGTTTCTCCATCCCGCCATGCCAGATTTCTGGTTCAGCGCGCCATCGGGATTCTCCGTTTTGCCGGCTGGCTGAAAATTCGGTTGCAATTCTCCTAATGGAGAGTTAATGCCGGGTCGGTCTTCCTGCGAGCAGGTGATGGGAACACCAGCAATCATTTGTATCCCATGAAGGCATCTTTCCAATCTTGTTTCACACAAGCAAGAAATCACATCAGCATCAAACCTGATTGTTAAAGAGTGGCGTGCACAAGCCAGTCCTCAGTTGGCAAGAGACATTGAGGTGAGTGTAACAAAGCCTTTCTGCCATTGTGCTGCACTGCTCCTAATGCGCTGTACACCACTCTGGGCCTACCGGTTCCCGCCCTCCATTTCCATGCTGAACTGGTCAGTACCGTACTGCTAGTCCCACGGCCCCTCCATAGCGAGTGGAAATGTGAGAGAGGGTGATGATGAGTGGGAGGAAGGTTCGGGGAGGGAGACAGTTAGTGGAAAGATTGGGGATGGAGAAGGCGAACGGGAAGGTCGGGAGTGAGATGGCAAGTGGGAGTGTCTGGCAGTGAGATGGTGAGCGGGCAGGTCGGGGAGCTGGGTGGAAAGTGAGCGTTATTGTCATTTCCGAACACGGTAATGGAGCTGGGGAGAGAAAGAGAGTGTGAGAGAAACCATAGATTGAGATCAGTCCAGCTGTCAGTTGGAGTGGGGACTGAAGACCTTGGGAGGCAGTCTGCTTGCTGTTTAGTTTCAGGGGATCAGCTGCTGCACATTAGTCTGGCTGACTGATAGCTTCGGGCTCCAGAAACTGACACAAGTGAATTTCGACTGTTATTTCCATCTGATTAATCATGTCAGACTTGGCTCTCATCCGTTAATTTCCAGTCATGGGGGAGTCTCCCAGTTCTTTGTTTGTGGGCTATAATGGCAGTAAACTTCATTTAACCATTAGGGTATGTGTGGCTGGAATAAGTAAATGTGTGGCACTTCTTCAATTATTGAGCAGTCGCACATGTGTGCAGCTTAGAGGGCCCATTGCTGAAAATCAGTGCCGAAGGAGAGAGTGATTCTTGAAGAAGATGGTTACGGACATCCGTGCCCCCATTAGCGCAGACCTGACAGCTCGGACCACTGAACAATATACCTTGCCAACAGCAGTTAAGGTAAGTGGATTACTTTGCTGTTGGATCCTTTCAAGGGACAGCGGTGGGCATGTGCATCACTGCACAGGTGGCTGCACCAGTGCATCACTCCAGTGACAGGTCCCCTCTTCACCAAGGCTGGTCAGCACATCATGTTCATAATTGGTCAGGCATCGCAAGCCCAGAGGGCACTAAGTTATGCTGCCATCATTGGATTTCCCCAAGTGCCAGGCATCATCGATTGCACCCATGTTGGCATCAAGGCACCTAGTAACCAGCCAGCGAAACCCATCAACAGGAAAGGCTTCCCCACCTGCAAAGTTAATCTGGTATGTGACCACCATAAGCCACTTGTGTCCTCACCTTCCTTGCAGCTTTCCCAACTCCTTCATCCTCTGCCAGGCCAAGCTGCTTCCAATCTTCTCTCTAACCCTCAAAGTGCAGGAATGGGCCTCAGGGACAAGGCAAATCCCTTGAAGAAATGGCCACTGACCCCTCGATGGGAGCAGTGGACATGGAGGCAATACAAACAATGCCAACTGCTCAACAGAACAACCAATCAGCGGGCGGGCGGCTTCTAAAGATACAATTCCAGTGGTTGGCAAAGAGATGCAGGGAAGAATACTCCGTTTGGAAGTCTATGTTCTCCCGCCAGAGCTGAATTGCAACCGGTTTAGAATCCCCCTGGGAGCACAAACTGGCAAGCAATTCTGGGCCTAGTTTAGCACAGAGCTAAAGAGCTGGCTTTTAAAGCAGACCAAGGCAGGCCAGCAGCACGATTCAATTTCCGCACCAGCCTCCCCGAACAGGTGCCAGAATGTGGCGACTAGGGGCTTTTCACAGTAACTTCATTTGAAGCCTACTTGTGACAATAAGTGATTTTCATTTTCAATTTAGTATTCCACGCCATGCAAATTTATACATTTATACACCCCAAGTACGGGGGTGACCTAACCTTCTCCCCCAGGAGCCCCTGTAATAGCGAGACCCCCACAGGGACCTCTGTAATAGGGAGACCCAACCCCACATGGACCCTTGTAACAGGAGGACTCCAATAGGGACCTCTGTAATAGGAAGCCCCCACAGAGGCCATTGTAATAAGGGAACGCCCTACCTAAAGCAAAACCCCCTCACCGACAGCCCCCAGAAAATAGATGCCTGTCTGAGAGCTATAGAGCAATCCAGACAGGGGAATGAGAGGAATTACAGCTGCAACACTTACCTTGAATGTCCATTCCTTGAAGGAGAACAGCTCTGACCTGCCTCTGGTTCCCACAGATTCATTAGCTGCAAAGCATTCATATCTCTCTAGTAGTGGTCTCTGATTGAAAGCTTCTACAAACCATCTGCAGCTTTAATTCATTTATGTCCCTTCATGATTCAGTGGCCTAAGTGCGAAACTCCAAAGTTTTGAAACATTGGACACATCAAAGGGAGGTAAGTGCATTCCAGGCACTAAGTGCATTCCAACCATTCAAGTGTGGGAGCAGGGTCTCCCTATTACTGGAATCCTTGGGTGTGGTCCCCCTATTACAGGAATGCCTGGCGGCGTCCCCTATTGCAGGAGTCCGGGGGGGGTCTGGTATAAGAGGCGTGGGCAGTCAGTGCATTGTTGGGTGGGGGGGCTCTCAAATGGGTTTAGATGGTTTTTACCAGCATGGTCCAGACGTGGTGGACCACGCTGTGGGCCAAGGGGTCCACCACTCCAGGGCCATACTGTTAGAGACCACAAGTGATTCCTGGCTGGACCCGCTGAATATTTATTTACATTCCTCTGCCTGCGCGCATCGTGGATCTCGTTCATGCCACCACCGGGATGGGGGACGGAGCAACTCATTTGGATAGGCACCTAGCACTGATTCCTTTTTACCCCCAACACCTGATTCTCTGTCCCAACGGGGAATGCGATCCGGGTGTCCCGGGACGAAGAATCCCTCCTGCAGTCTTTGTGGACAGTGAGCCCTGGAAAGGGACAGCTCATCAGAAAGGAGCAGCATCAGGAAGAAAGAGGAGACCGCGGGAGATAACTGTGTGCAGGGAGGTCCCCGCTGCTGAATGATGAGGAGGCCTCTAAACGTCACCCTGTGGGATGAGAACCTCCCTCCTCTCCCTCACGGTGAAGTGAGGGGCTGCCCAAACCTTCGGCTCCACTATGACATCTGGGTTGCCCATCTTGCAGTGGAATGTTCTGGCACAGATTTCTCCCTCAGGACGACGAGCAGTCTCAGTGATGGCTGCCACGGGGTGTCTAAATAAGTCCCACTCTTCACCTGACCCACCTCAGTGACCACCCCCATTGGTTTTAATTGGACAGGAAATCCAATCGATAAAGGGTCACCTCCGAGAAAGTCTGAACATCAGTGGGTTCCCACCAGAAACAGACCCTGCTCTTGTTTCAAGTGTCCATGATGAAAATCCAGCTCCCTGTACCTGTGGACACGATAGAAACACACTCGCTTGCTATTATCATTGTCAGTCACACAAGCAAAATCATTGTTTCCAAAAGCTGAATGATGTGCTCTAATGATGGCCCTGACTGACTACCCTGGGTCTGTTTCAGCTTTTGCTGATTATTAATGTCCCTCCTTATCTGCATGGGTTAAAGCATTGACTGACAAAATTAAAAAGCTCGTGGTCGTCATGCATAAACCAACAAGGCGGGATGGCGTATTAGATTTAGTGAGTAATAAACCAGAGTTAATTAGCAACCTAACAATACCCGAACATTTATCTAATCAGAATCATAGCATGGTTGAGTTCAGCATGGTGTTTGAAAGAGAGAAACACGAAGCAGACATTAAGATTCTAATTTAGATGAGCCTGCCTTCAATGGGTTGGGACGGAGACTGGCGGCAGTAAACAGGACAAGGGCTGTTAATGGGCCAAATGACAGGTGATCAGTGGGAGGTGTTCAAAAAAGAATCAGATGTGATTCGGAACCAGTTAATTCCCCTAAAGGAGACAAACATGAACAACTGAAGAGGCAAGAGGCAACAAAAAAACAGAAAAGGACAAAATGAAGAATCTATCCTGGTGAAGGATAAACAGAAAAGTTAGAAATAGTTCAAATTTAAAGATACTTGACGTTCTAAGTATTCAGATCATTAAAATATCATGAACTGGTATAGAAAATAATTGAATAAGCTAATGATTTGCTTTTCCTGCCCCCCCCTGAACTTTTTTAATTTGATCTCAACTCCATTTTTCCTCTCTTTCACAGTCTTTTCCGAGCTACATTCGTTAACACGACAACTTTTCTGATAACCTACCTCAATTCAACAGCTGCCAGTTAAGGACCTAACCACTTCCATTTCACTGTGGATGTCCAATCCCTCTACACCCCCTCCCCCACCAGGACAGTCTCAGAGCTCCCTGCTTATTCCTTGGACAGAGGCCCCAATAGTCTCCATCCACCACCAGCCTCTTCCACCTACCTGAGTTTGTTCTCACTCTGAGGAACCTCCCCTTCAACTCAACCCACTTCCTCCAAACAAAAGAGGTTGCCAAGGGCACCCTTATTGGTTCCAGTGACCTTGTTTTTTTGTGGGATATGAGGAACATATCGGTATTCTGGCCCTGCTCAGGTCCGCTCTCTCATCTCTTTTCCTAGTACATTGATGACTGTGTCGATAGCCCCTCCTGCTGTCGCCATGAACTGGAAAATGTCATCGACTTAGTTTCCAATTTGTACCGTTCGCTCACCTTCAGCTGGTCCACCTTCCCTTCCCTTTCTCGAATCCTCGGTCTCCATTTCCGAAGATTTCTACTAATGTTCATGACAAATCATCGTACCCCCACAGCTACAATGACTACTTTTCCTCAGATCCAGTCTCCTGGAAGGACTTCATTCCATTCTCTCAGCTTCTCTATCTACGTTGCATCTGTTTTGATGATACAACCCTCCGCATGAGCACTTCCAACACCATCCTTTTTCCTCAACATAGCGTTCCCTCATAGTGTGGATGACCAAGCCCTCCAATTCCGATCCATTGCACCCCTCCCAGGACCATTAAGGGGGTTCCCTTTGTTCTCGCCTTCCCACCCTACTGGCCTCTGTATTCAACGAATCATCTTCTGCCATGTCTGCCAGCTCCAGCATGATGCAGTCACCAAACAGAGCTTTCCCTGCCCTCCCCTTTCAGTATCGCATAAGGACAATTCCCTCCCTGGCACCCTAGGCCACTCTCAATCGCCTCGGCTCTAACACCCACGCCCTTTCCTACGACATCTTTCCGTGCAAGAGGAAAAGATGCAACACCGATCCTTTCACCTTCTTCCCTTCTCACTGTCCAAGGCCCAAAACACCACTTCCAAATGAAATTGTACTTCTGTCAATTTAGTGTACTCTAATCTGTTGTTTCCAATGGGGTCCCCTCTACCTTGGGAGACCATAGGCAGTTTGGGTGACTGCTTTGCGGAACACCTGCATTCAGTCCACAAGCATCACCTCAAGATTCCAGTCGGTTGCTATGTTAATCCTCCACCTTACTCCCATGCTGATCTTTCTGCCCATGGCCTGCTCGTGTTCCAGTGAAGCTCAACACTCGCTCAATTCGCACCCTATCTTTCGACGTAGCAATTTACAGACCTCTGGACTCAACACTGAGTTCAATCATTTTAGATCATGAGCTCAGCTTTCAACTTGTTCTTGTGTTTTTTTTTGTTTTGCTGGGTCGGTCTTCACCTTGTTTCTTTCTTTGTCTCTTCATGTTGCATTCTGATAGTTTCTATGGAGCAAGTCATGCCTCTTTGGGCGCAACCTTTATTTATTTACTATATCCATTACCACTCTCTTTGACTGTTGTATCATGAACGTTTTGTGATATAATCTCCCCTGCCCCCCCCCCCCCCCATCCCCCACCCATCACAGACCTTCTCCTTTGTCCTGCCCACAGGCTTAAAACCTCCTATATTTCTATCTTTCTTCCATTTTGAAGAAAAGTCATTGACCAGGGAATGTCCAGGGAAGTGTATCTGGGCAATACCCCAAAGATGTGCTGGGAAACACGACTTCCCCACCTCGCCACTTGCCCACGTCACCACTTGCCCACCCCCCCCCCCCCCCCCCCCCCCCCCCCACCCCCAGCCTCCACCCTGGAGATTCCCACATAAGGAAGTTCAAACTTCCTTTGCCCTGTCCTGGGAATAATCTGATAATGCGATTTCATTTGTAAACTTTGGATGGTTCTGATTGTCACACAGCAATAATTACCGAGAAAAAGATGAGAAGCAGTAAAATTACTTCTAACTTCTGGGTAACTGTTGCACTAACTCCAGCCACCCCCCACCCCCCACCCCCCCCCCCCCCCCCCCTCCACCCCTCTCCTTCCACCTCTACCATCCCAACCCAAACACACCCCCATGCAAACCGTACAGTCCCCCACTAACCTCCCCCCCCCCACACAACTGACTACCCCTGCCCACCCAACATCGGCCCCACATTTGACCGCCTGACCAGGCCAAAACCTCACCCTGACACAATCTCACCTCGAACACTCTACCTCACTATCCCCACCACTAGCTATCTTCAAGCTGTGTAATTAGGAGAGGAGTGGCAATCCAACTCACTTGTCACTTCACCGGAAGACCATCAGTCTATACCTCTCCACAGATGCTTCCTGACTGGCCAAATCTCTTCAACTTTTTTTGTTCTTATGTGTAATGGAATGGTGGCTATTATATCTAGATGGATAGAATACAATGATGTTGAAGTAATGTTTCAGCCATTGAAAGCCCTGGCTGGACCACACCCAGAGTACTGTGAACAGTTCTACACATCAAAGCTAAGGAAGAATATATTGGGCTAAACCTTCTAAGGAGCAGCTATCACTATTGGATTGCCACTCCACCCCTGCTTACTCACCTTGCACTGGAGCTCCACATTTCTTGCTCAAACTCCTGAACCAGGCCTCCTGAGACATGTGGGAGTGTACCTACGCATGGAATCCTTCCTTTGTAGTGTAGGGATGTCTCTGAAAGCCAAGCCACGTCCCCTTTTTACAACACTAGCCATCATATACCGGTAAGTTTAAATGTCCCAGCCACTTTGACAAGCTACGGAGAGAAAGTAAGTGTGGAAGGTAAGTTGCTGAGAGGGTAGGATGACAGGTGGGGGGTGAGGGTGAAGGTGCAGAGTGCCAGGTAAGTGAGCGAGAGGACATGTGGGTTGACAAGAGTCAGTGGGATATTTGGAGTTTGGGGGTAGTAGGGTGATGAAGAGCTGTTAGTTGGGTGCTAGGGGCTGGGAAGTATAGTTGGGTGGTCGGAAAAGTAGCCAAGAATACATAATGGAAGTTAGCTGAGCTTCCAGAGAACTATTATGCTTTGCGCCCCTGGGAAAACATTGTTTGACTGACAGCTCAGACTCTCTGATCGCTGCTGTTAATTTCACAAGTGATTTCAAGGGGTTCTGGATTTTGTTATTGATACATTAAAGGATCTGGATGGTTGACACAATTTTGTCACCTATTTACTTTTTTACCATAGTAGAAATTAATTACCTTTTATAAAGACTTTTTCACACAACCTCCTGCCACTATAGGATTTAGTGGTTGTCTACATTTTATAGTGGACTAGTTGGTATGCAAGTGTCATAGCTTGACATTGGAGGAGTGAGGTGCCATGGGATTGGGAGAAAGGCGAGAGCTTGGTATGGACATATGAGATCCCATAGGGAATTTGTGGAAGGGCATGGCTCGGCATAAGAGGCGTGAAGGGCCATAGGGAATGGTGGGAAGCACGAGGTGATATGGATGGGGCATGGGGAATGTTTGAGGAGTGAAGGGGTATGAGGACAGGAGATTCTTTGTGTGTTTATTTGAACTAGGACCAAAGTGGGCCTTTGAAATGTCCTGCCACAACACCTGGCAGCCTCTGTGGCTGCATCTGAACTTTTTCCCAGCTTGGCTGGCCCGTCTCCAGGCCACATTCCCACCCCTCAGCACTGAAGATCCCACCTTTACAGGCGCATTACCTGAGGTAGACATGACGACAGTAGAAGTCTCTAAAGCGTCGCAGAAAAATGGAGAGGTACGGAGAAGATGGGAGCGTGCGACTGAGAACAATGAAGACAGATATAGCATGGAAGCCAAAATGAAATGGGGTGGCACGATGGTACAGTGGTTAGCACTGCTGCCTCACAGCTCCAGGGACCCGGCCTTGGGTGACTGTCTGTGTGGAGTGTGTACATTCTCCCTGTGTCTACGAGGGTTTCCTCCGGGTGCTCCGGTTTACTCTCTCAGTTCAAAGATGTTCAGCTTCGGTGGATTGCCCTTGATCAATTGCCCCTTAGTGTCTTGGGATGTGCAGATTAGGTTAGGTTATGAGGTTACAGGGATAGGCCGGGGTGGACAGGGGAGTGAACATGGGTCGAGTGCTCATTCAAAGGGTTGGTGCAGACTCAGTGAGCCGAATGGCCTCCTTCTGCACTGCAGAGATTCTATGATTCTATGAAAGACACACAAAAAGAATTCAACAATGGAGACAAACACAGGAATAAACATTTTTAAAATTTTTATCCACGACCAATACCACAGCAGATTGACTGATTTTCCATTTAATCCATATGTGTGGATCACTATTCTACATTCCCCACTGGTTAAATGCTAATACATTCTCAGATACCTACTCTTCTACTGAATATATTTCCTGTTCTCCTCTGTTCAAAGAGTGTTGCCAACACAATCTTCAGTTTTTGTTAATTGTCTTTCATTCTGGCATGTTTTTATTCCAGACCTTTGTTATGAAAGTTATAGCGATGGTCTGCACTTGTTAGTTACTGTTCCCTGATGTTTCCTGGGAACCTGTTTACAAGATAATTGTTTTGGCTCAAGTCTGTATGAATCTGGCATGTGTGACAGTTGTAGCCATTTATTTAGGCTGGTACCAGTGCCTGGGGAATTTATTTTACTTCAGTTCTCCAGCGCCTTTCAGACTGAATATATTATATTTCAATAGCTTGAAATAATCAAAGCCTTATTATTTGGCAGTGATGGAGAAATGCAATTCCTCAGCTATGTGGATGCTGAGATCGAGATATCGAATACAATCATATTTAAGTGTTTCCATTCCAGACATAAGCCCTGAGCGGGCAAATTGTAAAATACTGAGGGCAATTTTTAAAAATTTTGTTTCCAATCTAATTTTCCCCAATCCTTAATCTCGCCTTGTTTTAAATAATGGACACACTTTGCCATTCTGAGCATTAAATTTCATTTTTAGTTAATGTTTCATTGTCTGATTATTTGAGAGGAATTTCAGAAAGAAAGAACTTTCCTTTTTACAGCCCAAAGCACTTCTCGGGCAATGAAATCCTTCTGAAGTGCAATGTAGGAAAAGGCGGGAGGCAACTTGCACACAGCAAGATTCCACAGGCAGCAATGTGGTAAAGGCCTAGCTGATTATCTGTTTTTTGCACAAGTTGGTTGAGCATCATGTTCCTCTGAAAGGAATAATTTTGAATTGAGAGCCAGGTAGGGAAGGCAGGGAGATGAGCCCATCAAGCATGAACACCTACACATGAGAGCAGACATTTTCCTTTATTTAATAACATTAGGGGAAGACACCATTAATGTTAACATGAGGCATTCCTGCTTTATACACATTTCAATTTTTCACTATCATTGATGAACAGAAGAAAATATATTCAACAGGTCACTTCTTACTTAATTATTATTGAAGATAAATTTGCCTTTTTTATCGAATATATCTCCTTCTTTCCTGACTTGTATTGAAGTAGAGCTGTATTGGTGCTGGTTGAGCATCTCACCAAGAGGACATTTTTCATGTAAGGCTCTGATTGGTGAGTGTAAGAAGAGCTCAATCCTGCCTCATATCCAAGCATGGAAACAGGGGTTATCAGAAAGTGACTAGGAACAGGAATGTCAACCATTTCCACAGCTCGTTTCTTTAAAAATTATTTCATGGGATATGGGCGTTGCTGGTTCGACCAGCATTTATTGCCCATCCCTAGTTGCTCTTGAGAAGGTGGTGATGAGGCGCCTTCTTGAATGACTGCAGTCCACAGTGCTGAAAGGGAAGGAGTTCCAGGGATCTGATCCAGCAACAGTGAAGGAACGGCAATATAGTTCCAAATCAGGATGGTTAGTGACTTGGAGGGGAACTTGCAGTTGGTGACGTTCCCATGAGTCAGCTGCCCATGTCCTTCTAGGTGATACAGGTCGCGAGTTCGGAAGGTGCCATTGCGGGAGAATTGAAGAATTGCTGCAAGTGTATCTTATAGTCCATGCTGCTGCCATGGTGAAGGGAGTGAATTAGGTGGTGGATGGGGTGCCAATCAAGTGGCCTGCATTGTCTTGGATAGTGTCAAGCTACTTGAGTGTTGCTGGAGCCTCAATCATCCAGGGAAGTGGGAGTATTCCATCACGCTGCTGACTTTTGCCTTGTAGATTATGGACAGGATTTGGGGAATCAAGAGGTGAGTTACTCACTTCAGAGTTCCCAGTCTGACCTGCCCATTTACCTACAAAATTTATATGGTTATATAGTTGATCCAGCTTAGCTTCTGGTCAATGGTTGTTGTGATATTGCTTTGTCATGCATGTAGCTTAACATACTAATTGACATATTGCTGAATATGTAAATTGTTTGGTATACATCATCACAGTAAGTGACGCAAGTTAACATGTGTGATAGTAGCTGGAACAGTCTTGGTCGGTAAGGAACACATAGAACATAGAACATAGAACGATACAGCGCAGTACAGGCCCTTCGGCCCACGATGTTGCACCGACATGGGAAGTCAAAAACTAAAGGCCATCTAACCTACACTATGCCATTATCATCCATCTGCTTATCCAATAAACTTTTAAATGCCCTCAATGTTGGCGAGTTCACTACTGTTGCAGGTAGGGCATTCCACGGCCTCACCACTCTTTGTGTAAAAAACCTACCTCTGACGTCTGTCCTATATCTATTACCCCTCAATTTAAGGCTATGTCCCCTCGTGCTAGCCACCTCCATCCACGGGAGAAAGCTCTCACTGTCCACCCTATCTAACCCTCTGATCATTTTGTATGCCTCTATTAAGTCACCTCTTAACCTTCTTCTCTCTAACGAAAACAACCTCAAGTCCATCAGCCTTTCCTCATAAGATTTTCCCTCCATACCAGGCAACATCCTGGTAAATCTCCTCTGCACCCGTTCCAAAGCTTCCACGTCCTTCCTATAATGAGGCGACCAGAACTGTACGCAATACTCCAAATGCATGTATGAAGAACGTTCCACGATTACCGTCATTCTGCAATAACGAACACTTCATTTAGATTACCAATCATTGTCCTTGGGCAGGATTTTCCAGTTGTGCTGCCCCAAGACCACAAAATCCCACCAGGGTCAATGGACCTTTAAATGTTCCGTCAAACTTCCCAACCCACCTGCAAAAATTCCCGGAACATTTATCCGTAGTGTTTGGTACAATTGTTTCAAGAGCCAATAACACAACATAGTGGCAGCGGTGCATAACATGGTAGCAGCGGTGTACAAGTTGGTAGAAACAAATCACATTCAGTGGCTGTGATCATAACGCGGTGCATCGTTGGGCAACTGGAGAAGCCATAAAGCCTGGGATAACATTGCCAAACGACTGGGAGAAGCAGCTGCAGCAAAGCTTGGGATGCAGTATTAAAATCATCCTCATTAATCAATACTCCAAGAGAGTGAGCAATTGAAGGGGAAAGTGTAATGTCGACCAGAAAAGCAACATTCTGACAGAATCGAGTTGGAAAAGCCAACATGTACTGGGGCCACAAAACTGCAGAGCAATTAGGTATTGTTGGCTTTTCCCACTGGAAAGAGTCTCGTTAGCGGAGTCTCCCCTTGCAAAGCCTGAAAAGAAATGTTGATGCCATGACAACAAAAAATCCAATTATGAATTGAATTATGAAAGTCTTTATGGCATAAACACTGTCCGAGGCAGACCAGAAAGACCCATCTAAACTCTGGATAATGCTGGAGATCAATTAGAATCATAGAATTACTACAGTGCAGAAGGAAGCCATTTGGCCCATCGAGCCAGCACTGGCCCTCTGAAGGAGAAACCTACCTGGGCCTAGTCCTCCACCCTATTCCTGTAACTCCGCCTAACCTGCACATCTTTGGACACCAAGGGGCAATTTTATCATGGCCAATCCACCTAACCTGCACGTCTTTGGGCTGTGGGAGGAAACCAGAGCACCCGAAGGAGAGCCACGCAGACATGGGGAGAAAATGCAAACTCCACACAGTCACCCAAGGCCAGAATTGAACCCATGTCCTTGGCACTGTGAGGCAGCAGTGCTAACCACTGTGCCACCATGCCACTCTTAGTAAGAGTTAAAGTCAACTTTAGAATCCATTGACTCAAACAGATGGCACATAGACAACAGTGCAAAAAAACTATTGGTTATTCTGATACGAGGTGTCAGGACAAATGCAAAGACTGAGATTTTATAGATGCAGAACTCTCCAAGTGAATGATGGAGCTGCTTCTTGGTATCATCCCTATGCATCTGGATCCTTGACTTCCTCACCAGCAGACCGCAATCTGTCAGGATAGGCAACAACACCTCCTCCACAATAGGCCTCAACACTGGGACCCCGCAAGGGTGTGTGCTCATTCCTCATTGCGACTGTGTGGCAATATTTAACTCCAATTCAATCTATAACTTTGCGGATGATACAACTGTGGTGGGTCGTATCTCAAAAAATGACGAATCAGACTAGAGAACGGGGATAGATCACTTAGTTGCATGAAAACAACCCGTCTCTAAACGTCGGAAAGACCAGGGAACTAATCATCGGCTTCAGGAAGCGTAGCACGACAAATCCCCCCCCCCCCCCCATCTGTGTCAATGGCTCCAAAGTGGAGATAGTCAATAGCTTTAAGTTCCTGGGGGTCACAATCACCAACAGTCTGTCCACTCACGTTGACGCAACTGTCAAGAGAGCCCAACAACGTCTCTACTTCCTGCAGAAGCTAAAGAAATTCTGCATATCTGCATTGACTCTCACAAACTTCTACAGATGTGCCATAGAGAGCATCCTATCTGGCTGCATCGCTGCTTGGTATGGCAACTGCTCGGCCCAAGATCGCAAGAAACTGCAGTGTGGTGAACTCAGCCCAACGCATCACACAAACTTGGCACCCCCACATTGATTCTGTATACACCTCCTGCTGTCTCAGGACGTCAGACAGCATTATCAGAGACTCCTCCCACTCAGGCAGTGCCTTCTTCCAGACCCTTCCATCAGGCAGAAGATACAGAAGTCTGAAGACCCGCACATCCAGACATAGGAACAGTTTCTTCCCCACAGCGACTAGACTCCTCAAAGACACTCCCTCGGACTGATCTGTTCCCTGTAAGAACACTATTCACAACGTCCTATGTCGCCCTTGCTCATGTATTTGTTTTGTTTGGCCCCTTGTTCCGCATTGTAACCAGTCACTGTTTGTCAATGTACCATGGGCCAATGTACTCTGTCGATTATTCTTTTTGTCTACTATGTACGAACTGTGTACGTTCCCTTGGCTGCAGAAAAATACTTCTCACTGTACTTCAGTACAGGTGACAATAAATCAAATCAATCAATCATTCCCAATTAAGGCCTTCCGAAAGGATCTGCCTTACACGAGACAAGGACAGGACATCGACAGTCTTCTTAAAGGCAACAGGAAATATGAGGCTATGGTCGAGGGCAGGCAATATCTGCAATATCTGCAAGCACTTCGAACAACAATAACTATCGATGAGGGAGCCAAGGCACCCAGGCAGGGAAAAGCATGTGGCAAGTGAAGCCTAATGCATGAGCCATTTAACTGTCCTGCATTTAGGGACAGCTGTGTGGTCTAACGGGACACTGGGAATAATTGTGTAAAAAGTCTAGCAGCAAGCAGAAGGCATGTGTTCAAGAGTGGCAAAGAAAGAACTGAGCGAGAGGGACACGAGATCGAAAGTGAACAAGCTTTCCATACAGTGACAGATGTGCAGCTTGTGGCTGTAATCACCAAACTGGAAGCTTCAGTTGAGATCATGTGTCCGAGTAAAAGAGGCAAGCACAAGCTATGGCTGAAGATAGATACTGGCGCATGTGTCAACATTTGACTTCTGCGGATACTCAAAGGCGTGTACTTGACGAAGTGGGAGTCTACGTTACAGTCGACAAATGTAGTAAAGCTTGGGAGCTGAAATATCAGGACTTGGACTCACCTGTGAATGGACGCCCAGGTCATCGCACTGCTTTTGTTGCTCAAGAACTCCGGCAATATGACATCCACGTCGCAACTCTGAGTAAAGCCCGCTGAGCTGCAGCGGAGCAGCTCAAGGAACTCCGAGGCTTTCCTTTCTCCCGGAGAGGAAAATCAGAAGAGTGCAGAGATCACGGAATTTGGTTTTCCCTCAAGATTAAAGTTGTGAGCCAGTTTCATGAGTTCCCCCTTGGAAGAAATGAACGCCTCATGGATCTTGGTCGCAGACTGGCAAGGTGCCAATTTACCACCGTGATCAGTGCATGTGCCCCAACACCAGATGCCAACAATGAAATTAAGATTTCTGTGCCAAACGTGACCATGTTCCCTGTGGATCGTCGAAGGAGGACAAGGCTTATTCTTCCCAGAGACTACAATGCCAGAGTTGGAAGAGATTCCAATCTCTGGAATGGAACTATTGGTAGGGAAGGAATTGGAATTCCAACGGCATTCTCCTCCTTACTAAATGAGCAGAGCATTTGTTTACCATCACCAAAAGTCTGTTTCACAAGAAGAACCAAGAAGTACAAAATGTCATGGCAACATCCACGGTCCAAGCACTGGCGCCTGATCGATTACATCATCATTGTGCCTGGAACCGCAAAGGTTGCCTACGCCACCAGAGCAATTAACAGGGGCAGGTGACGGCTCGGCTGATCACCAACTTATTTGTCCATGAAACCGGCTCCCAAACGACAAGTGTGACAGAAGAGATGTTCACGAATGATCATCATTGAAGCTCTGAAGGATCCAATCGAAAGAGTCTAATGCCAACAATGCCTGAGGGGAAAACTTTCAAACCTCAATCAAGAAGATTATCCACAGTGTTTGTGATGTTCTTAAGTCCAGTATCGTTAATGCCTGCAAATAAATACTTGGATTCTCTGCCAGGAAACATCAGGATTGGTTTGATGAAAATAATCAGAATATCAATGATCGTACGTGCAAGGTTTACTGTGTCTGGCAGAATGACCCTGAACTTAAAGCGAATCGGACAGGTTTATCAAAAAGCAAAGACTGAAGAAAAGATGTACCCACAACATGAAGAACACATGGTGGACAGACAAGGCAAAGGAAATTCAACATCTCGCTGACATGAATCATATCTGTGGCTTCTTCACTGCCACAAAAAGCAGGTCCTCTGAAGCTGGAGGACAGGGGGGCGATTTGATCAAGGTAGGGGAAGCTGTAAAGTCCTGCTGGAGGGAGCATTTTGAAGACCTTTTCAATTGTGAATCAACTGTTGATGAGAATGTTTCCAACGCCATTCTACAACACCCAGTTAGAGCTGAGCCCAGAATTCTGGAGGTGATGAAAGCCACCATGCCACTGAGGAACAACAAAGCAGCAAATGGTGATGGAATCCCCACTGAAACCATCAAGCATGTAGGAGAGACACTAACATTTATAGTTCCATGTCCTTTTCCTACAGATCTGGAATGAAGAGGAAGGCCTGAATAATCTCAAGGACACCAGGATTGAGACGATCTTCAAGAAAGGGGAGAAATCCAACTGTGCAAATTACAGAGACATCTCCTGGCTTTCTGTTTCAGGAAAGATCATTACAAGATCATTACAAGAACCCTTCTGAACTGATCTATTACACTTGCTGAGGGGCTACTCTCCGAATCTCAATGCAGGTTTCGGTCATCAAGAGGCACAGCTGATATGGGACGGAATTCTCCGCTCCCCACGCGGCGTAGGAGAATTGTGGGAGGGCCTCCCGACATTTTTTACTCCCCCCCCTGGCGCCCCCGCGATTCTCCCCCCCCCCCCCCCCCTCGGAAAAATCGCCGCTCGCCGTTTTTCACGGCGAATGGCGATTCTCCGAGCCCGATGGGCCGAGCGGCCGGCACTTCACGCACGTTTCACCACGGCAGCAACCACACCTGGGGCATCTAGGGGCCCGATTGGGGCGGGAGCACCGCGACTGTGCTCCGGAGGGGACAGGACCGCTATCGGTGCCCACCGATCACGGGCCTGCGTCCAAAACGGACACACTCTTTCCCCTCCGCCGCCCGGCAAGATCAAGCCGCCATGTCTTGCCGGGCGGCGGTGGAGAAAGACGGCACCGCGAAGCGCCATTCGGGCATCATTTCCGGCGGCCGAGGTCGCGGCCGGGAACGACGGGGGCCCGCTCCTAGCCCCCCCCGGGTGGGGGTGAATTAGGTGCGGGGAGCGGGCCCCGAGGCCGCCGTGAACCTCGGCCGATTTTTGGAGCCGGCGGAGAATACCGCCTATGATATTTACAGCTTTCCAACCACAAGACAAATGTCACAAATAGCATCAACCTCTCTACATAGAATCATAGAATGTACAGTGCAGAAGGAGGCCGTTCAGCCCATCAAGTCTGCACTGGTCCTTGGAAAAAGCACACTACTTAAGCCCATACCTCCACCCTATCCCCATAACGCCTCTTACTGTTTCGGACTCTAAGGGGCAATTTAGCATGGCCAATCCACCTAACCTGCACTTCTTTGGATTGTGGGAGGAAACCGGAGCACCCGGAGGAAACCCACGTAGACACGGGGAGAAAGTGCAAACTCCACACAGTCACCCGAGGGCGGAATTGAACCCAGGTCCCTGGACCTGTGAGGCAGCAGTGCTAACCACTGGGCCACCGTGCCGCCATAGCGTTCTTTGCCTTGAGAAAGGCCTTTGACTCTGTAAATTGTGAGGCACCCTGGAATATTCTGCTGAAGCATGGATGTTCTCCAAAATGTGTTATCATTTTCACCTGTTACATGATAATATGTGAGCAGTGATCCTTCACAACGGATCCATTACAGCTCCTTTTCAGTTTGAGACAAGAGTCAAACAATTTATGTAATTGCTTCAACTTCTTTCGATCTTCCTTGCTGCCATGCACCAGCTGATTAAAGACAAGCTTCCTGCTGGATTGCAGCTTCTTTATCGAATGGACGGCAAACAATTTAATCTCAGACGACTCCAATCAAAAACTAAGACCACCCCAGCCTCAGTCGTGAGCTCCAATATGCTGATAGTGCTGCAGTAATTGTTGTCTTGTAAACAGATCTCCAGAGAATCACCAACATATTTACTGAAGAATACGAGAAGTTGGCACTTCCGATTGGCAAGTGCCCGCGATCTGTAGGGGGCCTACCTCCTTCCACGTGGGCCCGCTCGGTAGGTCTCCGACATGTTGCTCCACGCCGGCGCGGAGACGGAAACCACGCGCATGCGCGGACCCACACCGGCCGTGCAGAGCCGCCTTTTGGAGCCAGAGCAGCACAAAGGCGGCATGCTGGACCCCTGGAGACCGCTGAATTGCTGGGCCAGGAGGCCCGTTGACGCCGGCATACACCACTCCGGTGTTTACACCGGCGGTAACACTTGGCCGGTATTTCGGAGAATCCTTAAATCCCGTTTAAGACAGGGATGAGAAGAAATGTTTTTTGTTCGAGGGCATGAATCCTGGAACTCTGTTCCCCAGAGAACGGTGGAGGCAGTCATTGAACATTTTTAAAGCAGAGGTAGTTAAATTCCTGACTAACATGGAAGTCAATGGTTATGGGAGTATGGAGAATGTGGAGTTGAGGCCACAATCAGATCAACCAACATCTTATTAAATGTGCTATGATGATGGAGGGGAAAAGCCATGGAGTAAATATATGGAAATATTGGACTTAAGGCGACCTGAATTTTATCATTTAAAATGGACAGAAACACTGATGCTGGCTGAGAATGTGTAATTAGCCAGTGACAGGAATTGCTGCAGGGTAATTCTCTTCTTTTTTGGAAAATATTTTATTGAGGCATTTATAATTGTAACATATTTAACATTTTAAGCAGAGAGATCCAACACGCACAAGAACCCCAGAATAATGCACCCAACTCCCCCATCCCGAAACCTTAACTAATAATACATTAGATTCCCAGCCCTTATCCATCCCTTTCATGCCTCCCCAGACCCCTGCTGACAGTCAATTTTCCTTGAAGAATTCAATGAACGGCTGCCACCTCCGAGCAAACCCCTGTAACAAACCCCTTAAGGCAAATATTAATTTTCTCTAGCCTGAGAAACCCTGCCATGTCACTGACCCAAACCCCCAAGTTTAGAGGCTCCGAGACCCTCCATCCCAGCAAAATCCGTCTCCGGGTCACCAGGAAGGCAAAAGGCCAAAACGTTGGCCTCTCTCCCCCCTGGGCTCCCGGATCTTCCAACACTCCAAATATTACCACCTCTGGACTCGGAGTCACCCTCCCTTCCAGGGCCTCTGACATGACATCTGAGAATCCCTGCTAAAATCCCCTCAGCCTCGGACATGCCCAGAACATATGTGCATGATTCTCAGGACTTCCCCCACACTGACCGCACCTGTCCTCCACCTCCTCAAAAAACCTACTCATCCGGGCCACAGTCATATGAGCCTTGTGGACCACATTGAACTGGATCAGGCTGAGCCTGGCACATGACGAGGATTCATTGACTCTCTTCAGGGCCTTCTCCCATAACCCGACTTCCAACTCTCCTCCCAACTCTTCTTCCCAATTCCTCTTCATCTCCCCAATTGGAACGCCTTCCCACTCCATCAGTTCCTCGTATATTTCTGAGACCCTCCCCTCCCCGACCCCTGTTTCAGACACAACCTTATCCTGTAGTCCCCTTCGAGGGAGGCGAGGGAAGCTTGGAACCTGCCTCTGGACAAAATCTCAAACCTGCAGGTTCCGGAACCCCTAACCACCCGGCAACTCAAACTCCTCCACTAGCTCCTCCATGCTTGGGAAGCCCTCCTCAATGAAGAGTTCCCCAAATCTCTCAATCCCTGCCTGCTGCCACCTCCTGAAGCCCACGTCCAGACTCCCCGGAACAAACTGGTGGTTATTACAGATCAGTGACCACACCGATGCCCCCTCCAGTCTCATGTGCGGTCTCCATTGCCCCCACACTCTCAAGGCTGCCACTACCACCGGGCTTGTGGAGTACCGAGCTGGCGAGAACGGTAGAAGTGCCGTTAACAAAGCCTTCAGACTCGCGCCCTTGCAAGATGCCGCCTCCACTCGCTCCCACACCGATCCCTCCCCCACTACCCATTTGCCAACCATTGACACATTAGCCGCCCAGTAGTAACTAATAATGTTCGGAAGGGCCAAGCCCCCCAACCGCGCCCCTGTTCGTGAAGGACCCTCTTCACCCTCGGGCCTTTGCCAACCTATATAAAACCCCAGATCGCCTCATTCATCTTCCTAAAAAATGCCTTTGGGATGAAGATTGGAAGGCACTGAAACAGAAACAGCAATCTCGGGAGGTGGCACGGTAGCATTGTGGATAGCACAATGGCTTCACAGCTCCAGGGTCCCAGGTTCGATTCCGGCTTGGGTCACTGTCTGTGCGGAGTCTGCACATCCTCCCCGTGTGTGCGTGGGTTTCCTCCGGGTGCTCCGGTTTCCTCCCACAGTCCAAAGATGTGCAGGTTAGGTGGATTGGCCATGATAAATTGCCCTTAGTGTCCAAAATTGCCCTTAGTGTTGGGTGGGGTTACTGGGTTATGGGGATAGGGTGGGGGTGTTGACCTTGGGTAGGGTGCTCTTTCCAAGAGCCGGTGCAGACTCGATGGGCCGAATGCCCTCCTTCTGCACTGTAAATTCTATGATATCTATGACTGTCATTTTCACAGTCTGTACCCTCCCCGCCAGTGACAGCGGGATCATGTTCCACCTACGGAAGACCCTTTCATTTGCTGAATCAACCTGCCCAAATTTAGTTTATGCAGCTGACCCCAGTCCCGTGCCACCTGAATCCCCAGGTACCTAAAACTCCCTCCCACCACTTTGAACGACATCTCCCTCAGTCTCCTCTCCTGCCCCCTTGCTTGAATCGCACAAACCTGACTCTTGCCCATATTCAGTTTGCAACCTGAGAACCGACCAAATTCCTCCAGTATCCCCATAATTCCTGAAATTCCCAAGTCTGTTACATAAAGGAGCAAATCAACCGCATAGAGCGAGACCCCATGTTCCACCCCCTTTCTTATTATCCCCCGCCACATGTTCAATGCTCTCAGCGCCATTGCCAAAGGCTCTATGGCCAGGGCAAACAGTAGTGGGGAGAAGGGACAGCCCTGTCTCATCCCCCGGCACAAACTAAAATATTCTGCTCAAATCCGGTTTGTGCTCACATTCGCCACCAGACCCAATCCTCAAATCCCTGCCCAAACCCAAACCTTCCCTGAACATCCCACACAGGATAATTCTCTAAAGCACAATGGAACCCCTCCCATGTTTCCAGACAATGTATTTCTAAAAGCATCCAAATATTGATTATCATCTCCAGTAAAGACAAAGGAACATAACAACTATCTCATCTGAAGGAAACTGGCGTAATTGCCTTGACTGACTAGTGTATTCCAAGATTATAGTTGGAATATACAAAGAGGGAGTACAAAGCAAGCTGACAGTGCTACCCAGGGCCTGCCTGCCTACCTGCCCTTCCGGTCTGCATGTGTATGTGCTGTGTGAACACTGAACATGTGTGATCCAGTGCCCCTTCAAAAAGGAAATAACCACCTTTTGCAGGAATATCTAAAAGCTCACTCTCTGACTGTGGAAGTCAGCTAGCCAGCAAAAAGGATCACAGCTGGAAAAAACAACTGAAATCTCATAACCAAACCATATAACAACTCAACAGAAGAATCAACTACTCACTTGCAGAAGTCAGCTATATTGGAAACAACTCGTTGTGCCCGCACGCTTCATTATTTACCCCTTGCAAGTTAGTCTCAATTTTTACTTTTAATCCATACAAATGTAGATGCATGTGTTTTACCATTTCTCTTTACCTTTTTAGCAGTTAATAAACTTACTCTACCTTAACTTAAGAGAGCCTGGTAAAATTGCCTCATTTTAAAACATGCCTATCTATTGGATCTGGAAAAGGTATCCAACAGAAAGGGAACATTGTTAGATTGAGCCTTCGTTGCTACCAGCAGAGGGTAGGTTGAAGAAAGATACAGAGTCATCCCTTCTCACCCAGTTTTGTAACAATTTAGTGGTATCCCAGCCGGTTAGTGACAAATCCAGGAGTCTCACCCAGATTTGACTTTTTGGGGAACCTCACCTGGGGCTGGTCGTAACAAATGGCGGAGCAGGTACAAGGTGATGAATGGCCTACTCCTGCTCCTAACTCATATGTTCATGTAAAATAAATAGGAGCAACGGGAAAATCGCCTCACAAAAACCACAGCTATTTCAGTGCAGAAGGAGTCTCGTCAGTGCATCATGCCTGTGCCAGCCCAATCTCCACAATGGCCAGACTTGTTCTTCCATGTCTCTCAGAAATGTCCCAAAACACTTTGCCTGTACTTCGCATGCAATGAATTTACTTTGAAGTGCAGTCACTGTAATGCAAACACAGTAGCCATTTTATAAACCGCAAGATCCCACCACAAGAAAATGAATAGTACTCTGTGATGGTGGGAAAGAGGAATGTTTACTCAGACAGTTGCTCTTCTTGAATCATTCCATGGGATCTTTAACTTCTACCTATTCTAACATGCCTTTTAATCATTAACCAGGTTTGCTATCAAAATGGTCATGTTCAAATCTGGATGAAACACGGAGAGTTAATCAACCGCGGTCACACCTATCGTTCTTTAGTGGGGCACATTAGACAGATTTTCTGTGCGGGTATGGTGAAGGTAGCGTCACATCATTAATACAGTGATGCTAGCCCATTGAAATGTTTTCTTTCAATTTCGTGTTCCGAAAAAGAGTCATATTCAATACAAAACATTAACTCTCTTTCTCTCTGCACAGACGCTGCCTGACCTGCTGGGCTTTTCCAGCATTTTCTGTTCCTCCTTCAGATTTCCTGTAAGCTCGATGCATTGCTTTTCCCTTTCAGATGCACAGCCGGGTGACGATCTCAAAGGGGCAATGTAGTACAACAAGCCAGCTGCCCACAATAAACAGAGGCTAAAAGGAATATTGTTCTAGTTGTGTCCTTCATTCCTTCATTACATAACAACACCCAGAAAATATAACTGAATGCCCTGACAGTTGTACCTTTTCTCTCTCACTGGTCATGACAATTGGTCTCAAAGCCCACAACCACACAGTTCTGCCTGTTCCCGACTTGTCCGAATAGTTTGCTTTCTTAATCAATTATTGATGGCAATTTAAATTTTCGTAAAAGAAGCCTTGCAGGGGTACATCTGTTTGAGCGCAGCTATGCGATATTAGGGGCTGGAGCTTCATCCCCATACTTCTCATTGTGTAATCGCAGCCTTTGCCGTTTCCCCATCCGACGCACAGTCCCACAACTTCGAGTCATAAACACTCATCCCTCAGCAGTGCAAGGCCCCAGATATTGCTGGATTGAAAACTGCACACAGTGATCACTCCAGGAGCCAACACTCGCAACGCCAGCATTTCACACCCTGTCACCCACTGATAGCAAAACGCGGATGTTGGTAATTACAGCAGTCAAAACAGTCACCGCCAGATATTTCAAGCACAGACTGATTATGATCCTTGCATCGTTTAAATGGGTAAACTTGTCCAGCCTTACTGCGTTCATTCTCTCGGTTCACTCTCGACACCACACTTCTTGAATCTGAACACAGAGGTAGTTAAGGAAATACATCCAAGAGAGCAAAACTACTGAAACATCCAAGTATTTGCGGTGGGGAAAATCAATCACCATGAATTATAGCTGCAACAAAACCAGCATCCGCAGAAAATCCCTGTACAGTCACAATATTTGATTAACAGGAATATTGAGATAAAGGGACTATTTTAGTTAATACAGAGTATTCCTGTTCAGCAACCGGAAACTTGAAATCTCAAAATCTATGATCAACAGTTCACCCAAGTGTCTCTCATACACTCAATAGTATATAATATACATATACACCCACATATATATATATATATGCATATGTCAAAGTAGGACTCCAATAGTTTAAGAAAAATAGATCATTACAAAAACATGTTTCACAGACTAGTGACATTCAGATCAACTCACCTTCTTGTCAGTCCGTGTCTTTGGTGCTGGGAGCCTTATGTTTTCACACAGTTTCAAACACTTAGCAAGCATAACACTAGCGACACGCACAGAAGGCTAAGCATCCGTCACATTGTAATGGAACACGACAGGGGGCAACATTGAGGGTGAGAAGCGGGCAGCCCTCTCCCTCAATGCTACCGCACTCAGTGACCAAGCCCGTCGCAAGGCATTCTGCAGAGCGAAATATGCAGAGGAGGAGATAGAGAGATAAGGGTGGAAGTTGCTGTGGGCTTAAGCTTTTTTATTAACTGCAATAAAAAGGAAAACAGAGTTTACAAGGTGATTTTTTCTTAATGCAGAAGGACGTAGCAACTGACCTAGTTGATTAAAGTGAGTAATGTTTTTATCCCTGGAGAGAAGAGATTGTTTTTTCTCTCTGCAGTTGGTTTTTCTATATAGGGCTCTGGGGAGATTTGCTCTATGCTTTTTTTTAACAACAAAATTCAAGCCTTTTACTGATTGAGGTTTGAGACCAAGTAACCCTGTACTTAAAAAAAAAAGTGCAGCTACTACTGAGTTGTTCTTCCAGTTCTATATCAATATCTACATGCTAACACTTGGGTAATCCTCGCATTCCTCCTCCTCTTCCTCCCCCACCAACGCAATCACCCATTATAAAAACTTCCACAAGATTTGTGTTCATCCTTGGAACCGGTATAGCATGACAGTATTGCAGAGGATTGATAGATAAAGGGTCCTTCAGAGCAAAGCATAAATCTTCCAATAATTAATTTTATAAGTAGTCTGCCATGAAAAGGTTCTCCATCGCCTGGGGTGGATTTTACACCCGCCCCCAAATCGAATACAAATCACCGACACCTAATCTTGGATTTGCAACACAGTTTCTTTCATGTTTCAGATCATTGAGCTCTAGAGAGGAGCAAAGGAAGAGAAGTCTATTCCTCGAGCAAAACTGACAGGTTAAGGAAAGGGACAGATTTTTCTCCCTATCTTGAAAGGCAGGTCCAACCCACAGCCCCACAACCTCCACCAGGGGCAGGTAAGGAGGCAGGTCCTGAATCCACTCCAGCCAGAAAAGGGATTAAAGCCCATGCAGTTGGCACCAATCCAATCTGATCCACGTGGGCCATCCATCCAACTGACTCAAACGCCCCTCCCCCCCCCCCCCCCCCCCCCCCCCCTCCTGCCCCCATGTCTCTATTTGTTCAACAGCTCACCTGGTTGAGATTACCACTGGTGTTAACGGATGCTGGTAATTATACAGCAGTAGGAACATGGGAGCAGGAGTAGGCCATTCGGCCCATTGAGCCTGCTCTATTATTCAATTACATCATACGTGGAAACTATGTCCTTCCTTAGATAAGGAGACCCAAACTGCAAAAGGCTCCAGGTGTGGCCTCACCAAGTTTTTGTACAATTACATCTTTACTCCTGTCCTCACCCCCTTGCGATGTAGGCCAACAACTGTAGAGCAGCTAACGCTGGGTAATCCAAGCTACTCTTTTAAAAAAGAAGAAAGGGCTCAATAATGTGGATCTCGGGAAGCATTTTACAGGAAAAGCAGAATTTGACAAACTAAAGAGGTGTGAATTGAAGTTAAGTTAGGGGTTGCGGGAAGGGGATGTGTTTTCTTTTCTAAATTCTGCCCGTTTGTCTTAAAAGAGGAGCATATAAATCACACATTCAGCAATAACTGGGATTAATATTCTCAAAGTTTTGCACCACCCTGGAAGGCTATCCACTGCACTTTCCAATGAGCTGATCCGTTTTCCTCTCAGGAATAATTTATTTGCAATTATAACATTTTACTCACAGAATACACATTTAATATCTGGCTTCTTTGTAATTGCTGGGAAGGAATTTGTTCGAATGTTCATTTGGCAAAAATTGGAAGAGAGCTGGCCAGAATTTCAAAAATACTTTAGAGATAACTAAAAGAGAACAAACTGGAAACGTTGGAAATCTGAAATATAAAAAGGAAAGGAATCTGCTGGGACTGCACATCAGCTTCAATAAACATGTATAAGCAAAAATAAGACAGGCCAATGTGATGATGAAAAATGAAAAAATGAAATGAAAATTGCTTATTGTGAAAAGTAGGTTTCAAATGAAGTTACCGTGAAAAGCCCCTAGTCACCACATTCCGGTGCCTGCTCGGGGAGGTTGGTACAGGAATTGAACTGTGCTGCTGGCCTGCCTTGGTCTGCTTTAAAAGCCAGCTATTTAGCCCTGTGCTAAACCAGCCCATATGTTCCCCTATGCAGAAATGTAACCTTGTGTTCTCCACTCTTTCTCCAAATGTTGTACCTCGATTTGTTCTCTGAAAATATAACAACTGGGTGAGGTCAGGGCTGAGCTACATTAGAATCACTGCAGTGCAGAAGGAGGCCATTCGGCCCTTCGATTCTGCACCGACCCGCCCAAAGAGCACCCCACCCAAGCCAACTCCCCCACTCTATCCCCACTAATCCCACCTAACCTTTTGGACACTAAGGGGCAATCCAGTATGGCCAATCCATCAAACATGCACATCTTTGGGCTGTGGTAGGAAACCGGAGTACCCGGAGGAAATCCACGCAGACACGGGGAGAATGTGCAGACTCCACACAGACAGTCGCCTGGGGCCAGAATTGAACCCGGTCCCAGGCTCTGTGAAGCAGCAGTGCCAATCACTGTACCACCGTGCCACCCATATTTATATCCGGATTGAAGAATATTCCAGAGTTTTGTATCTACTTGCTGAGGTGATGAGGGGAGATACTGGTTTAGAATTGCCCCTAAGTCATTCAGCGGAAGAGTAAAATCGCCCCAAAAGGGTAGATTGAAAGTTCCTGAAAGGATTAGGCATGATAGCCCAAATAGATGTTTTTTTCTCCCTGTGCGCTGGTGTTCATATACAGTTGTAATGTTTTCGAAGTAAACACCTCTGGGAATTGCGGAGGTAATGCTGATGCATTGCTAGCATTGTAGAAATTACACAAAATCGTTAATTGTGGTCTCATCGTACATTCAATGATTTATTTTATCCAGAACTGTTCGCATCTGAAGTCAAACGTGAGCCAATTTTAGCTGTGGACTGTTTAACACATTCTTAACATTTGGGTTTTGATTGGCGTATTACAAGATTCAAAATAAAACTTTACAATTTGCGTCTGATCCAAACTAAGGTTCACACACAGCTACAAACCTTGGTCGCGTAGAAGTGTTTGTAACCATCCCAGGACAGTTCCTGCTTTTACATGCGTTCCTCCAGCGGCACTAAAGTTTTTCCAGCTGTGTTTAGTGATTCTATTCAATTCAGTTCCAATTCAAACAAAGCTTTATTTATGGTAATTAGGAGCATGTTCGCTCTATCTCCAATCCTACCCCACCCATCACCTCCCACTCAATACCGTGGTTGGATAAATGTACCACAAGGTGTTGGAATCTGGTATACAGCTCCTGGCCTGTGCTGAATTAATTGTCCTCAATCATAAGACCATGAGACATAGGAATAGAATTAGGCCACTCGGCCCATTGAGTCTGCTCCACCATTCAATCATGGCTGATATTTTTCTCATCCCCATTCTCCTGCCTTCTCCCCATAATCCCTGATCTCCTTATTAATCAAGAGCCTATCTAAAGTGTGGCCTCGGTGCAGAGAATCTTCCCACCAAACACGCCGGAAAGTGGACTTTGTTTTATGTCTGCTGAGTCATGCCCATTCTGTTTTCAACAGGCATTCTTGGTAGCTGTCCCTGGCCCAGTGGAACTGAGGTCAAGTTTGTGGCATGCCCAGTACTGCTTCACAGGTTTGTATTTGGTGGGGTGATGGTGTTACAAGAGAGAGGAGTATACAAAGTAAGAACTCTACAAGATGGCATCTCAGACAGTGCAGCATGCCCTGGGTACTCTGCTGAAAGGGCAGGCTAGGTTGTAGTCTTGAGTGTGTGGAGCGGGATCTTAAGCCCACAAGTTTCTGACACCAAGGGCAGAGTGCTTCCATTAAATCACATCTACTAGTGATGATGAGCTGGAAGGTCAGCATAGACTGCAATCGAACCTTCTGCTCTGCCTAGTCCACCAACACTTGTGAGTTTACCCATTACAGCCCCAGGATATTGGAGAGCACTGGCTAAGTGGTTTAAAGAAGTTTAAATGAGATCACTGCACACATTATCCAGAATTGCATTCGTGTATATGTTGAAAACACATCAAAGAGCTATTTCCTACCACTTGGTGTCCTTTGTCCTGTCACAGCACCAATTTAGATTTGACCAACTTCAATCTGGAAGGGCTTAACTCAGGTTTCCGGGAACACTTCTCACTGCATCTTTGGCTAAACTGTGAGATCCCACAATTGTCACAGTTTTAGTGATTGCAGTTATTGTTTTACAGGAACGCTAGCAAAATTAAGAATTATCACCAGCAACAGATAACAAAGACAAAGTTCGGGAACAGATTCTCATGAGCAAGGCTGCCATTTGGAGAAGATTAGCATGAACATGATGAGACATAGAGGCCTTGAAAACGTCAAAGCTAAATTGTTTTTATTTTTTTATTATTAAGGGGCAATTTAGCTTGGCCAATCCACCTAGCCTGCACATCTTTGGGTTGTGGGGACGAAACCCACGCAAACACGGGGAGAATGTGCAAACTCCACACCGACAGTGACCCAGAGCCAGGATCGAACCTCGGACCTCGGCGCCGTGAGGCAGCAATGCTAATCACTGCGCCATCATGTTGCCCCAAAATTATTTTAATAATATTGCTATGCAGATGTAATTTTCTGATAAAGAGAATAACAACAACTTGAGTCTATGTAGTGCCTTTCACATAATAACCTAAGACAATATTCCAAGGCATTTTACAAGAGAATTAGAACATAGAACAGTACAGCACAGAACAGGCCCTTCGGCCCTCAATGGTGTGCCGAGCCATGATCACCCTACTCAAACCCACGTATCCACCCTATACCCGTACCCCAACAACCCCCGCCTTAACCTTACTTTTATTAGGACACTACGGGAAATTTAGCATGGCCAATCCACCTAACCCGCACATCTTTGGACTGTGGGAGGAAACCGGAGCACCCGGAGGAAACCCACGCACACAGGGGGAGGACGTGCAAACTCCACACAGACAGTGACCCAGCCGGGAATCGAACCTGGGACCTTGGAGCTGTGAAGCATTTATGCTAACCACCATGCTACCCTGCTGCCCCTAAAGCACAATTTGACAACAAGCACATAAAATAATATTAGGGCAGATGGCCAAATGTTTGTTCAAATAGTTTGGTTTTAAGGAGCGTCTTAAAGGAGAAATGAGAGGTGGACATGTTTAAGGGGATAACTCCAGAGCTTAGGGCCCAGGCAGCACAGCCACTATTAATGGAGCAATTAGAGTCAGGGATGCTCAAGAGGCCACAATTAGATGAGCACAAATGTCCCGGAGGCTTGTGGGGTAGATATAGATAGAGAAGGGCAAAGTCATGGAGGGATTTGAAAACAAGAATGAGAATTCTAACATTGAGGCATTGCTTGACCAAGAGGTAAGGGCTGATAGGTGAATGGAATTTAGTGTGAGGAAGATCACAGGCAGTAGCATTTTGGATGACCTCAGATTTACAGAGAGTCGGATGTCGGAGACGGGCCAGGAGTGCATTGGAATCATCAAGTCCAGAGTTTCAACAGCAGTTAAGCTGAGACAAGGATGGAGTTGAGCGATGTTAAGGAGGTGGAAATAGGTGATTTTTAGTGATGGTTTGGAGGTTTATCTCGGAGTCAAATATGACACCAAGGTTCCAAACAGTTGGATTCTGCCTCAGACGGTTGCCAGGGAGGTGGATGGAGTTGGTAGCTACAAACAGACTTTTTTACGGAACCAAAGACAATGGTTTCAGTCTTCCCAATATTCAACTGAAGGACTGAGTATTGAATTAGCAGTCCTCTAGTTAAGCCACAGTAGAGTACTTTAGTGGTGACAGAGCTGGGTATCGTCGGAATATGTGGGAGAAATTACACTGTGCTTTTGGCTGGTGTCGCTTGAGGTCAGAATGTCGATGAGAACTGGAAGAGAGCCAAGGGTCAGTGCTTAGGTGCAGTGTTAAGGTGGTGGAGTACAGGAGCAAGTAGTGAAACCATTGCAAATGATACCCCGGCTATGCTGAGATTGGAAACGGGTGACTGCAGTCCCATCCAGCTGGGCGACAGTGGAGAGGCATTGGAGGAAAATGGTTCTCTTAAGATGCTGCACATGGAGTTGCACCCATAGAGCCTGGCAATAAATACCAGCCTTGTCAGCAATTCCCACACCCCGCCAATGCATTGGAAACATTTTGCAAGGACACAAGGTTCTGTATTCAAGACCCCTCCAGGGCTTGAGTATAAAAAGTTATGCCAACACTCCAGTACAGTACTGAGGGAATGCTGCACCATCAGGGGCGCTGTATTTTTGGGGGCAACATAAAACCAAAGCCCCATCTGCTTGCTTGGGTGGATGCGAAAGACCCAATGGCACTATCTTGAAGCAGAAGAGGGGAGTTATCCTCGGTGTCTGAGCCAGGATTCAACCCTCGGTCAGCATCAGCTAAAAAGCAGATTACTTGGTCATCACCATATTGTTATCCGTGGGCATTTGTTGTGCATAAATTGGCTGCTACGTTTACTATGTTACAATCGTGACTACACTTCAAACGTGCATCATTAGCTATAAAGTGATTTGAGATGCCTGGTAGCTGTGAACAGCGCTATACAAATGAAAGTTTTTCTTTTCCCTTTCTAGAAATTGGGTTGAAACAGTCAAATTTATTTCCAGAAGGAACTATGACAGCTGGCAAAAGAAAGAGGAGAAACCTTGGTCCCACCAACCCAATTCACCTTTGTCTAAGTTTTGGTACAGAGATTGATTGCCTTATTATTTAGAAAGCCTAGGATTCTAATTGGGCAGAAGCCAATTGAAAAAAATGCTCTCTAGCTGGAGGTATAAGTATGAAATATTGTAACAAATTCAAGCTGCCATCTCCACTTTTCAATAATCCACTTACCTTGTCAATTTCAGGTTAATTTCTTCAGTACAGAAGAAGAAAGAAAGCAAATTGTTTGGATTTAGGGTTAGAAGAAGAAATGTCTGTGAAAAACATATTTGAGACACTTTGCAAAACACACAGTAATTAGAGAGGAAATCTATCTAATCATTGCCATATGGCACCATGAGGAGTCGCCGATAACTATTTATATCGCCAATCGTCAACTTGGGAAGGTTATATTTGTGGCGGTGACTAATTCCTGGACACAATCCCTACAGTCAGCTCTTCCATTCCCCCATCCCCCATAACTTAAACTAGGTACTCATTTTATTCACCACAGAATGACGAATAAATTCAATCCACTATTCAGTTGACCTGGCACTCAAAAGAAAAGTAATTAAGGGAATGTAATTACAGGTCTTCAATCGGAAGGGGATGGGATAGTATAAAACATTCCAATGTGGGCCTGTAAAAATAGCCATGAAGAGGCATATGGCACCTTAGAGTCTATAATATAGAATTGGAATGAAGTCACGCTCTCTGCATGTAAAGACAACGGTATTTTTCTCCCTCTCACTCAGGATGTGTCTGATATATTATAAATGTATATATTGTACATCTATAGCGTCTTGAACTTTTGTTTCTCTGCATCCTACTTCTTCCAACAGGTTTCCCAGTTTCACTTAAAGATCCGCAGAGGGACTCTCCACTTTCATTCAGCTCATCGCTTCATGATTTAAACAATCCGACCTCGGGATCAAAAGGATTGATTTGACAATGCAAGAGACAATGAGCCAAGCGTCGAAGCAGTGAATAAACTTACAATTATATTATAAATATGGCATATAAATGAAGAGCTGTGACTCACGTACCTCTGAGTTTGGTTCTAATATTGGGTGACATTACACACCGTCCTGAGCCTTGCAAGTTACACATTCCGATAGCATCCAATGTTTCATTGTTTGATAAGCAGACAAAACCTCCCACACCTATGGGGGATCATCAGGGAAATGGGGAGCTATTTCAGAGAGCTAACACAGGCTGGATGGTCGAATGGCCTCTTCCTGTGCTGTATGATTCTATGAAACAGCTGAACGCTCTTTGCATCTCTATGGCAAAAACACAGGACAATTCATCGTTTCGGTATGTTATTTTCCCACACAAAGACTAAAGCTATCATATTTCTGTGCCCTGAAGCCATTGTGCTTCTGCAAGATCAGAACACAACCAAGCTGTGATTTACAGCACCTGCCCTGTGAGACCTGCTGTCTGGCTCTACGGTCTCCTGTGATGTATGACTGTGCACAATCCTGTTGACCAGCTATTCAAACCCTAATGATCCGTACACAATCTCTTTAATAATATTCTTTCCAGCATCTATAACACGAAGAAAGCGTAATTGATCCATTGGGAAATGGGGTCAAAAGTGGAACTGCCTAATCACTGAAAAGCTCATTGGTCTGAATGGTTTTGATTCAACAAAGCTAAACACATGCCTGTTGCTTCAAACTCAAACAAAATTGCTTCTTTGAATTAACAAAAGACCCGAACATGGATTAGTGAACCATACGAACCATAAAATTCCCAGGATCAATCTTTAGGCTGTGGTGACGTGATGGACCATCCCTGTAACAAATCAGGAATATCTCTATATTGTGTATTTTAAGTGAAATTTAAGTAGGTTAATGTACCACATTTTTAAACTGCTATCAGACTAAAATTAACCAGAAACAACCCTCGTTTAAACAATTAGATTACAGGTAATCTGCTGTGAGCTCTGCTGACCAAAGCGAGCATGTTTTGCTAAAATAATGGGATATGTAATTCTGAGATCTCCTACCAGAGAGAATTGAAGAATACAGAATAGAAGCCACTTCACAATTCTGTCCCATCAGTGAGTCTCAGGGGCCCACACGTGGTTAGCAGAGAAGGGAGAAGAAGACAGGCGTGGAGCTCAGAGGAGGCACTAGCCACGAAACAGAGAGTACAGGTAAATGTTCAACTGACCTTACAGACAGGGAGTGCTTCCAGAAACTGAGGCAGTCCCATCAGGTGAACATCTGCAGCCTCTTAGATGAAGATCTGCTGGAGTTAGTGGTCATGCCAAAGTGAACAACACCCTCAATGTTTTGACTTCATGATCATTCCTGGGCAATGCTGGAAATGCATTCAGAATCTTCCCAGTGGCTGCACAAGGCTGGTTTAGCACACAGCTAAATCGCTGGCTTTGAAAGCAAACCAAGACAGGCCAGCAGCACGGTTCAATTCCCATACCAGCCTCCCTGAACATGTGCTGGAATGTGGCAACTATGGGCTTTTCACAGTAACTTCATTGAAGCCTACTTGTGACAATAAGCAATTTTCATTTTCATTTCATTTTTCAATCCCAGCTGGTCCCAAGCCACCAAGTCAAATTAGGGGCAATAACCAATTTGCTTGTTCTCACAGGGACTGGGTTTGAACTTAGTCAGGGCCATGGGAAACTTTGTCGGGGCCGGCTAGGCAAGCAGCGAGTCTTGCAGCAGGTTTCAAGACCGGCGTGAAACCAATTTCTGCCCGTCGCTCGATTTACCAGGGCACTAGCTTGCGTCCCTGGAGAATCCTGGCCTCTTTCTCAAAAAGTGGTTGGGGCAGAGTCTTTGAATATCTTTAAGGCAGAAGCAGGTAGATTTTTGATTGACAAGGGGATGAAAGGTTATTAGAGCTAGGTAGGGGGGGCGAAGGTTAAAATTAGCTCGGCCATGATCTGATTGAATCAGGGAAAAAGTTCAAGGGGTCGCGTGGCCTCCTTCTACTCGTTATTCATTTGTTTGTATGCTAACTAGACTGACTCTTATTTGATGGTGATGACAAGTGACTGGTATTTAAATACTGCACCCATTTTATTTTCTTCCCCTGTCATTTTTAAGTGTTAAATTACTGTACACTTGTTATTGCTGCTAAAATGATTGCTTTCCTGCTTCATATACAGCAAACTGACTCACACCAGTTGTGATTTAACAAACATTTAACATAATGGTCTTTATAACTAGCATGAATCTCACGGGTATTTGAAAATGACCTGACAATGTAATTACAATGCTGCAATATTGAATTGAACTATTACATTTTTGTAGTTTGTAAAAAGGTGGAGTTAGAATCCATGGCTTTACCCCAAGCAGGTTCCCTTATTCTCACCTCCCTCCCTCCCTCCCTTCCTCTCTCAACCTCTGTAAACCACCCCCAACACTGTGTTCAGATATATTTTTGTAAAGTGCCTTTTATTGTGATTCTTAGGAAGTGGTCCTGCTCTGGGTTTGTAGCCATCAAAATGAAGCAGCCAAATGTTTGTCAGCTTTCATATACATTCCATTAAGGGAAAAAGCATTGACTCATTTAAAAGGTGCAATCTATTTTTGATTGCATGCTCATTCCAAGGGCTGTCCATAAAATGACAGGGTCAAATCATCATTCTGAAATTGTGGAATTTATTATTCATTACTGTAGCTAAAACGGCGTGAAGAGCATAAAGCAGAACATCTTGCATGAAAAACTTGCATTTATGTAGCATCTTCTATGGCTTTAGAATGCCACAGAGCACTTTAAAGTCTCTGTAGTCAATGCTGTAATCTTGGAAAGACAGCAGCCAATTTGCACACAAGATCCCATTAACAGCAGTTTGAAAATTACCAAATAATCGGTTTTAATGATATTGGTTTAATGAAGGGTTTCCGTGCAACTCTGGGGTTCTGCTGGATACATTCAGGGGATCCACAGTAGGCCAGGCTAATGTATAATATTTAGAAAATGATATGAAGCTGCTTGTCCAATCAGAGGCTGGGGTTTCCCTGAATTAGTTGTTAATAAGGCTATTGTGTTGTTCCCTATTCTGCTTTACCTGGACAGCTCAGATGCGTAGTGTTGAATAAAGAACACAAAGCTTTGTTAACGAACAAAACTATGGGCAAATTTCTCCCATCGGGAGACAAACAGCCGACGCCGGAGTGAAACCCGGAGTGTTTCACTCCTGCGTCGGAGGCCGCTCCTCGCCCCCTATTCTCTCCCCCCCCCCCCTCCACCCCCCACGGGGGGCTAGGAGCGGCGGCGCCTGAATTCCGCGCGCCAGGCCTTGACGCGTCAAAGAGGCGCGCCGGGAATGACGCGGCCGGTTGGCAGGATGGCCGGCGCCAACCCGCGCATGCACGGTTGCCGTCTTCCCTTCTGCTGACCCGCAAGACATGGCGGCTTGATCTTGCGGGGCGGCGGAGGGAAAAGAGTGCGTCTTTTAGAGATGCCAGCCTGACGATCGGTGGGCACCGATTGCGGGCCAGACATCTGCTGAGCACGCCCGTGGTGCTCGATCCTCCCTCCGCTCCCCCCAGGCCCCACACTCACCGGTCGAGCGCTGTTCACACCGGCAGCGACCAGGTGTGGTTGGCGCCGGCGTGAACCGGTCGGGTTCGGCAGGCCGCTCGGCCCATTCGGGTCGGACAATCGGCGGTCGCCGTGAGAAACGGCGAGCTGCGATTCTCCGAGCGGCCAGTCGCAAAACGCCATTTTGGGGGGGGGGTGGGAGAATCGCGGGGGGTGCCAGGGCGGCGTGGCGTGATTCGCCCGGCCCTCCCGCGATTCTCCCATCCGGCGTGGGGTGCGGAGAATCACGCCCTATAAATTTATTACACTACTAACTAAGATTTGTTCACATTCCTAAAGCAGAAGGTTATTGTATTAAACTATGCTATCTCTAATTGCAGAACTCTCAAGTACACAACTGTTCTCTCTCTCATGCCTCACTATCTTCTGTCTGACTCTTCTTTCTATATCTTCTCTTCTGACCCACAAGGCATAGCGTCATCCCTTTTATACTCATAGGACTAGCACCCTTTAGTGGCTGTCTGTATACATTTCATTAACCTTTGCATTGCCTTCATATTGGGCGGCACGGTAGCACAGTGGTTAGCATCAGAGTGTGGCAACTAGGGGATTTTCACAGTAACTTCATTACAGTGTTAATGTAAGCCTACTTGTGACAATAAAGATAAAGATTATCATACCAAACCAATGAGCAGCCAATGTAGTGGGAAGCCAGTCTCTGATTGGGCAAGCTGGAAACATAAAGCAAGGAAGTTCCAAGCCAGGTTGAGAGTGAGGAGAGGGGACATTGGAGGCAGGGGCCATGGGGAGGGAGGGGCAGGGCCATGGGGAGGGAGGGGCAGGGCCATGGGGAGGGAGGGGCAGGGGCCATGGTGATTGGCAGGGGCCATGGTGAGGGACGGGCAGGGGCCATGGGGAGGGAGGGGCAGGGCCATGGCAAGGGAGGGGCAGGGGCCATGGTGAGGGAGGGGCAGGGGCCATGGTGATTGGCAGGGGTCATGGTGAGGGAGGGGCAGGGCCATGGGGAGGGAGAGGCAGGGCCATGGTGAGGGAAGGGAAGGGGCCATGGTGAGGGAGGGGCAGGGGCCATGGTGAGGGAGAGGCTGGGGCCATGGTGAGGGAGGGGCAGGGGCCATTGTGAGGGAAGGGCAGGGGCCATGGGGAGGGAGGGGCAGGGGCCATGGGGAGGGAGGGGCATGGGCCATGGGGAGGGAGGGACAGAGGCCATGGTGAGGGAGGGGCAGGGGCCATGGTGAGGGAGGGCAGGGGCCATGGTGAGGGAGGGGCAGGGGCCATGGGGAGGAAGGGGCAGGGCCATGGTAAGGGAGGGGCAGGGGCCATGGTGAGGGAGGGGCAGGGCCAATGGGGAGGGAAGGGCAGGGGCATGGTGAGGGAGGGGCAGGGGCCATGGTGAGGGAAGGGCAGAGGCCATGGGGAGGGAGGGGCAGGGGCCATGGGGAGGGAGGGGCAGGGGCCATGGGGAGGGAGGGGCAGGAGCCATGGGGAGGGAGGGGCAGGTCCATGGTGAGGGAGGGGCAGGGGCCATGGTGAGGGAAGGGCAGAGGCCATGGGGAGGGAGGGGCAGGGGCCATGGGGAGGGAGGGGCAGGGGCCATGGGGAGGGAGGGGCAGGAGCCATGGGGAGGGAGGGCAGGGGCCATGGGGAGGGAGGGACAGAGGCCATGGTGAGGGAGGGGCAGGGTCCATGGTGAGGGAGGGCAGGGGCCATGGTGAGGGAGGGGCAGAGGCCATGGGGAGGGAGGGGCAGGGGCCATGGTGAGGGTGGGGCAGGGGCAATGGTGAGGGAGGGGCAGGGGCCATGGGGAGGGAGGGGCAGGGGCCATGGGGAGGGAGAGGCAAGGCCATGGTGAGGGAAGGGAAGGGGCCATGGTGAGGGAGGGGCAGGGGCCATGGTGAGGGAGGGGCAGGGGCCATGGTGAGGGAGGGGAAGGGCCATGGTGAGGGAGGGGCAGTGACCATGGTGAGGGAGGGCAGGTGCCATGGGGAGGGAGGGGCAGGAGCCATGGTGAGGGAGGGGCAGGGGCCTTGTGGAGGGAGGGGCAGGGGCCGTGGTGAGGGAGGGGCGGGTGCCTTGGGGAGAGAGGGGCAGCGGCCATTGGGCGAGGACGTAGTAGCCTTGCAGCATGGGGACAAGTGGCTGTGGAGCAAGAGAGAGTGAGTTCAGAGTGTGTGTGAGAGAGATTGTGGACATGATCTACCGGCTGTTCATACTGGTGGGATATTCCAATCCCACGCCAGCGCACAGGTTTTGCAAGATAGAGAGAGTACATATGTGTGTGAGAGAGAGAGAGAGAGCGCGATAGAGAGAGGGAGATGAAAGTGTTATTGTGTGTGAATGAGAGAGACAATGGGTGTGCGAGGTAGGGAGAGAGAGAGGTAAAGAAGTGAGTGTGTGTGAGACAGAGAGAAAGAGGAGAGAGTGCGTTTGTGTGTGAGAATCAAACCAGATCGCCTGCAGCTGGATCCGCACTTGCCCGACGCCAGAAAGGATTTTAATCACTGGCTGGCTTGTTTTGAGGCCTACATCAACGCTGCGACCCCCACGCCGACGGAAGCTCAGAAGATTCAGGTTTTATACTCCAGGTTGAGCTCCAACGTGTTCCCATTGATCCAGGACGCCCCGAGTTACGCGGAAACGATGGCACTCCTAAAAGAGAACTACGCACAGAAAGCAAACACACTCTTCGCCAGGCACATACTCGCCACTTGTGCTCAACTCCCTGGTGAGTCTATCGAAGACTTCTAGCGGGCTGTAATCCCACTCGTACGGGACTGTGACTGTCAGGCCATCAGGGCCACTGAATATTCCAATCTCCTCATGCGCAACGCATTCGTAACGGGGATTGCATCGGACCCCATCCAACAACGACTGCTGGAAGGGACCACACTTGACCTAACAGAGACGAAAACTTTAGTGCTCTCCATGACAATCTCATCTCGAAATGTCCAGGCCTACCCCGCTCGCCGTGCGGCCCATCCGTCCTACCACTCCTAGACCCCGCAAACGACCCTCCTGGCTGTGGCCCTGCCAACTCAATATGCCTACACTGCCTGCCAATCCGCGCACCCCGGGGGTCCCCGCTGCTACCTCTGCGGTCAGCAGAAGCACCCCTGCCAATGCTGCCCGGCCCGCGCCGCCACTTGCAAGTCCTGCAGTAACAAGGACCACTTTGCAGCTGTGTGCCAGGCCGCGGTGTCGCCGCTGTCACGCCCGCAATCTCCCCCTAACCCCTGCCGAACGCACAATAGGTGCCGCCATCTTCTCACGAGGCCACGTGCGATCAGTGGGCGCCGCCATCTTCTCCTCCCAGGGCCACGTGCGGCCAGTGGGCGCCGCCATCCACCCCTCTCACTCCACGTGCGGCCCATGGGCACCGCCATCTTTCCCCGCCCCCGCAACGTGCGCTCCATGGGGGCTGCCATTTTGTTCCCTACCGGAACCCCGGACGCCACCATTTTGTCTCCCCCAAGGGGCTGGAACGCCAGATCTGGGTTGCCGACGCTCTACATCTGAAACCTCGGACGAGCACCCGCAGCTCGCCTCGATGACACTGGACCAGTCTCGTCCTCACAACCTGGCCACCGCTTCGATGACAGTGAAAATCAACGGCCACGTGACCTCTTGCCTGCTGGACTCCGGGAGCACCGAAAGCTTCATACACCCAGACACAGTAAGGCGCTGCTCCCTCGCGGTCCACCCCGCCAACCAACGGATCTCCCTGGCCTCCGGATCCCACTCTGTCCCGATCTGAGGCTTCTGCGTGGTCAATCTCACTGTCCAGGGCGTAGAATTCAGCGGTTTCCACCTCTATGTCCTCCCCAATCTCTGCGCTGCACTATTGCTGGGCCTGGATTTCCAGTGCAATCTCCAGAGCCTCACCCTCAAATTCGGCGGGCCCCTACCTCCACTCACCATTTGCGGCCTCACGACCCTCAAGGTTGACCCCCCCTCCCTCTTTGCCAAGCTAACTGTGGATTGCAAGCCCGTCGCCACCAGGAGTAGACGGTACAGCATCCAGGACAAGACCTTCATCAGGTCCGAAGTCCAGCGGCTGCTTCGGGAGGGTATCATCGAGGCCAGCAATAGCCCCTGGAGAGCTCAAGTGGTAGTAGTAAAAACGGGGGAGAAACACAGAATGGTCGTGGACTACAACCAGACCATCAATCGGTACACGCAGCTCGACGCGTACCCCCTCCCACGCATATCTGAGATGGTCAACCAGATTGCGCAGTACCAGGTCTTCTCAACAATTGACCTGAAATCCACCTACCACCAGCTCCCCATTCGTAAATCGGACCGTCCATACACTGCCTTCGAGACGGACGGTCGGCTCTATCAATTTCTTAGGGTTCCCTTCGGCGTCACTAATGGGGTCTCGGTCTTACAAAGGGAGATGGACCGAATGGTCGACCAGTATGGTCTGCGGGCCACGTTTCCGTACCTAGACAATGTCACCATCTGCGGCCATGACCAGCAGGACCATGACGCCAACCTCGATAAATTTCTCCGCACCGCCACTCTCCTCAATCTTACATACAACAAGGAGAAGTGTGTGTTCTGCACGACCCGCCTAGCCATCCTCGGCTTTGTAGTCCAAAACGGACTTCTGGGGCCCGATCCCGACCGCATGCGCTCCCTCATGGAGCTTCCCCTCCCCCACTGCCCCAAGGCCCTCAAACGCTGCCTTGGGTTCTTCTCCTACTACGCCAAGTGGGTCCCAAACTATGCGGACAAGGCCTGCCCATTCATACAGTCCACTCAATTCCCCCTCGCGGCCGAGGCACAACACGACTTCGCCCGTATTAGAGCAGACATAGCCAAGGCCGGGATGCACGCAGTAGATGAGACACTCCCCTTTCAAGTAGAGAGCGAAGCTTCGCCCTCGCCGCCACTCTAAACCAGGCAGGCAAACCCGTAGCATTCTTTTCCCGCACCCTTCATGCCTCTGAAATTTGGCACTCATCCGTTGAAAAAGAGGCCCAGGCTATCGTTGAAGCTGTGCGGCATTGGAGGCATTACCTGGCCGGTAGGAGATTCACTCTCCTCACTGACCAACGGTCGGTAGCTTTCATGTTCAACAACACGCAGCGGGGCAAGATCAAAAATGATAAAATCTTGCGATGGAGAATCGAGCTCTCCACCTACAAGCTCAACAAGTCCCCCGACGCCCTTTCCCGAGGTACATGTGCCAGCGCACAAGTAGACCAACTCCGGGCCCTGCACGACAGCCTTTGTCACCCGGGGGTCACTCGATTGTACCACCTCGTCAAAGCCCGCAATCTGCCCTACTCCGTCGAGGAAGTACGGGCAGTCACCAGAGACTGCCAGGTCTGTACGGAGTGCAAGCCGCACCTCTACCGGCCAGACCGCGCGCGCCTGGTGAAAGCCTCCCGCACCTTTAAACGCCTCAGTGTGGATTCAAAGGGCCCCTCCCCTCCACCGACCGCAACACATATATCCTCAGTGTGGTTGATGAATACTCCAGGTTCCCCTTCACTATCTCATGCCCCGATATGACGTCTGCCACTGTCATCAAGGCCCTCAACACCATCTTGTCTCTGTTCGGATTCCCCGCCTCCATCCACAGTGACAGGGGATCCTCATTCATGAGTGATGAGCTGCGTCAGTTCCTGCTCAGCAGGGGTATCGCCTCCAGCAGAATGACCAGCTACAACCCCCGGGGAAACGGGCAGTTAGAGAGGGAGAATGGGACGGTTTGGAGGGCCGAGCTGCTGGCCCTATGGTCCAGGAACCTCCCAGCCTCTCGCTGGCAGGAGGTCCTCCCTGATGCACTCCACTCCTAACGGTCACTACTGTGCACCGCCACAAATAACACATCCCATGAACGTGTTTTTACCTTTCCTAGGAAGTCCACATCCAGGGTGTCGCTCCTGACTTGGCTCGCAGCTCCAGGACCGGTCATTCTCCGTAGGCACGTCTGACTCCACAAGGCGGACCCCGTGCTGGACAGGGTACACTTGCTCCACGCCAACCCCCAGTATTCCTATGTGGAGTTCCCCGACGGCTGCCAAGATACTGTCTCCCTCAGGGACCTGGCTCCCTCAAGTTCCACTCCAACACACTCCCCCACCCACGCACCACTCTCCCCTCCCCCAGCGCTCCCAACATTAGCCCCACCAGGTCCATCCCTCCTTCCCCTGCCCAAGCAAGAGAACGAGAATGATTTTGGCACGCTCCCGGAGTCATCCGATTACTGGCCAGCACCAACACTGACAGCACCGCCATCGCCGCCACCGTTACATCGCTCCCAGTGCACCGTCAAACCACCGGATCGACTTCACCTCTGACGGGCAACGGACCATCAAAATGGACATTTTATTTTCCCCTCCCCGCTGTAAATTATTTGCAAAACTGTATAGAGTTCCACGCCTCCCCCGCCGGACTCATTTTTAACAGGGGGTGAATGTGGTGAACCACTGTGCACCTGTATTAGGGGATGTACGGTAGGACCTGTACTGCAGGTTCGCCAGTAACCCCTGCCCACAAGGAGCCGTATGTGTGTCCTCCTCCTGATCAGCCATTTCGCCAGCTGCAGCAGGAGGCCACGCATCTGACTGTAATAAAGCCACAGTTGTATCAATCTGAGTCTTTCGTGCAATTGATCGTGCATCACGGTGTGTGTGTGTGTGTGTGAGAGAGAGAGAGGCTATAGTGTGTGTGTGAGAGAGAGGTGAGAGTGTGATTGGGTGTGTGTGAGAGAGAAGCTACAGTGTGTGTGTGTGAGAGAGGTGAGAGTGTGTGTGTGTGTGTAAGACAGAGAGAGGTGAGAGTGTGTGTGAGAGAGAAGCGACAGTGTGAGTGTGTGTGTGACAGAGAGAGGGTAGAGTGTGTGTGAGAGAGTGAGAGAGAGAGGTGAGAGTGTGTGTGTGAGAGAGTGAGAGAGGTGAGAGTGAGAGTGTGTGTGAGAGAGAGGGGTTAGAGTGTGTGTGTGTGAGAGAGAGAGGTGAGAGCGACAGTGTGAGTGTGTGTGTGACACAGAGAGAGAGGGTAGAGTGTGTGTGTGAGAGAGAGTAGTGACAGTGTGAGTGTGTGAGAGAGAGATGGAGGGTAGAATGTGTGTGAGAGAGAGAGGGCAGAGTGTGTGTGTGTGAGAGAGAGAGAGAGGTGAGAGTGAGAGTGTGTGTGAGAGAGAGGGGTTAGAGTGTGTGTGTGAGAAAGAGAGAGGTGAGAGCGACTGTGTGAGTGTGTGTGTGACACAGAGAGAGAGGGTAGAGTGTGTGTGAGAGAGAGGGGTTAGAGTGTGTGTGTGTGAGAGAGAGAGGTGAGAGCAACAGTGTGAGTGTGTGTGTGACACAGAGAGAGAGGGTAGAGTGTGTGTGAGAGAGTGAGAGAGAGAGGTGAGAGTGTGTGTGTGAGAGAGTGAGAGAGGTGAGAGTGAGAGTGTGTGTGAGAGAGAGGGGTTAGAGTGTGTGTGTGTGAGAGAGAGAGGTGAGAGCGACAGTGTGAGTGTGTGTGTGACACAGAGAGAGAGGGTAGAGTGTGTGTGTGAGAGAGAGTAGTGACAGTGTGAGTGTGTGAGAGAGAGATGGAGGGTAGAATGTGTGTGAGAGAGAGAGGGCAGAGTGTGTGTGTGTGAGAGAGAGAGAGAGGTGAGAGTGAGAGTGTGTGTGAGAGAGAGGGGTTAGAGTGTGTGTGTGTGAGAGAGAGAGGTGAGAGCAACAGTGTGAGTGTGTGTGTGACACAGAGAGAGAGGGTAGAGTGTGTGTGAGAGAGTGAGAGAGAGAGGTGAGAGTGTGTGTGTGAGAGAGTGAGAGAGGTGAGAGTGAGAGTGTGTGTGAGAGAGAGGGGTTAGAGTGTGTGTGTGTGAGAGAGAGAGGTGAGAGCGACAGTGTGAGTGTGTGTGTGACACAGAGAGAGAGGGTAGAGTGTGTGTGTGAGAGAGAGTAGTGACAGTGTGAGTGTGTGAGAGAGAGATGGAGGGTAGAATGTGTGTGAGAGAGAGAGGGCAGAGTGTGTGTGTGTGAGAGAGAGAGAGAGGTGAGAGTGAGAGTGTGTGTGAGAGAGGGGTTAGAGTGTGTGTGTGAGAAAGAGAGAGGTGAGAGCGACTGTGTGAGTGTGTGTGTGACACAGAGAGAGAGGGTAGAGTGTGTGTGAGAGAGAGGGGTTAGAGTGTGTGTGTGTGAGAGAGAGAGGTGAGAGCAACAGTGTGAGTGTGTGTGTGACACAGAGAGAGAGGGTAGAGTGTGTGTGAGAGAGAGGGGTTAGAGTGTGTGTGTGAGAGAGAGAGAGTTGAGAGCGACAGTGTGAGTATGTGTGTGACACAGAGAGAGAGGGTAGAGTGTGTGTGAGAGAGAGGGGTTAGAGTGTGTGTGTGAGAGAGAGAGAGTTGAGAGCGACAGTGTGAGTATGTGTGTGACACAGAGAGAGAGGGTAGAGTGTGTGTGAGAGAGTGAGAGAGAGAGGTGAGAGTGTGAGTGTGATTGTGTTTGTGTGAGAGAGAGAGAGTATGTGTGTGTGACAGAGCTAGAGAGTGTGGGTGCGGTTTAACTGAAAAATTTCTAAGTGCGGGATTCTCCAGCAACGTTTGCCCGGTGACCGGAGAATCCCACCCGAGGTTAATGGTTTGTTCCATTGCCCACATTTCGCCCGTGGCTTCCTTGCAGCGGGCGCGGTGAGAGAATCAAGTCCTAAGTGTCATTTTGGGCAAGTTTGGCAGGGTGCCTCCCGTCAGTATTTTCGGTGAGATTCACACCAATATTCTATTTTTTTCTAAACAATTTATTGAGTTTTTTTTTGGCATTGTAAGAGCAGCAATATAAACAATGTACATGAAAATATAAACATAGGATCATTACCAATATTCACCCACACTTTGGGCCTTGGGGAGTTTCTCTCATGACTAGCCCACACTTAGATATGGGGCGCGATCAACCTCTCCACCCTGTGCCCTGGCGTGGTGGGGAGACCTGCTGGAATTCTTGACGCTTGAAAAGGTCAAATTTGAACTGGGGAGAAGGATGGAGGGGTTCTACAATTCATGGGCGTTATTCATTATGCACTTTCGAGAATTGGATCACATCGAACATTGGGGGAGGGGCTGGGAGGGTTGGGGGGAGGGGGACTGTATGTGACAATGTCACCCCTGCACATCTGGGTATTTTCCCCTGTCATAAGCCTCGCGATGACCCTGGGGAAACCATCATTGATCTTCAGGTGGGAGTTGTGGAGTATGAGCTGCCCAGATAGTGGAGGGAGGGCACCTGCCTGGGCCTTATTATGTACTGATATAAAAGCTGGTCCAAAGCTGGGCCTAGACAGTCTAGTCCTCCCAGCAAGGACTGTACTGGGAGCGAGATGCTGCTTTATGCAGACATTTGTACATAGTTAAAATAAATTCAGGTTCAATTTCTGCTGCTTCCCCAAATTACTAAACTGGCGACGAAGATTAAAAGATACCCTGAACTCACTTGCCTAACTGTTGGAAGTTTTGTTTGGGATGTAACATTGTAAGAATTTAAAATGCTGTTATTCGGATAATTGGACGGCTTTGACACAGTTCTGGAAGATTGGAACCAGTATGTGGAGCGCATGAGGAATGTTTGAGGACTCTGGGTCTGTACTCGTTGGAGTTTAGAAGGATGAGGGGGGATTTTATTGAAACTTACAGGATTCTGCGAGGCCTGGATAGAGTGGACGTGGAGAGGATGTTTCCACTTGTAGGAAAAACTAGAACCAGAGGACTCCATCTCAGACTAAAGGGACGATCCTTTAAAACAGAGATGAGGAGGAATTTCTTCAGCCAGAGGGTGGTGAATCTGTGGAATACTTTGCCGCAGAAGGCTGTGGATGCCAAATCACTGAATGTCTTTAAGGCAGAGATATGTAGGTTCTTGATTAATAAGGGGATCAGCGTTATGGGGAGGAGGCAGGAGAATGGGGATGAGAGAAATATCAGCCATGATTGGATGGCGTAGTAGACTCGATGGGCCGAGTGGCCTAATTCTACTCCTGTGTCTTATGGTCTTCTGGTTTTTTTTCCAGGCAAACAGGATTTTGGGTGAAGACCAGCAGAAGGTCCTCCTCATGGTAGCTTGAGGGTTTGGATCATAAGGAGTCTGACTTATCCGGCTGACCAGATTCCAGATCCTTTGATGGGCTGGTCGCTATGGTTTTGGGACACTATGACCCCAGGCCCCCCGTAATTATGCAGCGGTATTGTTTTAATTTACAGTACAGTCCCCAGGAAAATCAGTTACGGACTTCTTCGCCCGCTTAAGAACACCGCGAGTTCAGGCCGTCCCTCCCGAAGGTTTTGCGGGATCGGCTAGTGTGTGGTATTAAAAATACAGCCACGCAGAGGAAGCTATTGGCGGAACGCACCTTGGATTTGAAACGGGCCATTAGGTTATCATTATCTCGAGAGCAGATGGAGAAAGGAGTGCAGAAGCTGCAGGGTCCATGAACTATGGCGTCCATAGATTGGCCCACCCTTCTTTTCAAACTCCTTCTGCACAACGGGACGGAGCCTGCCTGGCAAGACGTCCTCCAAAGGGACAGCCTCAGAGGCAATTCTGCAGCTCGAATCCCGGGCGCTACTACTGACCGGTGAGATACTTCCCCTGAGGATGAAGGGGAGAGCTGGCCGCATTGCCAACTGTGTGAGCGGAGGACCCATGATGGTCAGGGCTGCCAGGTTCGACACAGAGAACGCCATCCATGACAACCACCCAGATCCCATGAGGACCACAGGGAAACCATCATTGATCTTTCTGTGGGACTCATGAAATATAAGCTTCCCAGATAATGGAAGGAGGCCACCCGCCTGGGACTCATTATGTACTGATACAAAAGTTGGCCCATAGCAAGGGCGGGACAGATTAGTCCACCCAGGAAGGATTGTACTGTGAGCAAGATGCTGGTTTACGCAGATCTTTGTACATAGTTAAAATAAATTAATGTTCCATTTTCGCCTCTTCCTCATTACTAAACCCCACCCCCCAAGTTAGGACACCCCACTATGGGGTTGCCGAGGGCCCTCCCTTCACAGGCTTCCCCACGCAGCACCTTTTGAGCTACCCCCTTTTAGGACCCCACAACACTTACCACTGTGCTACCGTGCCGCCATATCGAATGTGAGCTCGCCTGTAAACAATTCTGATAAAATGCGGTCATGAATGAGTTCACCTTTCAATGCATCATACCTGCAGGAACTGGTCGGGCAGCATATGATATATCTACTTCATTATTATTCTATCTGAATAGACCCAAATATGGATAGACATTCTCCATAAATGTTACACTGAAGGAAAATCCTGAAGCAGTTGGGCACAAGAAACACAGCAGTTCAATCTGTTTCCCTCTGCCTGGCCAGCAATTCCCAGCAACGAGTGGTGAGGAGGAGCAAACAATAGCTTTGTTTGTCTGGGCTGAAATTAAACTAAGGTCCAAGAGTAAATGGGGCATTCCACTGCCCTGAGGAGCTCTCTTGTTATGTTTATTGTGTAACAAGTATTACTTTAAAAACAAAGCTTTGGCAGCAAACAATTAGATATTATTTTCCCAAGCTATGTCCTTATTAAGTAATTGATTCAACATACATTCAGTGCTCCGAAGCAAGGGAGCACTATCTTCATGACCTCATACCAACGTGAAATCAGTGGAGTACAATGAATCTTCAGAAAAGTACATTGGCAATGCTGCGGGTTTTCATGGAACATTGGAGGAATGGAACAAAACAGTTCCTGAGCAAAATCCTCCCCTCATAAAAGAGACTCTGTTCTCCTTATCTGGTTGCAAAGGTTCATGGGTAAACTAAGCAAGGAGCTGCTCCATGTGAATCAGGTGTGAATCTACCCAACCTGCCTTTTCATTTCCCCTAACCCCCGCAAAGGCTTTAGCCCATTCGAAGAATATTGGTTGCAGGCTGGCATAATCCTGTTCACTGCAGGACCAGTGTAATAGAAGTTACGAGATTCGGCTTTGCCTATGAGGCTGTTGTTTAGGTGAGCCAGTCTAAAGAAGGGGTGAAGGAGGAGTAAGCGCTCAGAGTCAGACTGAGAGTGGGAACAAAGTGAGGGTAGCATAGCAGTACATTTCATTAATGTTCTTTTTTGATTAGAGTGATACTTTGCGCCATTTCAAATCTAGGATATTAGATATCAGGCCTTAGATATTCCTGTAGGTTAAATAATATTGCTCAATTTAAAAAGTGCTGTGAGCATCACAGTTCAAGGCTATGCCCATAATTCAAAATATCTTCTCCTCCTCTAGGTGCCTTCTCGAAGAGAGTGTTGGCAACCATAGACTTCCATTGGATTGGTCCGAGATTATGCTTGGCAAATTAGTGCAATAGTTTGCTGTTACCGTGGGCAGCTTGTTGACCAGGAGGTTCTCCTCTCTTTACTGCCTGCTATCAAGTACATTGGAAAGATTTCCAGGCTGATCATCAAAATCGGCCAGGTTATGAACATACTTTCCATGGCCATCATCTTGGAGTGGGACCTGAACTCAGAACCTCTGACCCTCAGGAAGTGAGGCTACCCACTGCGCCGCAAGGCCTCCTCACCAATTGTCTCAACTCACAGAATCATAAACTGGTTGCAGCTTTCAATCCTGTCAAGTCTGTCCCAGCTCTTGGCAAGAGCTGCTCCACGACTCCCACACCTCTCCCCTTTCCCGACATCCTGCCTGAAAACCCTACACCCCTGCCTGAAAACCCTACACCCCTGCCTGAAAACCCTACACCCCTGCCTGAAAACCCTACACCCCTGCCTGAAAACCCTACACCCCTGCCTGAAAACCCTACACCCCTGCCTGAAAACCCTACACCCCTGCCTGAAAACCCTACACCCCTGCCTGAAAACCCTACACCCCTGCCTGAAAACCCTACACCCCTGCCTGAAAACCCTACACCCCTGCCTGAAAACCCTACACCCCTGCCTGAAAACCCTACACCCCTGCCTGAAAACCCTACACCCCTGCCTGAAAACCTTTCTCCTCAGGTGCTTTTCGAAAGCCGTGACTGAACCTGCCTCCGCCTCACTCTCAGCTTCTGCATTCCAGAACTGAACCACTTGCTACATAAAAAGGCTTTTCTTTATGTTGCCGTCAGTTCTTGTTCCAATCACCTTGAATCAGTGTCCTCTCATACTTGACCCTTCCACCCATGGGAACAGTTTCTCTCTATCCACTCTGTCCAGACTCCTCATGACTTTGACCTCCTTTGCCAAATCTCTTCTCTAATTTGAACAACCCTAGTTTCTCCAATCTATCCACAGGACTGAACTCACTTATCGCTGGAACTATTCTCGTAAATCTTTGCTGCACTCTCTCTAAAGTCCTCACACCTTTTCTGAAGTGTGATGCTCAAATTAACATATTGGGCCAAATCCTCGGATGGGGATGTGTGTGTGTTTGGAGGGGGGGGGGGGGGGGCAGCGTGGTCCAGAGGGGGTTGTTAGGGGGTTTAGGGTGGTCAAGGCAGTGGTTGGTTGGTCATGAAAGATTCATCAGGCGGTAGAGGTTTAGTTGGGTGTTTAGGGCAGGATCGGGGGTTAACAAGGGGTGGGGAGGGTAGTCGGGAAGTGTGGGGTGTTAGGGGTGGAAGGATAGCCAGTGTTCAGGGAGGGTAGATGGGTGGGAGGATGGGGGGGTGGTGGTGGTGTTGGTAGGTGGTGTGGGGTCAGTGCCAGAGTTATCCAGGAGTTAAAACTCTTTTTAATTTTTCTAACTGTTCCTGGGCAACTGTTCTGCAAAGAGACTTAAATCAGAGTTTTGGAGGGGTCCTGACACAGGGGAATTGGCTAGTAAGAGTTGAAACTTCCTGGACAATTCATGCGCAGTAAGTATGTGGGGGTTTCTGAGGGGTTCCCCAGTGAATTCTCTGGGGTACCTCTGGTACAAACCTCTGAGGAACAGAAAATCTGGGCCAATATTCCTGTTATGGCTGAACCAAAGTTTCATAAATGTTCATCATAATTTCCTTGCATTTGTATTCCATGCTTCTAGTTACAAAGCTACATTAAAATTACATTACATTAACAAAGAATGTGTATTGTGTATTTCATACATGGGCTCATGCAACATTTTTCCAACAGGCAGGTTGAAAGGAGGCTAGTGACAAACATCCTGATACCAATTGTTAATTTGCATTACTTTCCAGGCGCAAGTGCGTGCAGACTGATAGCTGTAATAAAAAATTCACCTTAATCCAACTAATTTCCTAATCCTGCTCGGGAGCAAGAAAAATTAAATCAAATATGCCACTCTATTCCTATTTGCAGGCTCATTCAGCTTCACCTCTTCAGCTTTCTGATCATGACCAGTTCCAGGGCTGAAACACCCACCTCACCCCAGCCCCACCCTCACACAGCCACGCCCTGTTCCCAGAGTCAGCAGGTCAACAACTACCCTTGAGCCTCTTCTCTCTTCCTTCGTTCACAGGCAATGGATGGACATGCTTCCTACTTCCTATACCACTCTGGGATTTGCCAAGGACCTACGGGTATATTCTCAGACTCAAAAGAGTAGAACCATCTCCCCCATAATGTTTGTTAAGCCGGCTAAGATTAACTTTTAAAATCACCCATTACTGTGGGAACCTTTTTTAAAAAATGTCGGCATCTTTAATATCTCTGACGTCTTGTCAACCCATCGGCTGCAGCCTGTGTTAGTTTTTGAATTTGTGGGAATTTGTTTGGTTTTTAAACACAGCACTGTGCTGTGAAGTGTTATCCACTTCCAAATGCTTTCAGCAAAGAGGAAAAACCTGAAACATGACAGCATCATGAATGAAATCAGCCCGTGAAGATAAAACTCCATTTAGAGTTTATCGCTGAATCAGGTTTCATGTCTTACAGACAGATTACAGTTAATTAGAAATTGTGAATCCATTTGTTACTTTGCTGGCATAATGAGGCCATGCACAGCGCAATATAAGCTATCAAACACAGGTCCCTTTTCCATGGCTACTCGGATATTTATTATTTTTTAAAAATTATAATTAACCCACTGGTGCCCCTAATCTATCTGGTCTTGGCTGGCTGCAGGCAAATTGTTTGTTGTGAGTGAGCATGAGGCCATTACATTTGTCACTATCCCAAGGGAGGCATAAGGTCAGATTGTGACTGGGATACACAAGGACCCCCCCATTTAAGGTGGTGCTCTTGGAAGCTAAGAAGGAGCTTGATGTTTCACATTTTCTCTTTAAATTACACATTATACATTCAATTGATAAAATCTTTCGGATTAGCACTTTCAGCCCCATTGCACCAACCTGGTTTGCCTGAAGTGGCTGAAGAAACCCATAGGGGAAAGACAGTGGATTGACGAAATAGAGCCAGGGGCAGCACTTGCTAAACTTGATGCAAATTGGTCCCTTACTGTGGTAGTATGACTAGGGGTATTACGGTACCTGGAAGTGTGAGCTGCCATTGGTGCAGAGGACTCGCTGCCCATTGGCCCAGGTATGTCATGTGCCCCTCAGCCGATTGGCTGAGAGGTAGGTAGCTCCGCCTACGAGACGAGGTATAAGAACCCGTGTTCTCCGGCAGTCTGCCATTCTTCTGTACGTCTGCTACCGGGTACACTTCTTGTGTATTATAGCCTATCGTTCGGACTTTATCTACGTTTCGTGTCCATTGATTGTGCATCACTTACCACCCAGGATCTTTTCCAAAGTGCAAGAAGATTTGTTCGCCGCAGTTATTTGGGTTGCAGAGCATTTTCTGAACAATGTGTCACGAAGCACGCTGATGTTATCTGCAAGGGTATCCCAACCTGAACACGGGTTCATGGGGGTGTATCGTTTTGTTTTGTTTTGGTGTGAGGAGACAAGTGAAACTCCAGTGAGAATAACCAGCCCAGTCATCGAGTAACAATTATTAAAGATGATTTATTCAAGTAAATACACACAAACCGAACGACTCCACTCTCCCACAATTAAGATGTATGAATTACTAAACGCACACTCAATTTATATCGAATGCACCCTTTGTTACAAAATACGATACTGAACGCTGTAATACTTCCCTTGTTCCGCAAACAACATCCAGACTGAATAACCAGCTATAGTTACCACACCAGACAGGGATGATACCCTGTCCAGGGAATGTTCCCCAATACATCTACGGGGTACCCCCAGATACATCGCCCCAGAGTTCAGAAGTGACAGGACAATGTTTAGACCGATGTGATGGTATTTTATTTACCAACAGCTGCTTATTTCTTATTTTATTACATAATGTCTAGTCACATTCACTCAGGCTGCCCTGAGAGGGGTGGCACGGTGGTTATCACTGCTGCCTCACAGTACCAGGGACACAGGTTCAATTCTGGCCTTGAGTGACTGTCTGTGTGAAGTTTGTACATTCTCCCCGTGTCTGCGTGGGTTTCCTCTGGGTGCTGCTATTTCCTCCCACAGTCCAAACAGGTGCAGATTAGGTGGATTGGCCATTCTGAAAATTGCCCCTTAGTGTCCAGAGATGTGCAGGTTAGATTATGGGGTTACGGGGATAGGGCAAGGTATTGGACATGGATAGAGTGCTCATTCGAAGGATCAGTGCAGACTTAATGGGCCAAATGGCCTTGTTCTGCACTGTAGCGATTCTATGAGGGAGGCAGCTTAGATTTATTTAGCACTGTTCATGATCTCAGAACATCCCAGTGCTTGACAGCCAATAAAATACTTCTGAAGTGTAGCCCAAAGCTCTAAAGAGCCAATTAATTACTTTTGGTGTTGATACAGGAGTAGTGAAAAAGTTGTTCTGTAGCTGGTCAAGAGCAACATCAATATTTATGCACACAACCAAATTTGTTATGTGGGTAGTATCTTTCCAGAAATTGGCAACGTATGTCAGGCTCAGACTGAAAACTGGTGTGCAACTCTCCAGCTGCACAGATTTCTCTCCAAATATTGAGCCTCCCGGAGAGAAAAAAAAATCAGTGGGCGTGGATTGCACCGTCACTGTGGCGTGCAGGGCCTGATGGGGCTGGCATCTGGCTCCACAGAGCTTGGGGCGTCATCCTTAAAGGGCATCCCGATCAGCACTGCAGCCTGACGGTATGGCTATTTAGTGAGGGGGGATCATGTGGAGGGGGACTCATTAATAGTATTTAAATAAATGGCAATCTATTCAAAAGGCAGGAACCTCATGACGTCGGTGGCAAGGGGGAGGGACCATCTTGCCGATTGTTGCGGGATTTCATGCCCGCGTCGCCGATCCTGTGCACGGCTATTGCAGGCTCAAAATCACCCCACCTTTTTCATATTTGTTCTGAGGATATGGCTGAAGTTATTGCCTGAATACTTGGCAGTGAGCCTTCCCCTTGAGTATTAGTCATTTATATGACTGAGTGACCTGCTAATTAATTTCAGAGAGAATTAAAAATGAACACATGGAGCGCGGGATTTTACAGCTGGTCCCACCGATGGCGACCCCCGTATCCCAGGTTACCTGGCAGCGGGGGCGGGGGGGGGGGTTTATAAACAACAGGAGGCACAGTTGATAGCTATGGCACCAGAGGATCCCACCACCGCCCAATGGTAGGCCGCCTCCGTCATCACAAAACATGCCTCGGGGTGGGGGGGTCAGAAAATCCCTCCCATAGAGTGGGATGACGGGAGTTGCAGGTAGACCAGCCCGCTGCCACATTCCCATCCTGGAATTTTAAAACTTCCCAGGGAGCTTGATCAATCTACCTATTGATTACTAATCAGGTACCATAAACCAATACTGCACTACCCATGGAATAACTGACCAGTTTATCTGTATATTGTGATCTCAAGTCAGGAGTGCTGTAATATGCCTTTAAGGGATAGCAGCATACATCAATTTAAGGGAACTATTAATCAAACAACTTTCTGATCAATTTTAACTGGAATAATTAGCACACCTGCAACAATATAATTCATCAGAATATCAGTGATTAAAGACAGGTGATCAGATTACATCAAAACAAAATTCAATCATTACTGTCTGAAACAAGTACAGCACGAGTTCTTTACTTGCTGTGCCTATTTATATTATAATAAGCATTCCATGCACTGGGATTTGGGGCCTTGCAATACCTAAAGAATTTGGCTTCTCCTTATCCATTTATCAATTCCATGTTGTTTATTTTAGCAGAAATTGCTTAGAGTTTCATTAGAACCAGATACAAATTAAAACAGTCAGAACTCTGCAATGGAATTTAAAATCAGTGACTGGGATGGGTGGTATATTGGTACAGTGGGTTAGAAATTTGTCTTTCACACAGATTGATAAATTAACAGTCCTCTCTGCCTGATGATTGTAGGGATAGGTGTCACTGAGGACTCTCAATCCAAGTCCAAGAAGTTCATGGTACCGCATCGCAATTATTACCTCAGGAGTAATTACCATGAAATCTATGGTGAGAGGAGCCACCGAAGATTAGTGTGGGGAACAGAAAATGACTCCTTCGAATAATACTCTTACAGAAATTGGGTCTCGATGACACTTGTTCACACGCGATCTCGTGAGACGCTGCAAGGAGAATCCCTCCCACAGTGAGCCGATCACATTTTGGCAAATCTGCATATTAGAGCAAGGCTCTATAAAAATTACAATAAAAGAAACAATGGGCTTATTTTCTTTAGTGTGCAGATTCCCAAGGTACCTGAGGCTTTGGGATTCAATCTGTTTGCCTGTAAGGACTCCATTGCATTCTCCCACTCCCTGGGCGCGAACTGCCCAAAAGGGAACACAGTTCCCTCGCGAGTGCCTATAGCCACATGTTTCCCGGCACTCGCAGTGCTGAGAAACAAGTGGTTATTTAACGCTACTCCTGTTGAATAAGGGGTCTAAACAGGAAATGCACGGCTGAGGTCGCACATAGCGTTTTTTTACAATGGGAAGCTCCGCTGGCTGGAATTCACCGTTGTTGCAAGAGATGGCGTCCCAATCTCCGAGGTCCACAAAAATCCCCGGCCTCCCCCCCCACCCCAGACCGAACGCAATATGGGAGAGTCCCCCCCCCCCCCCCCCCCCACCCCGCACCCCCAAAACACCCAAGGTGGGAAACCCCGGCCCAATCGCACATCAAGAAATGTCATCTTGGCAGTGCCAGGATGGCACCCAGGTGGCATTGCCAGTGACCAGGCTGGCACTGCCAGGGTACCTAGGTAATATCAGCAGTGCCAGGGCACCATCCTGCCCAAAGGGCATGCAGCTGGGGGCTCCAATCCCCTTGGAGACCCCCACGAGTGTCGTTCCGTCTGGTTCCTGTTTGTGGGGACCAGCACCAAATGGCGCTCGGCTGAGGACCCGAGGCAAACAGATTGAATCCCAAAGCATCGGGTACCTTGGGAATCTGCACATTACAGTAAGCTAGCTCCCTTGCTCTAATATGCAAATTTGCCAAAAGCTGATCTGCCCATTGTGGGCTGGATTCCCCTTGCAACGTCTCGCGATATTGCGTTGAATCTCGCGAGGCATTGCGAGCTGAGTGCATCCCAGGAACGGGGTCTCCCGGCTTTCACTGGCCACATTGCACCGCAGCGAGATGCTTTTCCGGTGCAGCGTAGCCGGAAGATCGCGCCCTTTGTCTCGGCTGCCTTTGTTCTGATGATGCAACATTCCACACCAAATTAATCTTCTTTGTCCCTCGGCTGAAGATTTCTCCCATAATCATGGTTGACAGCTGGTGCCCGCCCCAGCTCTCACATTTCTGTTCACATCCATTCCCTATCCACCTGCATCCTTTCATTCCATACCACCAGCCTTCGTATACAACAGACCATCCTCAGCTATTACCGCTACCTCCCACTAGATGCCACCTCCAAACACAGCTTGTCATCTCCTTTCAGTACTCTAAAGTCACTGTTCTCTCTGTGACACCCTTATCCACTTCTCAATCAACCCCGACTACCCTCATCCTCCCGTGAAATGGTTTCGTGCAAATGCAGGAGGCATAACACCAGCACTTTTATCTTCACACTCATCACCATCCAGAGCCCCCAAACACTCCTTCCAGGTGCATAGATTTACCTTCTGTATTCTGTGCTCACAATTCATTCTGGCCTACACTGTGGAGACTATAAGCAGAGATTAGGTGACCACTTTGTGAAACCTTTGTTCAGTTCATGTGCGTGACACTGGGTTACCAATCACCTGCAATTCTAATTCTCAATCTTCCTCACACCCTGACCTTTCTATCCTCGGTTCCTGCAGGGTTCCCATTGAAGCTCAAGCAAGCTCGAAAAACAGCACCTTGTTTTCTGATTAGGCACTTTGCAGCCATCCAGATTCAACACCAAACCCAACAATTTCAGACCGTGAACTCTGCCCCCATTTTGTTTCCTTTTTCTTTCCAAGTTTTGATTTTACTCTTATTTTTTTCCTCTTTCTTTGCTTTTGGGTGCAGCTGTTCATGATTCGCCCACTCACACCTCATCTTGACACATATTTTGTTTCTTTACTTGTTCTGGTACCATTCCAGTTGGCTTTTTAAAAATGCTTTCATGGGATTGGGCATCTCTGGCTCAGCCAACATTTATTGCCCATTCATAATTGCCCTTGAGGAGGTGGTGGCGAGCTGCCATAGAGTGCGACTTACTGGTTGCGGCCTGCTGGAATCGAGATGGGACACGGCCGGTAGATCCTGGGATTCCTGACGATCGTTACACCATGAGATTTAGCAAGATCTCATGAGACGTTACAATCTGGATCCTGCCCACCATGGGCGGGACCCAGACTTGCAGAGTTAATTGAGTTTAGAAACTCACTTAACTCTGCCAACGCCAGATTGGACCAGTGCCCGGGATCTACCAACCTCATCGAGGACACCTCAGCCGAGTGCCATTCAGCACTGGTCCCCACAAATGGGGACCAGACGGAACAGCACTTTGGGGGGGTCTCCAGGTGATCGGAAGTGCCTGGGTGGCTGGTATCTGGGTCGGGGAGCACCCTGGCACTGATGATGCCAGCTGGGCACCTTGCCACTGCCAGCCTACACCCTGGCAGTGCCACCTGGGTGTCAGCCTTGCACTGCAAGGATGCCAGGTAGCACTACCAGGTTGTCAGGGCTAAGGTGCCAGGTGGCATTTTGCCCATGTCGGGGATTGGGCCTGGAGTTACCCTGCTAGTGTGAGGTGGGGGGCATGGGCTCGAGGACCCCCCAACAGGTGAGTTGGGGCATTGGGAGGGGTGCATTGGTCACGAGATCAGGGTGCCATTTAAAAATGGCACTCTTCCTGAACTGAGGAGCTCTTCTGGTCAGAACCTCCAGTGCAGGAAATGAAGCGAAGCGCGGCCTCCTGTTTTCCACGCTCGGGCAGACTTCCTGTTTTTGATCTTTAACCAACCCTTCCCTCTTCCACTTGCTTGCACCCTGTGACATTTCAAACCTTTCCTAATTCATCAATGTGGCCTGTTTCTCTCTCTGTAGACGCTGCCTGACTTGTTGACCATTTGCAGCATTTTCAGTTTTTATCAACAATATCGCTTTTGAAAGAAAAAGTGAAAAAAGAAAATTGTAAGTGGGGCCAGCATTTTATTAGTTTATAAATGTAAAGGTTATGATAATCAACTGAATACAGGAGGAAAAAATATAGCATTAATAATAATACAACATGAAAATAAAAATATCTCACCAAGGCTCCTTGGGCAGCACTGGCCAAACACATGAGCATTACCATCTAGAAGGACAAGGGCAGCAGGTACATGGGAACACCATCACCTGGAAGTTCCCCTCCAAGTCACTCACCATCCTGACTTGGAAATAGATTGCCGTTGCTTCACTGTTTATGGATTAAAATCCTGGAACTCACTCCCTAACAGCACTGTGGATGTACCTACATCACAGGAACAGGAGCAGTTCAAGAAGGCAGCTCATAATCACCTTCTTAAGGGCAATTAGGGATGGGCAATAGATGCTGGCCTAGCCAGCGAAGCCCACATCCCATATATGAATTTAAAATAGTTAATTAGAAAACTGGTTAAATCTTAAATGGTAAACACACAGGAGATGTACAATTGCCTTGGATGGTATTAAAAAAAACTTAGAAGAATGGGAAGTAAATTAATCTTCGGCATACAATGCACTGGAATATGGGGCCTTACAATAAAAGAAACAATGGGCTTATTTTCTCCTGGTTCCCGTTCTCCCACCCCTCCCCCTCAAATAAACAGGCACTGAGCAGCCCCTGGGCGGAGGCTTGTTTTACACCCCCTCAGGGATAGGATGTGCTACCGCAGAGAGCTGCCGGCCAATTGTGGCCCCTGAAGTGCCAGCTGGAAGTAGAGGCCATGGCTGAAATTACAGGCATTCCCCAATGGAGATTATCGCTGGAGCCAGACACCAAGGTAAGTGGAGGAGATTTTGCTGGGGTAAGCCTGATAAGCCCAGGCGTGGGGGGAGTGGGCTGGGTTTGAGAGATTGGGGAGGGATGGTGGTGGGGGGGGGGGGGGGGGGGGGGTAAAGTTGGAAATATGATCTAAGGGAGAGATGTGCCTCCGATGGGGACATGCAAAGGAGGTCCCCCCAACCTTGCCTGATCATCCTAGAGGATGAAAGTTGCCAGCCTTCACATGGTTTGGATCCCCCACTCACTCCCACAGGTGCAATGGATGCAGAATAGACCCTTTATGTGCCCATTTATTGGCCACTTAAGAGCCTCAAAAAGGTCCAAGGGTGGGTGGGTTGTCCAACGCAATTACATAAATGCCGGGAGGTGCGGGAAGGCACACTGGATTTTACAAGCCCCCTGCCTTCAAACTGGGCGGGGGAGTGTAAACTCCAGCTCAGACTTGGTTCGAAATGGACAACAGGGAATTGACCACCTTGGTTTATCAGCCACTCAATATTCTTCATTAAAGTAATGGAAACAAAAAGAAAATTGCTTGGATTGTAAAACAGGCAGGCAATTCTCTATCATCCATTTGGTGTTACCGTTGAAAAAAAATTTCACCCACTGTCTAATAAACCACCTGGGAACCTTAATAGCTTGTTAGAATTGTGCTACTGCAGATGTGAGGTTGAAGCAGACTAAGTTGAGCATCTATAATGGCCCTTGCATTACAACATTTCCTGAATTACAGCAATGGCTACATTTCAAGAAACACATCCTGGGGTCATGGAAGGCGCTATATAAATGCAGGGATTTATTTTGTTTCTTTATACATCCTGCTTAAGTGCGCTTCAAGTTACTTTACATCCAATTGCAAACTTAGAGAGAGTATTCCAAAAATGAAACTGGATTTACTTCAAAATTAATCAAATAAAAAGACTCCATTATCCAGTCTTTTTTTTCACTGGTTCATTTTTAAGTTAATCAAGTTCCATTTCCTGTATTACCTTTTCTAAGGTTACAATTAAAAAACAGCTTGTGTGCAGATGCCTTTGCATGTGACTAAACAACAGATCGATTTAATTTATACAAAGCAGCTGGCAGTAGTTTGAATACCTGCTATTGTCTTAATTTCTATTGTTTCATATCTAGTTCTTAAACAATACCAAAGAGTCAAGACTCGAAACGTTATCTCTGTTCTCCACGGTTAGCACTGTAGCACACGGAAGCACTGTGGCTTCACAGCGCCAGGGTCCCAGGTTCAATTCCCCACTGGGTCACTGTTTGAGCTGAGTTTGCACGTTCTCCCCGTGTCTGCATGGGTTTCCTCCGGGTGCTCCGGTTTCTTTCTAAAGACGTGCAGGTGAGGTGGATTGACCACGTTAAATTGCTCTTAGTGACCAAAAAGGTTAGGAGGGGTTATTGGGTTACGGGGAGAGGGTATAAGTGAGGGCTTAAGTGGGTCAGTGCAGACTCGATGGGCTGAATGGCCTTCTTCTGCACTGTATGTTCTATGTTCTCTCTCCAAAGATGCTGTCGGACCTGCTGAGAGTGTCCAATATTTTCTAATTTTTTTTTTCAGATTCCAGCATCCGCAGGAATTTGCTTTTATCCTAGTTATTAAAATATTTGGTTTTATTCTGAATGGTGCACTTCTATTAACTTGTTCCCCGTAATTGAGATTACAGCAACTTGAATATTGCTGAAAAGAGAGAAATGCTGTTGAATCGGACAGAATTCACAAAAATACCAATGGTAAAGGGAACCACAACTTATACTGCTTGACGATGCTGATTGGCTGGCAAGAGGATTCTGATTATCAGAGACAATGTCAAGGAGAATGCACCAGGGAGCAGTTAACTGTCAAGATTTTGTTTGATTCAAGTTAGGCAGACCGACTGATTAGTTAAGGCACTGCCATGAGGGGTGGCTATTGCCGAAGCATTTGGCTATATGAAGAAGGTGCAATGTGTGAACGTGCTCCTTCTGTCTGCTAAGAACATAGTCCATTTGCCAATCATTTAGTACTCTCTTCAGGAGCCAGTTTCACTCACAAGGCTAACTGCCATTGTCCACCCAGAATGGCTTAAAGCTGAAATTCATTGCTATAAAATGGAGATAGATGATGGCTCTACATACCAACTTGTGGATAATGAGCCATTGTCAGTTTTCCTTTTTTTTAAATTACAAACTTGGACACATGCAGTCCAAAAGCCCACTGATTCTGAGTTTGGAGTACACTATGAACAAGGCAGGTATGAATTCCACAGCAGAGTGCTCTTCAGGTTATGTCCATTCAAGGAGTGTGCCCCACCAAGGGTGATTCAATTAGGAACTTTCTAGAAGCTTGATGTAGACGATGTTAAATTTGGAAGTTACAATGGAACATTTAAATCTCTGACACAGCTACTGACTGTGTGCTGGATATCTGTCCTGTCTGTGTTCAAACTTGACGTGGGTGGGTTGGAGGCAGCTGGGGTGTCAGCCTGCAGGCTTTTAATACTTCAACCTTCCACCCAACACAAACCCATCTGTTTTGAGGGGTTAAAATCCACTCTCCGCTACCACCAACTCCCCCCCCCCCCCACCACCCCCATACCCCTTACTAAAGTCTCCCCCTCAGCACATTTCAAAATAACAAAGCTCCCACACTGTTCCAACAAATGGTAAGTTGGCAGATTCATCAAGTACAGATTGTTGGATGTTTTGCATGGACAAATCCACCTGTTGGTTCTTCATATAGCAAAAAATACACACCTTTTGCAATATTGAGTAACAATTCATCAGCTTCTTCATCAGAGGAGATTAAATCAGAGAATGCAGGACTATCACTAATTAATTCAAATTGGCCCTCTCTGCTGTTTAATTGGAATGTATCTGAACTGGTCTAATATTTTTCATACACAAACCCGAACTTGAACTAGAAGCTTTCAATGTTATTATTTTTTTCTGACTACGTTTTCCTGTCAATGTCCTTATGACATCTGTTACATTGAAATGAAGCACAAAGGAAAATATATAAATAATCATTTGAAACATTTGATTCATTTCCTTCGAAAATCAACTTGTAACAATACTATTTTCTTTCTGGTTTTCAATCATAGTTGAGCAGATAATCTGAAGGAGTCGCCTACCTGAAGGTGTTCAATGTGTGTCTTTGCCCTTCCAGTTCCTATCAATAGTGACCAGCATACGACAAGCTCCCAGAGGAGCAGAGGTGATCAATGGTGTCAATGCAACAGCCTCCTAAACACAAATGAGACACGTTTATTGCACTCCAAAGGGCAAGAACTAATTAGTAAAGAAAATATATATGGATTGAAAATTGTGTTGGGCTCAGTAACACTGGCCCTTTTGTGTTTCAAAGATATCTGAATTTGCTGCGAGCTTAAATTGGATACTTGTGCTTGTTGGATATATGCCTTCATAGTCCCTTTGAGTGCTGCCTGTTTTCTTAATGCCCTATGGCATATTTGTATGACATGCTTGTACAAGAATGCCAAATGCTTTACCCTTTCATCTGTTAACACTGATTTTAATTATCCCTGAACTGTTATCCCGGTCTTTTCATCTGGGATATAAATGTCAGGTTCCGTAAACTGAAAATGCTTTCAATTTATTGTTCTCATGAAAGTGCTTCATAAAAACAGTTTTTTTTTTGTTGAGGGGATATTTACGAGGCTGTGACCAACGTCGTAGTATTAAAATATACTGAAGTTCAGCATTCAATCGGTTCCAAATCTCAATTGAGTCATCTTGGATTTCTTTGGGTATTTCCAAATTTGGCCAGATGGATTAAGCCGAGTTGAGTTTTGACAATGCGTTTGCCAGGTGAAGCGAGTGATGTTAAAAAGATTTTAAAGAAGTGTCAGTGCAGCTGCACAATCCAAATGTTGCTCAAAGGAAAGAAAGTGAACAGTTCTCTGAACCCCAGCTTTAGGCGGAGATATCCAAAAAGTAGTTTCCTAAGTATGATCAAGAATATATGAGATTTGAAAGAAAACAACAAGGTATTGTCCTTACAATAGTAAACACTGGAATTGACCTCTAGGCTCAGAAGGTTCAAAATTTAACTTCAGGTCCAAAGGGTGAATCCAGTTGTGAATGACAAAAAATTCAACTAAAGAACGCCTTCGTTTCCAAAGCATGGAATCATAATCATGCTGGAAGTACCACTAAAAATCTTGTGCTTGCAAAATATATTTTTCAGTACCAAATTTAAGATAAGAAAGTATAGTAAGCAGCACCAGAATTGTGACCTTGAGATATGACTTTAGCTCGGCTGTTTGAAAGTTTGCCAACACACATAGTCGATGTGGAACCATGTAGGAACTGCACTCCCAATTGAATGATGAAAAATTGTGTCATTGCAAAAAGCATCAAATTTAAAATCGATGAAGCGAAGGTGTGGTAGTATGACTGGAGGTACTACGGTACCTGGGAGTGCTGAGCCACCATTGGGTGGAGAAGGCTCGCTGCTCATTGTCCCAATGGTTTGTAACCCATTGGTCAGAATATAAAGTAGCTCCGCCCATTGAGGCGGGGTATAAGAATCCGTGTTTCCTCTGCAGCTTCCTTTTCTGTACCTGAGCTGCTGGGGAAACATCTTGTCTATTAAAGCCTTCAATTCGGACTACGTCCTCGTTTCTGTGGTCATTGATAGTGCATCAGAAGGTTAATGAAAAAATTGCCATTTGAGTTCATCTGATTTTTAGGCCCTGTGATCATTTTTAGGTTCAGTTAGATCTAACATGGAGCCGCTGACAACAAATAATCCTTCTGTGATTTAACGTCTAAACAAAATCTTCAGATTGTAGGACATTGGAAGCTCTTTCTATGAACTGGCATATGTCAGATCTGTCACTAACCAGCTAGTAGAAACAGAAAATGAAAGTTGTTTGTTACTCTACACTGATAAAAGACAATTTAAAACAATTCTTATCCTGTAAAACAAATATTTCCAGGCAAAGCAAATGCCCAGACTTACAAATTAAGTAAATACATTATAAAGTAGCAAAAATACTATGGTAGCTAAAAATACTATTGTCAATGTTCAAAGACATGGGCAAAATGTAATAGCCTGTCCCCATCCCACAAGGTGATGGTGTGTTCCTACCTAATCCTCCGCTCGGATCCCACTTCCCCTTCATCCCATAATTTCTTCTAATTTACAAGCTGCAGATGGTGCAAGCACATTTTGCTTTCCCTCCCCATTCCCTCATGACAACTCTTACCCCAGTGCCTTTCTCTTGGATGATACCCAAGAACTGCAACCTGGCCAGAAGGTGGTGGAAGAGCAGAAAGAAAGTGATGAAGAAGGAACACAGTCATCCAATCTCGAATTTGCAGCCATGAGCTCAGATATTGACAATGCGTATACCTTATAGGATATCTTAAAGACAAGGTCTGCATTGGTAAGATTCTGGGCACAGCTGGTCTGCAGCCAGGGCAATAGTAGTGCAGATGCCAGCTCACCAGAGGGCAAGGTGAGCTCTGCTGCAGAGAACTCAGACAAGGACTTTGAAGGTGCAGACTACGGAACAAGGTTAATGGGTGCACACAATCAAATGCTTGGTGCATTGGCAAACCTGTCAGAAAGCCCGCAGTTAGTGTCAAGGGGAGAGGTCCACCATCAGTTTAGCACAGAACTTTGTGACGCAGAACCCATCCTGTCCATTGTGGAAGTGGCACCCACCTCCATGAGAACACTTGCAACTCAACCATGATGCAGTGTGTGTGATGGTTATGGTCTCAGCTTCCATTGTGGTACAAGCCAAAAGCAACCCAACAGTCTGGGTGCTGCAGTGGAAACTCAGATTGAGATTATGTCGGCTGAGCACTGCCATCATTGCTGCAGATATCAGTGTTGGAATGTCAGACAATTTCTCCCTCAAACCTCCTGGGCAGATATCACCTTTTGCTGAAAGCCCATCTCTCCCTCCACCCTCACCTTCGAGCAGCTTGCCCTGCTCTGTGTCACCATTATTCCCTTGACCTGGCAGGTCGTATCTCAAGGGTGATGCAAACCATTGCACCCATATATGGGAGCAAGTGACTTGTGCAGAATCCTTGCACAGTTAAGACCAAGCCTGCCAGCAGGTCCAAGACATATCCTGTTGACGTCTGCAACTTTACACCACTCCACAAACCACCAGACACTTCAACAATCGCGACAAGAATCAGCAGAAATAATTCAGCAACTAATCTGAAAACAATCCCTATAAACAATGATAGGGATGGGGAAGGGAGGTCCTTCCTGCTGCTGAATGGCTATTCAGTGATGCATGAGCATTGAATGCCAACATGGCAGCACTGGTTTTGCTGATATTAAGGTCTGCCTATTCTGCATACTTCCAGAAGATGATCCCCTCATGACGCTCATTTCCTCACCAAAATTCCATCTGCCGCAAACAGCACCAGACATCTGCACCTGAGACACGGATGCTACCTTGGAGATAAAACAATGGCCACAGTGCTGAAAAAACAGGCCAAATGTCATGACTTGGAACTCTGGTAATGGACTATAGCCATTGCACTAAACGGATTGCTTATCCGGGTAACTGAATCAGAAGGCTGAAAGTTGCTTTCGTGGCTTTCCCTCTCCAGCTTTGAAGCTCCCACAATTAATCCCTTCATTTGGATCCCAATTAAACAACTGTTATATCTTAGAGTTTGCTGCAAAGAGAAAAGATATAGAGGTGCCCACACGCTGGATTCTTATAAACACAATGCGAGGTTTCATTAAGGATGTTACTCATACAAACGACGACGAAGAACTGAAGCCCGCACAAAACACTCATTGCTGACATCACTACAGAGCACGTGACGCTTCACCCACAGGGACGTATTCGCTGATACATAACACCCTTTACTTCTTTAGAACAACGCCAATTGCTTAACATTTTTACAACAGACTCACATTTGTATTATACACACATATATATATACAGCTCAATAAGACTGTCTCTCAGGTGAACGTCCTTATACATTTGTTGTTGCCACAAAGGGAAAAAGAAGTAGAGGTGCCATGCTTTAAGTTCGTAAAAACATAGTGCAGGGTTTATTTAGAGATGTTGATTCTACAGGGTAAGATGGCTAATTCCCCAAAAGTCTGCAGAATGCTCCACTGACCTCACTGTGTATCATGTGATATTTCACTAGCCAATAGTGTTACTTGAATATATAACACCGCTCTCCCTCTTTACTCCTTTAGTGCCAACGACCTCTCTTTTAAACACTTTAAACAACAGATCCAAAACAATGTTTGTTACTTTACATCATCAGGTAATGTATACATGTATACATCAGTAAGACAGTCACTTTGGCAGACATCTGTCCCATTTAGGTAATACCCAATTTTGAGGAATTTGGCTCTTTGAGATCATGGAAGTGTCTTCCTGTTCACTTGTTGGTGGTACTTGTGAAACTAACCCTGTATCTGTTTCTGTTGGTACTGACAATTCTGTGGTGCTGGATTCAGTAATTTATGCAACAGTAGATACTGCAGCAGGCTGGTTTAGCACAGTGGGCTAAACAGCTGGCTTGTAATGCAGAACAAGGCAACAGCACGGGTTCAATTCCCCTCCCGGCCTCCCCGAACAGGTGCCGGAATGTGGTGACGAGGGGCTTTTCACAGTAACTTCATTGAAGCCTACTTGTGACAATAAGTGATTATTATTATTGGTAGTAGTAATGGTATCACAGTGCATACATTCCGATGTGAATATTTCTGGTGAAGACCTGTACATTCACTTCATGAATCTAACAACTGGTCAGCGTGCCAACGCCAAACTCACGGTCCCTCACCATGGCTGAGCAGAGGGCTCTGGACGTCGTCGGTGGCCCAGAGGAAAGGGAAGTTGCCGGGGTGGAGATCAGCCGCGGACGAACCCGCTCAGTTGCGGTTCTCCATGCCATGTGTGTCAACCATCCCCACATCACCCTCACACCCACATCACCCTCACCCACGCACAACAACCACCCTCACCCCCACCCGCACCCACACACTCACCCCCACACCACCCTCATACCCTCATACCCATCCTCACCCCACCATTGCTGGTTGAATTCCAATATCCATTGGCTGCAGGGGTTGAAAGGCCAACATGTTAGCATGGTACACAACCCCGTACCCAAACAGGTCCACCAGGCTACATGGTGGCCCCATTTGACATTGCTGGCTCTGCCCCGGCATGCCCCCCCCCCCCCCCCCCCCCCCCATCCCCACACCCCTGGCCCTGTTGGTGCCCGGCACAATGGTGACTCTGGCCCTGGAACCCATCCTTGCTGTCAGGGCTACCATCGGCTGGTGCTGCCTTTGCCAGCGGTATGCTCCGTAGTCCCCTGCCAACAGCACCGTAGGGGCTACAGTGGGTATTGCCCTGGGTGGGCTGCCTGATGCCCCGCAGGCAGGTGGTGGTTGGTTGGGTGGTGGGGGTATGGCGGAGGATGGGGGTGGGGGGAGGATCCCTTACAGCCCGTGTCACTCTGCAGAACCAGGGGCCAGGGGGATGTTCAGTGGGGCTGCAGCAAGCTGGCTGCCTTGCAGGCTGTGATAATGACGGTCTGTGCCCCGGTCCACTGGAGGGTCACCCCGTCGGAGGCCCCGGAGAATACTGGGTCAGGCCCATTAATGGTATGCAAACGGTGTCCAGAATGCATTGACGCTGCTATGGCAGCGATGGAGAATTGTGATTAGACGTCAAAACGGCTCACACTGCGATTTCGCCATTAGAACTGATTCTCCACCCAATCGCATTTCCCAATTTTGGCATTGGCTGATGGAGAATCCCGCTCCTGGACTCCAGTGGATGAGTTGATGGGAATGGAAGGAGAAGCTGGGGGCATGGAGATAGTGGGAGGTGCTGCACAGGATCAACTTCACCTCCTCTTACGCCGGGCTAAGCCTGATGCAGCTCAAGGTGGTGCACAGAGTGCACCTGACGAAGGTACTCATGGGCAGGTTCTTCCCGAAGGTGGAAAGTGGGAAGTGGGGGCTTTAGAAAGAGGGGTGCAGTAAACACCGCCTGGAAGAAAGGGAACTCGCATATAGCAAAGAAGGAATGGGGAGGGAGGCCATTCGCAGGAAGGGACATCGATCCCTCCCACCCGCACCAAATCGAGAGAACTGACCTGTCTGACCTTCCCCGAGAATTGAAGGGTAGAACAGGATTCAAAACAAATGTAATTGTAATTCTAAACTAGGAACGATGTAAAGAGCCCGAGCAATGGTTGTAAATACATTTGCGAAGTTGTTTGTAACTCTTATAACTAAGTTTCAAGACCTGATAGGAACACTTCTAAAAAAACTATAAAATACACACTAGCGTAAATAGAGTAAGGCAGGCATTTTCAAAGTGGGGGTTGCGACCGACAGGTGGGTCACAGGCAGGCGTTGAAGGGTCGCAGAGGCATCCATCGTGGCATTCCCAATCGTGGGAATTCACTCGCAAATGCTGCAGCAGTTGGCTTTTAAAAATGATGGCGGCGACTGATGTGTTGGGTACTGTGGATCTGTGGAGACTGCGTTTACCTTAGCAGTAGCACATACAGGCTACCAACACTTGAAATAGTACAAAACTATTTTATTAAGCTAGGAACTGTTGAACATACTTTCACTGTGGGTCGACACTATGTTAGATTAAACTGAAGACCTATGCCTAACCTAACCAGTCTATACTCTCAGCACATGGCAAAGATCAGTGCTACAAGCTGTGAGCTCTGCCCTTCTCAGAGGCTGCATCCCGAATGAACGGGAAAACTAGTGCCCTCTGGCTTTATAGTGAGTGTGCTCTAACTGGTGATTGGCTGCGGTGTTGTGTGTGTTGATTGGTCTTGCTGTGTGTCAGTCAGTGTGTGTCTGCACCATTATATACTGATGTGTATATTATGACAGCGACCAGCTAAAAAAATGCGGGCACACTGCGCATGCATGCCCGCTCATTAGTGCGCATGCACGGAGCCCAGCAAGAAGCACTGCCTCTTCCTGGCACCAGCGCGCTGATCCAGGAGAAGATTTTTTAAAAATTCAATGCGATCTTCCTCCTGAAGCGAGGCAGAGAACAGATCACGCGCTCCCGAACGCTGACGTCACGTGCTTTCGACGCGATTGCAATTCCTCCATTTTGGCAGCAACAAACAAGTAAAATTTAAAATGGATCATTTTGTAATAAGGAAGAGAGGGCCAGAGACACAAACAGGCCAGGATCTCACAGCTAAACCTGCTGGAGAGAGGGGCTCAGGAGAATCCACAGCAGGACAAAGCAGTGCTGGTGTGAGCTCCATGAAGAAGAAATTGAAATCAGGCACAAAACAGTATGACAATTTTTTAAGGTATGGATTTATTAATTGTCCCAATGCAAATCAGGATGCAAGGCCCACTGGTGTTATATACAGGGACGTGCTGGCAGCACGGTAGCATAGTGGTTAGCACAGTTGCTTCACAGTTCCAGGGTCCCAGGGTCGATTTCCGGCTTCGGTCACTGTCTATGGGGAGTCTACACATTCTCCCCGTGTGTGCGTGGGTTTCCTCCGGATGCTCCGATTTCCTTCCACAGTCCAAAGATGTGCGGGGTTAGGTGGATTGGCCATGTGAAAGTGTCCAAAAAGGTTAAGTCAGGTTACGGGGATAGGGTGGAAGTGTGGGCTTGGGTGGGGTGCTCTTTCCAAGAGCCGGTGCAGACTCGATGGGCCGAATGGCCTCCTTCAGTACTGTAAATTCTATGAAAGAAATGAAAGTTGAAAACTTTACAACCCTACTCGACTGGCGCAGAGATTTTTGAAGTATTGAAGGTTGGAAAGTGCGGGCTCGACTAGGTTCATTGCAGAGGAATCACAAGCGATGGAGCAGCCAACATGACTGGGAAAAACAGCAGAGTTATAGTAGGGATTAAGGAGGCAGTTGGTCAGGACATTGTTTGGAATCATTGTTTTATTCACCGTGAGGCATTGGGCACTGGCAACAAAAGGAATTCCATCCGATCCTGAAGTGATGTTGAAGGAAATTGTGAAAGCGTGAATTTCATTAAACACAGCCCACTCAATACCAGACTTTTTGTGACTGTGTTCCGATATGGGGGCTGAGCACACACATTTATTGTTCCACACAGAAGTACATTGGCTGTCAAGGGGTCGGATGCTACTCAGAGTTTACAAACTAAGGTTCGAAATCCACACTTTCCTCCTTGAGAAATTGTCCCCTCTTGCTGATTTGTTTGCAAATGAAACATGGATGCTAACTATGTCTTGCCTTGCAGACATCTTTTCCATTCTAAATGAACTGAACCTCAAATTACAAGGGAAGGATGATGATTGCTTTCAGCACTGTGAAGAAATCTTTCTAAAAGTCATTGAAAGTTTGCCAATTGCGAGTGCAAAGCCAGAATTACTACATGTTCCCCACACTGTTACGACACATCAAAGAAAACAGCATTAGTAAGGAAACTGTAAATGGACAGGCAAGCCTTATTCAGATGCATCTGGCTGCGCTGATCAACAATTTTGGTCGCTATTTTCCAGAGACGAAATTTAAGATTTTGAGAGAGAAGGGGTGGTATTCATCCCTACCTGGCGGGGCGGGGGGGTCCCCGTGTACTAGAGTGGTGCCAACCACTCCAGCGTTGGGCCTCCCTAAAGGTGTGGAATTCTCCGCTCCTTTAGGGGCTAGGCCCGCGCTGGAGGGGTTGGCGCCCCGCCAACTGGCGCGAGCGGCCTTTGGCTCCCCGCCGGCCGCTGCGAGCAGCCTTTCCGCCCTGCCAGCCGGCGCGAACGGCTGGCCGAAAGGCCTTCACCGGCCGGCGTGAGGCCGTACATGCGCCGGAGCTTCAGCAGCCGCTGACATCATCCCGGCGCATGCACAGTAGGGGGTGTCTCTTCCGCCTCGAGGCCGTGGCGGCGGTGGAAGAAAAAGAGTGCCCCCACGTCACTGGCCCGCCGGCCGATCGGTGAGCCCCAATCGCGGGCCAGGCCACCGTGGGGGCACCCCCGGGGTCCGATCACTCCGCGCCCTCCCCAGGACCCCGGGGCCTGCTCGCACCACCTGCTCCCACCGGCACCAGAGGTGGTTTAAACCACGTCAACGGGAATGGCCTGACAGCGGTGGGACTTCAGTCCATCATGGGCCAGAGAATCGCCGCGGGGGGCCCACTGACCGGCGCGGGGTGCCCGCCGACCGGCGCGGCGTGATTCCCACCCCTGCCGATTCCCCGGTGGTGGAGAATTCCGGCCACGGCGGGGGCGGGATTTACGAATGCCCCGGGCGATTCCCCGGCACTGCGGGGGTCGGAGAATTCCGCCCAAGAGGTGGGTGAAGAATCCCTTTGAGTTTGAGACTCCAGAATCAGTTGTTAATTTGCAGCTGACTCCAAATGAAGAACTGAACTTCTGCACCTCAGCTGTGACAGCACATTAAAAACACGGCACAAGTCAATGAAGCTGTCAGCATTCTTCGAGGAGTATACGGAGCTGAGTAAAACAAGCAGTTCGTTGCTTTTGCCCTTCACAATGACCTACATGTGTGAGGTTGGATTTTACGTCCTCACAAAGGTGAAGATAGCACAATGGAACCAGCTGAAATGTGCACCCGATATGCGCATAGCCCTCTCCTCCTATGAACCTGATTGGAGTGAGAGCATGAGGACCAAGCAGGCTCACCTCTCACATTAAAGGTAAGAGAAAATGGTGGGTCGCAATGTTGGCCGGCGTGGGTCACGAAGGTCGACCAGCGTGGGTCCTGAAGGTTGGCTGGTTGGTAAAAATGGGTCCCCGGAAAGAAAGTTTGAAAAACACTGGAGTAGGGAAAGGATAGAACCGGGACCAGTGACACTGATGCGGGGACAGCCTGCGGTACCTGTATTGATGTTGCTGCTGTGTTATTATTGTTGTTTTTGTATTGTTCTGCAAAGTTTGGATATTAAGTGCAAAAAGCCAATAAAAATATTTTTCAAAAAAAAAGAAAGTTGTTATCACGTCTGGATAAAGAGCCTTGATCTCTCGATGCCGTTACTCCATGTTTGAGCGATTGCACAAAGCAGTCAGCCAACCCATTGCTTGCTGGATGATATGGAGCCAAGTTAATATGGTGGATACCCATCCCCTTCAAGTAATCTTCGAACTCTGTTGATGTAATTCAGTCCCAATTTCACTCACGAGTTTCTCCGGCTTTCCGAGCCTTGCGACTACCTCATCTAGACTCTCAATTGTCTGTTCGATTGTTGTGAACTTCATGATTGTGACTTCTGCCTATTTTTGAGTGTGCGTCAACCATCACCAGGAACATATACCCTTCAATTGGACCAGGATAGTCAATATGAATTCTCCGCCATGGCTATGTAGGCCATTCCCACAGATGCAAAGGTTGCAGGGAATGGAGTATTCCCTAACGTAATGCAGGAGTGACATAGACCCACCTTTCCTTAATTTGGGCATCTAATACCGGCCACCAGAAGTAGCTAGGTGCCAACTCCTTCACCCAAGCCACACCAGGATGACCTTCATGTAGGTGTTCAAGGATTCTGTTTCGTAGACACGACAGAATGATCACTCGAATACCCCAGAGCAGACCTCCACTCCATCAACTCAAGTCACCAAGTGATGAAGGGCTTGAGGTTTGGATTCTTTCGGTTCACATTTGGTAAAGTGCCTTTTTGGATCGTTTCCATAACCTTCCTAATCGCTGGATCGGTTCTTGTATACCTTTGTACTTGGGGTGAATTTGCCGGTACATTTTCAATATGATATAAGATATTTACAAATTATTCATCAAATTCTTGTTTGCCTTCCTGATCTTGTTTGACTGGTAGCGGCTGTCTGGATAAAGCGTTCGCATTTACGTTCTGCTCTGACTTACGATACTGTTAGAATCACGTGCCAACAAAATCAAAGGCCATCTTTGCAATCAACTAACTGCTAAAGAAGCAATATAAGTCCTTGTGTAGCACTTAGCATGAAGAGGAGCTATGGATATGGGGTGGGGGGGGGGGGGGGGGGGGGGGGGGGGGGGGGCGGGGGAGCGGGATTAGGTTATTGAGTTGGATGATCAGGCATGGTCAAAATGATTGCACAGCAGGCTCGAAGGGCCGAACGGCTTCTTCCTGCTCCCATTTTCTATGTTTCTGATACCCTTATACCGCACCCCTTCAAAGGGATACCTGGCTATCCAAACAAATCCACCATGTTCAGATCAATTCTTACCTGGTCTACCCTGCACATGTTGGGTTTCGGCCATTTCTGCTATTTTAAACATGACAGAGAGGCTCTCTGACATGCCAAAAATCAGGGCCTTTGTGTCACGTTTTGCTTCAAATTTCATACAAATGGCAGTGAACTAACAAAATCGCCACAAGTTTTTTAAAAATTGCTTTGAAGGTGCCATCTGGTTATCGCCACTAAACTGCAGACTGACCACTAGATATAAGTTAGTGACACAATAAAGAGATTTGAAATGATCACATTTACAGGAACATGATTAACTCTATTGATAGAGAGCCTTTGCTGCATTTAAAATGTATCGAACACCATTTTTCATCAGAGCCCTACACCTATTGGGAAAACCAAGAGCCTGAGTTAAATGGACTTCCAGGAGCAATCACTGAGGAAAATCTACAAAACCATAAGCGGCAAAACCCATGAAGCATCGACACTTACGGTTCCCAGAAATATCCTAAGATTGATAGCGAGACTGACTATTTACAGAGCATACCAGGATTTGCAAGCCTCTTGTGGTCCATTAATGTAAAAGGACTTGTGAGTTAGACAGGGTCTGTTATATTTCAGACTGTCTCCCAATTCTCTTTTCACAGGCAGATCCCTGCATCCTGTGATCTGAACTTTACTGCCTTAGTTGTGTTGCAAATCAGAGTGGCATGCTACAGGACTGCCTGCCCTACAATCCTACTTTGAAATTCCAACAATGTTTAACTTTTACATTTTTACTGATGCATTCCAAAAATAAATGCCCAAACATTTCCCTGCTCTCTACCACTCAGAAGCAGCTCCAACAACACCCAAGATCTTGAAGCCATCAGGGTAAAGCTGCCCACTTCACTGGCCCCCTATACACCAACCTTCAAAATTCACTCCTACCTCCACTGTTGGCAGCGCGATGCACTGCAGCAACTCAGCAATGTTCCTTCAGCAATTCCTTCCAAACCCATATCCTCTACCGCAGTGGTGGGCAGCCTGCGGCCTGAGGGATTCTGAGGGCAGCTCACAAGACATTTTGTTGACCATTACCCAGGTGCAGGGTTGCCACATTCCGCAAGTTTCTGTCCATATTATTTTTTTCGTACCAGCATGACTGAAGTGATACACACATAAAGCAAGGACAAGTGAAGTGAGGTTCGTGCTGATTGCTCACAACATTGACTGTGCAAGCCGTGCGCACCCTCTGCAGCCAATCAACGCCCAAATATTTATTTTGTTTTTACAATTTGAAGTTGATCATAATTCTATTAATATATAAATGATTAAATATATTCTATCGTTCGTTATGAAATATTTGGCATGTAATATTTGGCATGTAATAAATGTATTTGATCTTATTTATGAGGTCATGGTTCGTGCATATGTCCGATTTCAATCTTGGGGCTCGAGTGATCATGGAATCCCTACAGTGCAGAAGGAGGCCATTTTGCCCATCAAGTGCACCGACCCTCTGCCCATCCTCTCTCCATAACCCCACCTAACCTTTGGACACTAAGGAGCAATTTAGCGTGGCCAATTGACCTAACTCACCCTCTGAAAGAGCACCCTACTTAGGCTCATTCCCCTGACCGATCCTGTAACTCCACCTAACCTGCACAACATTAGACACCTAAAGGACAATTTTAGCATGGCCAATCCACCTAATCTGCACATCTTTGGACTGTGGGAGGAAACCGGAACACCCGGAGGAAATCCACGCACACACGGGAAGCATGTGCAAACTCCACACAGACAGTTACCCAAAGTCGGAATCAAACCCCAATCCTTGGGACTGTGAGGAAGCAGTGCTAACCACTGTGCCACTGAGCTGCGCGATGAAGGAGGACCACTCATGTGGCCCACTCACTAGCCTAGATTGCCTATCATTGCTCTACCACCTAGAAGGACATTGGCAGCAGCGACATGGGCAATCACCACCTGTAATTTCACCCACCCCCTCCCCTGCAAATCCAAGTCACAGACCATCCTGACTTGGAACTATATCACCAATCCTTCACTGTCATGAGATTAAAATCCTGGAACTCCCTCCCTAAGAGCTCTGTGAGTGTACTTCCACAACACGAACTGCAGCGGTTCAAGGAGGAAGCTCCCCAACGCCTTTTGAAGGGTAATTAGGAATGGGCAATAAATGTTGGCCTTGGCAGCCAGGATCACAAAATGAATCTTAGAAAAAGAAATTTGCAGGTGATGGTTCCTTATAATATTCTCACATTTCCAGATTGCATATGAGAGAAGTTTCCAGAAAAAAAAACAAAGAGGATAGCTCCAGAGTTCAGGGAGACTCACTGGAGCTGAATGAGTCACCATTGAAGGAAATCCAAGGCAAGTGTTGGGAAGTTACATGAAATAAATGTTTGGAAACGGGCATAGAGTGGTCTTTCAAAACTAGAAGGGCCGAGTACAAAAAAATCAAAGAAACCACAATGAGAGTGACAGATTAGAATACATTTTCTGTAAATGTATTTAACGCTATTTCATTTAATCCCTTTAAAAAAGGAGCTGAGAAAATATTTGATTAAGAGCAGGACGGAAAATTATAATAAGCACGACCATAAATGAATAAATACTCTAAGGAATGCATTGGTTCCCATGATGGAAAATTCATCTGTGAATACAGCTGGCCAGGGTTGAACAGTGTAACCTGTAACTGTTAGATCGATGTCCTAAAGTTTTGCAAGGTTTCTTGAGGGAGTGAAAGAGAAAGTTCACACAGTTGTATGTTTTGAAAGGTTTCCCCCAGGAGATTAATTATGTAGGCCCTGAAATTCTGATTCCAGGTCAGGGCGAAGAGTTAGACAATGGCCTGGCTACAGCCAGTATTGCTATTACTATGGTAATGGCTTTGGGCTGTTGTCGACTTTTACTGTAATCGGCATTTGCCTTAATTCGGGATAATAAGCAATACTTTAAACAGTATTAGTAAATGGGAAGGAAAATGGGTGGGGTTTCTACTGGTGACTCATTTCCGACTATCAGCTTTCTGCTCTTGTCCCATGGACATTACACCCACCAATGACTTGAATTATTGAAGGGGCTCTGTATTCATATTCTTGTTGTGGTTTGTCTAATTGCTCCCACCAGTGCGGCAAACATCTTGGTCTTTGTACCGACTGAAAATTCCACTTGAAATTCCAGCTGTTATGCCAGGCTCTGATCGGCAGTGGTTGTTCTTGTCTTTATTTTCATTTTAAAAAATGGTATTCCTGAAGCGATTCCAAGAGGTCATTCTAGATCGCATCCCAGAAACACTTCACTCAGTGCCAGTAAAAGGCTGGACTTCATGGTTGATCCTGCGCATCATATATTCTGTCTCATTTCAGGAAACATGGTAGAAGTAATTAAGAACTTAAAACCCACTGAAGCTTCAACCCCCCGCGTCCCCCCCCCCCCCCCTCCCCCACCCCCAATCAGCAATTTATCAATGTGGCCAATTATTTCCAGCTAAAATAAATTTTGAATGGCAAATTAGCATTTCTGTTTAATTTTGGACGTTTGTTACATCAATGTTGCACTCTGCACAGCTCTGAGCGTTGATTCTATTCAACTGCATGCAGACAACAGAGCTCACTCATAATGATTTCACGGCACCTATAGTGCATCAAAAGTACTGTCAGTTATCAAGCTGTGTGAGGAATATTGGTTCGCTTTCTACTTCTGTTCCCCGGGCCTGGTGAAAATAGGTGCGAGCCTTTTCTTCCACTCTACATTTAGAAAATGTATTGTGCATAATTCATGTCAACACAGACAGGCGCCAAACCATTACTACTGAAATTTAAATGTTGTGCTTTGTGGAAATTATGTAGAGAATTTACCACTAGCTGGTGGCATCTCTGTCTGTGGGAATATGAAAGTTAAAAACTTTCTTTTTAATTTGATAATGAAATGTCAATGTCACTGGTTAGGTCAGTATTTATTTCCCTTCACTATCTGCCCTAGATAAGCTGTTGGTTAGCTGCCTACTTGAACTGCAGCAGTCCATACAGACTCAAAAGCTCAAATTTTCATATGTTACCCTGGCATCTATTTAAACAATGAGCGTATAGCATCAGGCAGTTAGTAACTTAATGAGGCACCTATCGCATGGTTAATCTGATAATCACACACTTCTCAGCTTTCTCACGCATTGACTTAATGCACAAAAATATTGCATTATTTCAATCAATGCTTTAGACACAAATACACTTGCATGAGATTATTAAACGTGATGGTGACTGTGGGATTTCCGTCTTTCTGCCAGACACAATAAATGGACATCAAGCTTTTATTTTACTTTTCAACGCAAACGAGAACAGTTAAATTCTAGTTTTCTACATCGACATTCATTTAATGTATATTTCTCAGTCGCTTTTTTAAAAAATGTCTAGTACTGGATGGTTTACAATGAAATATAAAACATTAGCCTGATTTGAATGACTTCTCCTACTCCTATCTTCAACGTAGGTCAGTGCCATCCGCAAGACGAGGAGTGACACTGAGAGGGCTGCACGATGGCACAGTGGTTAGTTTCCTCCGGGTGCTCCAGTTTCCTACCACATTCCAAAGATGTGCAGTTAGGTGGATTGGCCATGATCAATGCGCAGGGTTACAAGGATAGGGCGGGGAGGGGGGGGGGGGGGGGGGGGTTTGGACCTAGTTAGGATGCTTCTCAGAGGGTCAGTGCAGACACGATGGGCCGAATGGCCTCCTTATGCACCATAGGGATTCAATGGAGTGCAGCTCCTGTAAATGAAAGACTGCCTTGCTTTTACATAACTCCTTTCACAACCTCAGGCACTTTGCAACCAATGAAGTACTGTTACAGTGCCACAGCTAATTGAGCTCATACATGAGTTAAAATAATTTTCCTCACTAAAACTTACTAACCTGAGCCACATTCTGCCCTTGCACTCCATCAGATAGGACTTGATAAAATTGGTAATACTGAATGGTGTAACGCTGGCTTCATGTCTTTTGGAAGTTCCAACATGGCCTGTGAAAAGTCACAGTTGTCTGCTGAAAGAATTTCATTCCAACTGCAATAGCTAGATTTCCCCCTCTGCAATAGCTAGATTAACCTTGCATGATCACTCTCCTGCTCCTCATCAAGCAACTATCTTAGCACAGTTCATAACCATGGATAGTTGGTACAGTTCTCAAAATGGCTTCACTAACCTGGTAATTCAGTAACTGTAGGAGGCATATATCACACACATTTTCAGAGACATGTCGAAAAGCAGTTGCTGCTCCTGTGCACACAGTATATTGTATGCAAGGGAAGATCTTGGCCGGCTTTGCAGGTTTTAGGCACTCACTTCGAAGCATGTTTAATGATATTTTCCTGTCTGCTCTGTTTATTTTGGCAAAATATGCGCTGGTTCTGTAAGAACGATCTTTGAAGCAGATCTCTGTAAAGTCATATTTATGGCACTGCAGCCGGCCAGTGTTCAGGACTCTGTCCAAGTTACAGAAACGTTAGAATGTTTCTACTGTTTCAAAAATAGTTGGGAGAAAGCTTCATGCACTTTAAGCGATTGAGAATTAACTTTGAACAAGATTGCTGGTCATTTTTCATTCATTTACTAAAAATGGGAAAGTTGCTGTCCTCTGCGTCCACTATAGTTTGAGTTTAAAGTCTAGAGTTGCCACGGCTAATTGGCAATTAAGGGATATGGCGACAGGCAGGCGAACGGAACTGAAGTTAAAAATCAGTCATGTTCTTATTGAACAGCAAAGCAGCTCAAGGAGCTGTACAATCTGCCCCTCCTCCAATCTCCTATGTTCTTAAATTTGCCTGCCTATTGGTCGAGTCTCAGGACTATTTGCCACTCTAAATTCTCCTGCCCCGTTTGCGGACGTTCAAACAGTTGTCAGCTTCTTGGAGTGATGAGGGAGTAATCATTCTCTGTGTTGTGTCCTACATTTACACTTCTCACATCAAGAAGAACAAATTTCGAAATTAGAAATTGGGCCCAAGAGTCGGGGGTGAAGACTGAATTATTTTTCAACGCAATTTTCTGAACGTAGAATGGATTTAATTTCTGACCACCACTGAACTTCAGTGTTACCCGAATAGAGAATACAGTACCTCTGAGATCAGTTTGAGTGAGACATCTGTGGGAAAGTTCAGTGAGAACAGGATGAACAGAAAATCAGGATTTGGCATTTGTAATTTTATTATTTTCTCACCTCATTGGGGGGGGGCAGGATTTTCCTCCTCCCCCCCACCCCTGGCCATCAGTGGCATATTTTCCAGCAGCGGAGGAGGCCCAATATTGACTGGCAGCAACATCTTCCGGCCTGGTTCATGTTAATGGGGTTTGTGTGCCCCATACCCCTCTGCCGCCGGGGAACCAACTGCAGGGGAGGGTTTCCATCGGCGGGACCGGACGTTCATCTCAACGGGAAAGGACGGAAAATTTTGGCCAGCAGCACTGATAACTCACTGGGATGCAATCCACCAGCTCTGGGATCCATCTTACTAAGACAGTCATGTCACGGTGTGCAGGGTGGGGGGGAGGGGGGGGGGGGGGCACGTGGCATGTGTGTTTGTGGCAGGGGGGTATTATCGGTGATGTTTCCATGTCTACATTTGGATTTGGATTTGTTTATTGTCACGTGTACTGAGGTACAGTGAAAAGTATTTTTCTGCGAGCAGCTCAAATAGATCATTTAGTACATGAAAATAAAATAAAATAAAATGAAGATACATACAAGGGCAACACAAGATCTACAATGTAAATGCATAGACACCGGCATCGGGTGAAGCATACAGGAGTGTAGTATTAATCAGGTCAGCCCATTAGAGGGTCGATTAGGAATCTGGTAACAGCTGGGAAGAAGCTGTTTTGAATCTGTTTGGGCGTGTTCTCAGACTTTTGTATCTCCTACCCGATGGAAGAAGTTGAAAGAGTGAGTAAGCCGGGTGGGAGGGGTCTTTGATGATGCTGCCCGCTTTCCCCAGGCAGCGGGAAGTGTAGATAGAGTCAATGGATGGGAATATGTGCGCTTGCGTGTGGCAGAGGGAGTTACGCGTGGTGTTTCTTCAGTATGTGTGCTTGTGTAATGTTTCTGTGTGTGTTGTTACAGTGTAGGTGTGCGTGCAGGTATATGTGTGTGTGATGCTTCTGTGTGTTATGTTTGTGTGGGTGTGTGTCGGCATGTGTGCAAGGTGGGGGAGTTGTGTGTAATATTTCCATGCATATATGTGCATTTCTGTGTGTGGCAGGGGAGTTTACGGGAGATCCTTTTTTGTGCATGCATGTGTGATGTCTATGTGTGATGTTTCTGTGTGTGAGGGCAATGTTTCTGTGTGTGTGCAATGTTTCTGTGTGTGTGAGTACCATGTTTCTGTATGTGCAATGTTTCTGTGTGCACAATGTTTCTCTGTGTGAGTGCAATGTTTCTATGTGTGTGTGCAATGTTTCTGTGTGTGCAATGTTTCTGTGTGTGCAATGTCTCTGTGCGTGCAATGTCTGTGTGTGCAATGTTTCTGTGTGTGCAATGTTTGTGTGTGCAATGTTTTTGTATGTGCACAATGTTTTGGTGTGTGCAATGTTTTGTGTGTGCAATGTTTCTCTGTGTGCGTGCAATGTTTCTGTGTGTGCAACGTTTCTGTGTGTGCAATGTCTGTGTGTGCAATGTTTCTGTGTGTGCAATGTTTGTGTGTGCAATGTTTTTGTATGTGCACAATGTTTTGGTGTGTGCAATGTTTCTGTGTGTGCAATGTTTGTGTGTGCAATGTTTTTGTATATGTGCACAATGTTTTGGTGTGTGCAATGTTTCTGTGTGTGTGTGCAATGTTTCTGTGTGTGTGCAATGTTTCTGTGTGTATGCAATGTTTCTGTGTGTGTGCAATGTTTCTGTGCGTGTGCAATGTTTCTGTTTGTGTGCAATGTTTCTGTGTGTGCAATGTTTCTGTGTGTGTGCAATGTTTCTGTGTGTGCAATGTTTCTGTGTGTGTGCGCAATGTTTCTGTGCGTGTGCAATGTTTCTGTTTGTGTGCAATGTTTCTGTGTGTGCAATGTTTCTGTGTGTGTGCAATGTTTCTGTTTGTGCAATGTTTCTGTGTGTGTGCGCAATGTTTCTGTGTGTGTGCAATGTTTCTGTGTGTGTGCAATGTTTCTGTTTGTGTGCAATATTTCTGTGTGTGTGCAATGTTTCTGTTTGTGCAATGTTTCTGTGTGTGTGCGCAATGTTTCTGTGTGTGCAATGTTTTGTATGTGTGCAATGTTTTTGTATGTGTGCAATGTTTGTGTGTGTGTGCAATGTTTCTGTGTGTGTGTGCAATGTTTGTGTGTATGTGCAATGTTTCTGTGTGTGTGTGCAATATTTCTGTGTGTGTGCAATGTTTCTGTGTGTGTGTGCAATATTTCTGTGTGTGTGCAATGTTTCTGTGTGTGTGCAATGTTTCTGTGTGTGTGCAATGTTTCTGTTTGTGTGCAATATTTCTGTGTGTGCAATGTTTCTGTGTGTGCAATGTTTCTGTGTGTGTGCAATGTTTCTGTTTGTGTGCAATATTTCTGTGTGTGCAATATTTCTGTGTGTGTGCAATGTTTCTGTGTGTGTGCAATGTTTCTGTTTGTGTGCAATATTTCTGTGTGTGCAATGTTTCTGTGTGTGCAATGTTTCTGTGTGCAATGTCTGTGTGTGTGTGTTTTTATATGTGTGCAATGTTTCTGTGTGTGCAATGTGTGTGTGTGTGTTTTTATATGTGTGAAATGTTTCTGTGTATGCGTGGTGGGGTGTGTGTTCCTGTGAGCCGAAACAATGAATATTGGCAGGCTATACTGCTATGGGGAACATAGTCACTGACCTTAATCATGTTTTCATCCAACACTTAACAACACGTATTTTAAACAAGGTTTATTGAATGATCATCCTGAAACTAAAACTATTTTAAAACTGTTTCTATCACTGCCACCTCTGCTCTGCTTAGATAAGTTAACTCAGCAACGATCAAGGGCATGATCTAACGGCCGTATCACGCTGGGCGCGAATCCAAGCAAACCGGTCAGATCGCGGGAGTGTCCAAAATTAGGAACCACGCTGGGCGCTGATCTGTTTCCAATCTAACTGGCCCGCTCCCGATGATGAAATCCAGATCCCGCCGCGACATGGCAAGAAACCAATAATCACTAATAAGACCAATCTCCATCCCATTAAAGGGAAGGACCCCCTATCAAATGGCCTCCCATGATCTAACTGGCTGCCCAACGAGCGGTCAGGTGGGCTCCATTTAGCACAACGTAAAGCTAGCGCAATGGCTGCTGGGGGAATGGAGAAGGTGAAGAGCCACCTTGGGAATTGGGCAACCCGCCCGGGGGCACTAGGGCTGCTGTCGCAGTGTTCGGGGCAGGTGGAGGAGCCCTCGGGTGGGGACGGGCCCGATCTGGGGAGGCGGGGGGGCGGTGGTGGTTCAGCTGCCATCGGTGGTTGTCCCTGTGCTGGGGGGGCCAGGGGCTGAGCGCCTGCGGATTCAACATGCCACACCCCAGATCATGTATACCCATACCAGAGGCAACTTCAGCTGCTACCTGTCCGCTCCACCTAACACCCCCAGGACAGAGCCCCGTCTGTGATAAGATGGTGACGGCCACTTTAACCCCCACTGGCAATGGCGGCCTCTGGCCGCACAGCTGAAGGTTATCACAGATAAGAAATTGACATTGTTAGTTGTGTGAGCATTCCAAAGCTCCCAAGTGGATTCCCGTAGGTAGATGTGCCATGTTGCAGGCCTGGACATTTTTCCTGAACATTAGAGGCTCCAACACCACAGAGGCAGCAGCCAACAAACAGCCTGGAGCTGGGCCTCAGCAGTGGGGACATCCCCGTGACCAGAGAGTCGGTGTGTAGATCAGGGAGGGGTGTTTCTTGGGCTCTCACCCTCTCCAATTCCTTACAGATATTACAATATGGACGATATTTTAGGCCCCACAGCAGCTGCCCTCATGGTGGCAGTGGCAATCCAGGCGACCAGACGCTGGAGAAGGTGGCAGCAGCAGTGCCGTCAGAGGCTCAATGTTGTGCTCTAGGCTCCCCACTGCGGCTGCCACCCCAGCAGTTTTGGCCTTGGCTCCACTCATTGGCGGTGCCATCTCCTGCACCCACAGCCTTTGGGACTCCTCCAATCAACTATGGACCTGCGGAAGGGTTGCTAACAGCAGCCTCTGAATCTCTTGGCCGTACCCTAGCACCTGCATCACCTCCATGATAACCTGGTCCAGAGGCTCATTATCTGATTGGGACCCAGCTGGGTTGTGGGATCCAGCAAACATCTCACTGCTGGGACCCAGCTGGGTTGTGGGATCTAGCAAACATCTCACTGCTGGGACCCAACTGGGTTGTGGCAACCAGCAAACATCTCACTGCTGGGACCCAGCTGGGTTGTGGGATCCAGCAAACATCACACTGCTGGGACCCAGCTGGGTTGTGGGATCCAGCAAACATCTCACTGCTGGGACCCAGCTGGGTTGTGGCAACCAGCAAACATCTCACTGCTGGGACCCAACTGGGTTGTGGCAACCAGCAAACATCTCACTGCTGGGACCCAGCTGGGTTGTGGCAAGCAGCAAACATCTCACTGCTGGGACCCAGCTGGGTTGTGGCAACCAGCAAACATCTCACTGCTGGGACCCAGCTGGGTTGTGGCAACCAGCAAACATCTCACTGCTGGGACCCAGCTGGGTTGTGGCAACCAGCAAACATCTCACTGCTGGGACCCAGCTGGGTTGTGGGATCCAGCAAACATCTCACTGCTGGGACCCAGCTGGGTTGTGGGATCCAGCAAACATCTCACTGCTGGGACCCAGCTGGGTTGTGGGATCCAGCAAACATCTCACTGCTGGGACCCAGCTCGGTTGTGGAATCCAGCAAACATCTCACTGCTGGGACCCAGCTGGGTTGTGGGATCCAGCAAACATCTCACTGCTGGGACCCAGCTGGGTTGTGGGATCCAGCAAGCATCTCACTGCTGGGACCCAGCTGGGTTGTGGGATCCAGCAAACATCTCACTGCTGGGACCCAGCTGGGTTGTGGCAACCAGCAAACATCTCACTGCTGGGACCCAGCTGGGTTGTGGAAACCAGCAAACATCTCACTGCTGGGACCCAACTGGGTTGTGGCAACCAGCAAACATCTCACTGCTGGGACCCAGCTGGGTTGTGGCAACCAGCAAACATCTCACTGCTGGGACCCAACTGGGTTGTGGCAACCAGCAAACATCTCACTGCTGGGACCCAGCTGGGTTGTGGCAACCAGCAAACATCTCACTGCTGGGATCCAGCTGGGTTGTGGCAACCAGCAAACATCTCACTGCTGGGACCCAGCTGGGTTGTGGCAACCAGCAAACATCTCACTGCTGGGACCCAGCTGGGTTGTGGCAACCAGCAAACATCTAACTGCTGGGACCCAGCTGGGTTGTGGCAACCAGCAAACATCTCACTGCCGAGACCCAGCTGGGTTGTGGCAACCAGCAAACATCTCACTGCTGGGACCCAGCTCGGTTGTGGGATCCAGCAAACATCTCACTGCTGGGACCCCGCTGGGTTGTGGGATCCAGCAAACATCTCACTGCTGGGACCCAGCTGGGTTGTGGGATCCAGCAAACATCTCACTGCTGGGACCCAGCTGGGTTGTGGGATCCAGCAAACATCTCACTGCTGGGACCCAGCTGGGTTGTGGGATCCAGCAAATATCTCACTGCTGGGACCCAGCTGGGTTGTGGCAACCAGCAAACATCTCACTGCTGGGACCCAACTGGGTTGTGGCAACCAGCAAACATCTCACTGCTGGGACCCAGCTGGGTTGTGGCAACCAGCAAACATCTCACTGCTGGGACCCAACTGGGTTGTGGCAACCAGCAAACATCTCACTGCTGGGACCCAGCTGGGTTGTGGCAACCAGCAAACATCTCACTGCTGGGACCCAGCTGGGTTGTGGCAACCAGCAAACATCTCACTGCTGGGACCCAGCTGGGTTGTGGCAACCAGCAAACATCTCACTGCTGGGACCCAGCTGGGTTGTGGCAACCAGCAAACATCTCACTGCTGGGACCCAGCTGGGTTGTGGGATCCAGCAAACATCACACTGCTGGGACCCAGCTGGGTTGTGGCAACCAGCAAACATCTCACTGCTGGGACCCAGCTGGGTTGTGGCAACCAGCAAACATCTCACTGCTGGGACCCAGCTGGGTTGTGGCAACTAGCAAACATCTCACTGCTGGGACCCAGCTGGGTTGTGGCAACCAGCAAACATCTCACTGCTGGGACACAGCTGGGTTGTGGGACCCAGCAAACATCTCCCTGCTGGGACCCAGCTGGGTTGTGGCAACCAGCAAACATCTCACTGCTGGGACCCAACTGGGTTGTGGCAACCAGCAAACATCTCACTGCTGGGACCCAGCTGGGTTGTGGCAACCAGCAAACATCTCACTGCTGGGACCCAACTGGGTTGTGGCAACCAGCAAACATCTCACTGCTGGAACCCAGCTGGGTTGTGGCAACCAGCAAACATCACACTGCTGGGACCCAGCTGGGTTGTGGCAACCAGCAAACATCTCACTGCTGGGACCCAGCTGGGTTGTGGCAACCAGCAAACATCTCACTGCTGTCTCCCTATGATGTTCCTGCCTTTGCCGGATGTGTATCAGCAACTCTGTGCTGCTCACCAGGTTGTCTCCCAGAAGCCTGTCAGCAGCTTATACCCACCGAGGTGTGTATCTCAGCACTGGTGGAGGGTCACGGTGACAGATGTGACGCCTCGACAGTGGCAACCTCGGAGCTCTCCCCCGAGATGTTCTGTTGGAAGGTGGGGGGGGGGGGGGGGGGGGGGGGGGGGGGGGCACCCCAATGGGCCGGCACTATTGGATGGAGATCCTGCAGGAGAATGGACATGTGGTCAGTGAGTGGGAAGGATCATTATATCTGGCACACACACGTGCGACAGGCTGTCTTGGGTGAGGGCTGGTAGATGTTCACCTCTGCGACACAGGCCAAGCTTGTGTCAGTGACCACTCTGTCCTCGACCTCCAGGGCCCGTTCCTTGTAGGGGGTGAGGATTCTGATATCCAGCACCCTGCTGCAGATCTGGGCCCTCTCCCGTCTGTTATGAGCCAACCTCTCCCGTAGAGAGTGCATTGTGAGCCGCTCACTTTGCGGGGGGTGGGGGGGGGGGGGGGGGGGGGGGGGTGGGGGACAGGCATGGGCACCGGGGCTGGTGATGGGTGGGGTGTGCTCGAGCACAGGCTTGGTATTGTTCTCGTGGGGGGGTGGTGTTGTGCCAACCGCAGGGTCTTTGGAGGTGCGAGGAGGCCGGCGATGGCAAGCAGAGCCAGTGCCAGGGGCCAATGCCAACTTGGCCTATTGGTGGTCATTTTGTTTCCTGAGGCACTAGGTGGCAGTCCTCCTAGTGACACCCCCCAAGCTGACGCCGCTGTCACTGCCTCCCAGACGCACTATTTGTCCTGTGGCTGACCCTCCGACCCCCTCGGGGGAACAGGGTGTCGCGCCTGGACTCCACCACGGGCAACAGTTGGGCCAAGTTGACATCTCCGCATCCTTGGTGCAGGTCTCCTTGGTGGCATGGCTGCGTGCTGTCTGGGGCTTGGTCTGCGGGATCGGTTTAAGTGCTGCTCCCCCTCGTTAGTGGGGAGTTGCCGGACGCGATCCAGGTGAATCAGCTAGCGGGAGAGCCATTTCTGACATGAAGCCCGTGGGGCATCATTACGCCCCTAATTGATGTAAGATACCTGTTGTGGTCTCGCCGGGTCGACCGTCAGCTACCCGCTTGCTACCACACATGAACCTAGAATCTGCCTGACCTGATGGTTTAGTTACCCACCAGAAATAGTTAAATTTTAGATGGTTTAGCACATTAGCAGTTTTGTGAGAGAGGAAGTGAAAGGAGAGGGTGGAGGTAGTGTGTTTTTTGGTTGGATCTGAGCTAACACACATAACACACTAACCATAAACCACATGGCAGGCCGGTTTAGCTCAGTTGGTTTGTGATGCAGAACAAGGCCGGTAGCTTGGGTTCAATTCCCATACTGGCTGAGGTTACTCATGAACGACTTGCCTTCACAACCTGAGGTGTGCTGATCCTCAGATTAAACCACCATCAGTCAGCCCGCCCCCACAGAAACAAGAAATCCGGCTATGGTCATCTGGGACTATGGCATCTTTACCTTTACCTTACACTGCATCCTCAACACACAAGCAACAACAACAACTTGTATTTATGGAGTAATTTCAATGTAATGAAACATCCCAAGGCATTTCTCAGCAGCATTATAAATAGTGGTGGTGTGCGAGCAATCACTCGGAGTCCCAGTTGCTGTAGCAACATCCGCTTTACATGCTATTGGTATATGTTGGAAAGGTTTGCAGGTGGACATCGAAACTGCCTTCCCCACGTTATGAATATTCCCCATATTACTTAATCATTAAATTCTGCACTGGGATTTGAACTCAGAGTTTCTGATTCAGAGACAGGGGGCGGGATTCTCCCAGCCCTGGTCCGCGCCAGAGAATCCCCGCGAACGGGCCACGCCGCCCCGGCGTCGGCACGGAATTGGCGCCGTTGGCGCCGGCGTGGTTGGCGCAGCATCGGTCGCGGGCCGCTCTACGCGGCAGCCCGCTGATTCTCCGGCCCGAATGCGGCCTTATGAAAAGAGCCGAGTTCTGCCAGCGCCATTCTAACCTGCTCTGGGCCGGCGGGACCTTGGCAGGTAAGGGCCGGATGGCGGCCTTTGGGTGGGGGGGGGGGGGGGGGTCCGACCCCGAGGGGGACCTCCGATGTGGCCTGGCCTGTGATCGGGGCCCACCGATCAGCGGGCTGGCCTCTGTGGCTGGGGGCCTCCTTTCCTATGCGCCAGCCCCTGTAGTCCTGCTCAATGTTGTGCCGGGGCCGGCGCGTTGAAGGAGGCCACTGCGTATGTGCGGATCCCGCGGCGCACAGTAGGGGCCAGAATTAGAATGGGAGCGGCCCATTCATGCCATCATAAAACGCGATGGCGTTTACGACGGCGTGGACATTGGAGAATCCCGCCCAGGGACACTGCCCACTGCACCTCCACACAGCTCACACAGTGGGATACATCAGATAGAATTGTTAGACAGACTATCATCTGTATATAATATGAGTAAATCATCATCTGCATGTGTATTATAAATTATATGTTTTACTGTTGTAGTTCTAGCATCCGACCAGCAGGTGGGGCGAGTATGCAGGCACAGGACCCGGATGCACCATGTGTTCCATCAGAAAGTGTTTGTAAGGAGTTGATAGCAGTTGCATATTAGAGTAGCTCCGTAGAATCTTAGTGTAAGTTAGTGCTAGACATTTATTTGCAACTGTATTCAGCGTTTTAGATAATCATTAGTGTAGTATTAGTAATAAATAACTTTGTTCACAAAACAAAGTTGAATGTTCTTTGTTCACACAGCAGTATCGAGAGTTCACATCAGCCCAATCAAAGAACATTACAAAAATCACAAAAATAACACAAGTTGTTGGACTTTGGGTGTCACTGCCCGAGAAGGTGTTGGACGCAGATTCCATCGTAACTTTCAACAGACAATTGGATAAATACTTAAGATGGAAAGTTTGGCTACGTATCCTGTGGCGAGTAACTCATCTACTGACTCCCCAAAATCTGTCCACCATCTGTAAAGTACAAGACAGGAGTGTGATGGAACAGTCTACTACTAGAGGGCAGCACAGTAGCATAAGTGGATAGCACTGTGGCTTCACAGCGCCAGGGTCCCAGGTTCGATTCCTTGCTGTGCGGAGTCTGCACGTTCTCCCCGTGTCTGCGTGGGTTTCCTCCGGGTGCTCCGGTTTCCTCCCACAGTCCAAAGGTTATGTGGATTGGCCATGATAAATTGCCCTTAGTGACCAAAAATGTTAGGAGGGGTTATTGTGTTACAGGGATAGGGTGGAAGTGAGGCCTTAAGTGGGTCGGTGCAGACTCGATGGGCCGAATGGCCTCCTTCTGAACGGAATATTCTATTCTGTGTACTTGGTTAGATAAGTGCAGCTCCAACACTCAAGAAGCTCAACACCATCTAGGAAAAGCAGCCCACTTGATTGGCACCCCATCCATCACCCTCAATATTCACACCCTCCACTACCAGTGCACAGTGACAGCAGTGTGTACCATCTACAAGCCGCATTGCAGCAACTCATCAAGCCTCATTCGACAGCACCTTCCAAACCCATAACTTCTCCCGCCTTGTCTCATCATGGCAGGGTCAAAATGCTGGAATTCCCTACAGAACAGCAGTGTCGAAGGACCGTGCATAACACTAGTTGCAATTATCCAAGAAGGCAGACGACCACCATCTTTTCAAGGGCAATTAGGGATGGGCAATTAATGCTGGCCTATCCAGCAAAGTTCACGTCCCATGATTGAACATATACAAAAATCAGAGAACACACCCAAACAATACAGGCACAAGCATGTGTCGTGTTAGGTGCACTGGTCTAACACTGGCTGTGACTGGATGCAGCTTAGATTAGAACGATACTCCAGTCGTTGAAGTTAGTTCAATCAGGTTTATTGAACTAATGGCACAGTTAGCACAGTTCTCTGTGAGTTCGACTCTCTGCTAACCTAAGTGTGGTTACTCTGTCTGACTGAACCAGACTAGCTCTTAGCCACGTGGTGGAGGTGTGAGATTGTAACAACACCCTTGACTGACTCTCTGGATGTTCATCAGTGGAAAGAGGCAGAGTGTGAGTGCCTCGTGTCTTTTATAGTCAAATTCCACCCCTGAGTGTCCTGCCTGCTTATTGGTCATGTCCTGTTCTCTGTGTCCATTAGCTGATTTTCTGTATATCATTGTGTGTGTCTGCATATCATGACATCTCCCCTTGTTTTTATGTTTGAATGACATATGTGAATGTATTTACAAGAATAGGCCAATATTAACATATATACATGCAGTGGATGTGAACATATGTACATGTGAAAACAGCTGTCTAATTCGAGAACACAGAACATAGCAAATAGAACAAAATGTTCATAAGTCCAGTCTCTGTGGTCTGCGTCTGATCCTGGTCGACCGCTGGAGAGGTGGTGGTGGGGACGACAGCTCCTTGATGGGCGGGATTGAAGCCTGACTGGTGGCCTCATGAGTCGAGGTATCAGGAGGTGGCAAAACAACAGAAGGAAACGGAGAAGAATGTGGTTGCGGGCAGGCAACTTTGTGCAGTGACCGTCTGTTTCGTCGCACAACAGAACCATCAGCCAGACGCACAACATACGAGCGGGGGGCAGCCTGTCGAAAAACCACAGCTGGAGCTGACCAGCCTTCATCAGGGATCTTGACCCAAACAGTGTCTGATGGGGATAACACAGGCAAATCGGTGGCATGAGCATCATAGCCCTGTTTTTGCCGGTCTCGGAGTTGCTGCGCCTTCTGCAGAACCGGGAGGTGATGATCCAGGTTGGGCAAGTGTATGGCTGGAAGTGTCGTTCGCAGTCCCCTGTTCATCAGGAGCTGAGCCGGCGACATGCCAGTGAACAGTGGGGTCGCCCTGTATGCAAGCAGCGCAAGGTGACTGTCAGATGCAGAATCCGTGGCCTTGCAGATGAGCTGCTTCACTATGTGCAGCCCTTTCTCAACTTTTACGTTTGACTGCGGTTAGTGTGGGCTGGAAGTGACGTGTTTAAACTGATACGACTGGGCAAACAGAGACCATTCATGGCTGTTGAACCACGGGCCATTGTCAATCATGACAGTGAATGGGATACCAATCCTGGAGAACATCTCCTTACAGGCATTGATGACGGTCTGAGATGTGAGGTCTGAGAGCTTCACGACTTCATGGTAATTGGAAAAGTAATCAATGAGTAACACATAATCACGATCATTCGCACGAAAGAGGTCAATGCCAACCTTGGACCACGGAGCGGTATCGATGGCATGCTGCTGAAGTGTCTCCTTACTCTGCGCTGGCTGGAAGCATTAGCAGGTCGCACAGTTAAGGACCATGTTCACGATGTCCTGGCTGATCCCGGGCCAGTAAACAGCCTGCCTGGCTCTGTGTTTTCCACACCTAGGTGGCCCTCATGGATTTGACGGAGCACCAAGCTCTGGAGACTGTGTGGAATTACAATCCAGTCCAGTTTGATACCATCAACCAATGTCAGGTCGTCCTTTACATTGACAAATTGAGGGCACTGCCCTTTTTGCCAGCCATTGGCTAGGTGTTGCATAACACGCTGCAAGAGGGGGTCTTTGGCTGTCTCCTCACAGATAGGAATAACCTTCTCATCAGATCCCGGGAGGGTGCTAGCACACAGCTGCACCTGTGACTCAACCTGTGACTCAATTTGCCGGATGACGTTCAGTGGTTCACTAGGCACGGTGATGGAGCGGGACAGTGTATCGGCAATGATGAACTCTTGCCAGGTGTGTAGACCAGGTCAAAATCATACCTTCTGAGCATGAGGAGGATGCGCTGCAACTGAGGCGTCATGTCATTAAGGTCCTTGTGGATAACGTGGACCAGGGACCTGTGAACTGTGAATGTCGGCAAGCCGTAGACATAGTTGTGAAACTTGAGAATGCCAGTGAGAAGGCCCAGACATTCCTTCTCGATTTGTGCATATCTTTGCTCGGTGGGCGTCATAGCTCTTGATGCGTAGGCAACCGGTGCCCAGGATGAAGTGGCATTGCGTTGCAGCAGGACCGCAGCGATGCCATCCTGGCTCGCATCTGTCAAGATTTTCGTTTCCCTGTCTGGGTCGAAAAATGCCAAGACGGGTGCAGTGATGAGCTTGGCTTTCAGCTCCAACCACTCTGCCTGATGGGCTGCCGTCCACTCGAAGGCAATGGACTTCTTCACTAGGTTCCGTAGGGCCGTGGTGTGTGAGGCCATGTTTGGGATGAACTTGCCCAGAAAATTGACCATGCCCAGGAAGCACAATACCGCCTTCTTGTCTTCCGGGACCTTCATGGCTGTGATGGCCTTGACCTTGTCTGTGTCGGGGCACACGCCCTGATGAGAGATCTGGGCCGGGATTCTCCCCTTACCGGCGAGGCGGGGGGTCCTGGCGTGACGGAGTGGCGTGAACCACTCCGCGTCGGGCCACCCCAAAGGTGTGGACGTCTCCGCACCTTTAGGGGCCAAGACCTCACATTGAGGGGCTGGGCCCACGCTGGAGTGGTTGGCGCTTCGCCGGGGCTGAAAGGACTTCGCCGGCCGGCGTAAGTCCGCGCATGCGCCAGAGAGTCAGCGGCTGCTGACGTCATGCCCGCGCATGCGCAGGGAAGGGGTCACTTCCACCTCCGCCATGTTGAAAACCATGGCAAAGGCGGAAGGAAAAGAGTGACCCCACGGCACGAGTGACATTGGCGTGGACATGGCGGAATACCTGCTGGAAATGGGAAACATGCTCCTCAGGGGTCGTGGACTATATGACGACGTCGTCCACGTACACATGAACCCCTTCGATGCCCTCCATCATCTGTTCCATGATGCAATGAAATATCTCTGATGCTGAGACGATGCCGAACGGCATACAGTTATAGCAGTACCTGCCAAACGGTGTGTTGAAGGTGCAGAGACTTCTGCTGGACTCATCCAGCTGAATTTGCCAGAATCTAACGCATCTAACTTGTGAAAAACCGTGCATGTGCCATCTCACTGGTGAGTTCCTCCCGCTTCGGGATGCGGTAGTGTTCACGCATTATATTCTGGTTGAGATCCTTGGGATCAATGCAGATGCGTAGGTCACCAGTGGGTTTTTTAACCACCACCATCGAGCTGACCCAGTCAGTCGGTTCGGTTACCCTGGAAATGATCCCCTGCTGCTGCAGTTCCTTGAGCTGTTCCTTCAGGTGCTCCTTCAGCAGAGCTGGGACCCGGCGTGGTGCATGGGCCACTGGCTTTGTATGAGGTCACACTAAGATCTTGTACCGATATGGCAAAATGCCCATCCCATCAAACACATCCGAATACTGAGCGAGGATGTCGGTAATGCCAGCTTGAAGAGCCACGTTGGAGGATGTCATTGATTAAACCCGCTGCACCAGGTTTAGCTTTTTGCAGGCATATGCGCGCCCAGTAGGGATGCCCTGTCCTTTGGCAATTTCAAACCTTAGCCGTGCATGGGTACTCCGGTTGGAGGCGAGTAGATGGCAGGGCCCTAGTGCCGTGATGGCATTACCGTTATAGTCCAGGAGCTGGCAGGCTGCTGGAAGGACCTTGGGGGGGGGGCTTCTTGATGCGTTTGAAGTCTGCCTGTGAGAGGACGTTGGTAGAAGCACCTGTGTCCAACTGGAACTGGATGGAGCAGCGGTTGACCTGCATCGCCGCACGCCATTCGTCCTCCGAATCCACAGCGAGGATGGACTGAATGATATGAGTTAGGTGTGGCATGTTCACGTGTGGTAATGATGCCCACTCGGTAGGCGGACTCCAGGCACTCGTCTTCTGGATCCATTAGAATCCTGTAATCATCGTTGCACATTCTGGACGCGCCGTCGTCGGAATTGGGAGCGCTGGCCTCTGACTGGTGGTGCAGACCTGCACAGGGCTGCATAGTGTCCAGGCTTCCAGCAGTTTAAACATCGCCTGCCTCTTGCAGGGCAGTGTCCCTTTAAGTGGGCGTTGCCACAGTTCGGACACGTCATGACGTCGGTGTCGTGATGCGGTGTATGTCGTCGCACATGCGCAATGCGGTCGGCAGACGTCTGCACCCGTGCAATGTGGGTGTCGGCCGCTTCATTACCCCGTTCGCATCGCGCATGCGTGGGGCTCCGGTAAAAGCGCACGAGATGGGCGCTATCTTCAATGCTGAGGCGCTGCATCCGGGAGATGGCCTGCACACTCGTTGCCTCGTGAGAGGCAAGTTTCTCATTTTCAGCCAATTTATATTGGGAATACCGATTTTTTGCACTGCTCATGCACTGTACATGTTTCAATTGCAACTGGCAGGGTCATATGCTTGATTTTTAAGAGCTGCTCTCTCAGAGGATCATAGAACATAGAACATAGAACAGTACAGCACAGAACAGGCCCTTCGGCCCTCGATGTTGTGCCGAGCAATGATCACCCTACTCAAACCTATGTATCGACCCTATACCCGTAACCCAACAACCCCCCCCTTAACCTTACTTTTTAGGACACTACGGGCAATTTAGCATGGCCAATCCACCTAACCCGCACATCTTTGGACTGTGGGAGGAAACCGGAGCACCCGGAGGAAACCCACGCACACACGGGGAGGACGTGCACACTCCGCACAGACAGTGACCCAGCCGGGAATCGAACCTGGGACCCTGGAGCTGTGAAGCATTTATGCTAACCACCATGCTACCGTGCTGCCCATCAGAGTGAACTCCAAACACGATTTGGTCTCTGATCATGGAGTCAGCAATAAAGTTGCAGGACAGCGCTAGCAGGCGGAGGCTAGTTCAGAAGGCATTGAAAGATTCATCTTTACCTTGCAGACGTTGTTTGAATATGTAGCGCTCGAAGATTTCATTGGTGTCCACTTCACAGTGACTATTTAACTTGTCTAGGATGGTCTGAAGCTTTGTCTTGTCCTGGCCTTCGGTGAAGTTAAACGAGTTGAAGAGTTTGATGGCTTGACCACCCACTGTTGAGAGGAGAAGTGTGATCTTTCTTGCATCAGACGCACCCTCGAGGTCTGAAGCTTCGATGTACAGCAGAAACGTTTGCTTGAATATCCGCCAGTTGGCATTGAGATCGCCAAAAGTCCTGAGCTGGTGAGGAGCCTGAATCTTCTCCATGGTGCCGGGATTCATTTGCTGGTCGCCACGGAACGGACTGAGGTAAGCCACCTTAAATAAGTAGTCTCCTGCTATCATATCGTGTTAGGTACACTGGTCTAACACTGGCTGCAACTGGATGCAGCTTAGATCAGAAAGATACTCCAAACTTTGAAGTTAGTTCAATCAGGTTTATTGAACTAATAGCACAGTTAGCACAGTTCTCTGTGAGTTCGACTCTCTGCTAACTTAAGAGTGGTTACTCTGCCTGACTGAACCATACTCCATGTGGTGGAGGTGTGAGATTGTAGCACCAGCCTTGACTGACTCTCGAGATGTTCATCAGTGGAAAGAGGCAGAGTGTGAGTGCCTCGTGTCTTTCATAGTCAGATCCCACCCCTGAGTGTCCTGCCTGCTTATTGGTCATGTCCTGTTCTTTGTGTCCATTAGCTGCTTGTCTGTATATCATTATGTGTGTGTCTGCATATCATGACAACATGCAGAAACAAAAGGTATATTGCAAACATTCAATATACACTGTGCATGCACACATTACACACACACACAAAAAACCAAATATGCACAATGCAGTTAAAGACAACATACCACACGCTCCAGATATACTTTATTTTGTTGACATTTCTGGTCTTCTGTACGGCATTCTTGGCTGAGACAGACAAGAGGTAAGCTGTTCCAAATAATCTGCATCTCTGATCTGCAGGGTCTTCATTCAACTATCATATCAAGATCCTGAAAATTGAAACAAGGATAGAATTTTGCAGCAGCCCCCCACGCCCCTCCCCCCACCCCACCTCCCCCTATCCAGACTGGATGGCCATAAAATCAGATGCCATTAATGTTGCCTATCCGTTTCCTCTGGTATTTTACCGGTGGTGGAGGAGACGTTGGGCAGACCCTTGCTTTAAGCCAATTGGCCAATTAATGGGCACTCAAGGCCCTCTTCCTGTTGTCACTGGTAATGGCTGCCAGGTGAAAGTGTTGACCTTTTGAATGGTTGGTGTTGGTCCCTCCTGAATCCTCCCCTCCATGCCTGGTGGATGTTAAATTGTTGCAGGGTGATCTGGCCATGTGGGTTTGCCTCCAACTTTTCAGCCATAGGGCGGTGTGGGATAGGGCATGTAACCCGCCTCCATATAAAATTCCAGCCCAAGTAGCAAATGGTGCTATTCAACCAGCTGCAGATGCACGATTGCCCCAGTCCTCTGGAACCCTTGGGCTGATTCTTTAATCCAGGATATACAGAGAAGTTTACAGCAGATAAACAGACGTATTTGGAACAGCAGTCTATGTTAATGTTTATGCTCCCCATCTGCCTGTGTATGGCAGATATCGCTGAAGCCACTTCTTCATGAAGCTCCTCAGATTCGCAGACCCCTTTGTCTGAGCACGCACTGCTGCTGTGATGACTCTCTCCAAATCCAGTAAGGTTATCTCACGATTGCCTCTAAATCCATGACTTTGAAACTCTCTGGGGGGTTCAGTCATTATCTATTTTTGCAAAAAATAAATGACTGACTAATGTCTTTGTTGTTGCAGTAAAACAAATACACAGAATTTGCAATGAGGCAAAGAGCCTGCCACCTCTCTGATTTGTTTTCCAAAAGTCTGTAAAATCCAGAAAGAGTTTAGCACCTTTCAGCTCTAGATTTTTCACGATTACCTGGTTAGAATAATCTCAAATAAAAGGGGTGTGAATACTCAGAACACTAGTTCAAATCTCACTACGACAGTATGAGAACGTGATTTCAAAGACAGTAAAATCTGGCAGTAAAATGATGATATCAGTAAAAGTGAGAACAAAGCTGTCATCACGACATTAAACCTGACAGGTTCATTAATTAACGACAAGGAAGTAAGGCTCCTGGACGGGATTTTCCGAGCTCCGCGCTACAATCATGCTCAGCACGGGGACCGGAGAATCGCCACCAATCGCGCACGCGCGGTTGACGCGGTGCCGGTCAGGGGCCATTGAAAGAGAACCCCGTGACGATTCTCCAGCGGCAACTGGCTGAGTTCCTGCCGGCGTGGATCACTCATGGTTCCACCTGGCGGGAGCTCGGAGTGGCGGGTGCGGACTGAGTTCACAGCCGCCCTGGTGGGGGGGGCGAAGGGATCCATCACTGGGAGGGGGGGCTTCTAGGATGGCCAGGCCTACGATCGGGGGCCACCGATCGGCGGGCATGATCTGGGGGACCCTATATTGTCGGTGCCAGTCCGCGGTGTGGGTCGGCCATGTCGCGCGGGTCCGCCGTCACAGGCCGCTGTCACGCGCATGGGTGGACCCCCAGCCAGAAGGGCAGGGCCTCGTATCGGCAGCCAGAGCTGTGAGGAGCACTGCGGGGCCCTGCTAGCCCCCTGCAAAATGGGAAATCATTCTGGACTTTCTCCAGGAAAGTCCAGAGTGATTTGCGCCCGTTTTCTCGCAGGCATGGGGACATAGCCCCAGAGAATTCCGCCTCTGATTTGCATCCTGTTAATGGGATGGGGATGAAGGTTCAACCAGAACCGTGCACCCACTCCCAAATGTCCACGACGCCAGCGGAAAAACATACTGCTTCAGAACACATCTGGAGCAAAGTGACATGCAGGAATCAGGACTCAACCGATCAACGTCAGGAGCTGTCTTCCGAGTTCAGGATGGAGGCTGCCAACAAGCCTGAACCACAGAACACAACAGCAGTGGGTGGGGGTGGGGGAGGAGTGGGGGGGGTTGTGGGGGGTACATGGACCTTCCACACTCGGTATCCTAGAGTGGGATCTATCTTCCAGGCTCAGAATGTTCCTGGAGATCCATCTTCTTTCTTCAATGGTGGGTGGGAGATGCCGGGCATCTTTTCAATGTGGGGCCGGAATATGATGGTGGGACACACGCCATTCGGCCTTCCCCATCACAGAATATGGTGCAAATCCCCACTGGGTAGATAATTCATGTGGTCAGTGTTGGAAGATATGGGATTCCCGCCAACCTCCGCAGTGGGAAACACTCCATGTTGCTATCCCTGCCAGATGGGAGAATTCCATCCAATCTCTTATTTACGGGCAAATGGGTGCTAAAATTAGGTTTGTCACTCTCTCTAACACTGCGTGCTTTCAGTCACAGTAGCAGAAGGACCACTGCATTTGGTCCCAGCCGTGAAAAGGGCTCTTGCACCCACATTTTATCTTCCCAGCAGGCCCTGCTGTCTTCACATTAAAGCCTGTTAATGTGCACATGAACAGGTAGACAAGGAGGCTCAGATTGACATTTCATCCATAAGGCATCATCTCTGGCAATGCGGCACTCCTACAATAGCGCACAGGGACATCAGTCCAGTTGTGCATTTCATATTCTCACACATACTCTTTTCCCCTTTGGAGAATAATGGGTACATGTTGAAAGGATCAGCTGGTTGACAATCAACTGGTGAACCATGTCATGAATGCTCCTTCCATAGCCAACAAGACTTGGAGTCTTGGACTCGAACCCTGATCGAGGCAGAGGTAACACCTACTGAGTCACGAGACTTCCTTCAATCATGGGTTGGCACAGATCTCAAATCACACATCCCCTCAAACAATAAAAACTGCCATTTACCAGCACTTTTAATTTAGAAAAACACTGCAACTCATTGCATAGAGCAGAGAAGTAACCTTTGCGGAAAGATTGAGAGAAGCGGCTTAAAGCTTTGCTGAAGAGAGGGTTGTGAGAAGGTTTTGAACGGTGAGAAGCTGCAGGTAGATAGCCAGGATTCTCCTTTCTGGGGACTAAGTCCCCACACTAGCGGGAAAACCGCCGCCAACCACTCCGGTGTCAACAGCCCCTGAAAGTGCGGACTTCTCTACAGTTCCGGGGGCTCGGTGGACGCCGGAGGGGTTGGCGTCGTGCCAGCCAGTGGCGAAGGGACTGCGCGGGTTTGCGCATGCGCCAAAGGGCCAGCGTGATCTCGCACATCTGCGGAACCGCCAGCGTGGCTCCGCGCATGCGCGGACCGGACGGCGTATGCGCAGGAGGTCGTCTTCTCCACGCCAGCCATGGCGGAGCCTGACAGGGGTACTGTCCTGGGCACTTTACCGTCTGCTCCTGGTGGCGATGGGTTTGCAATCTGGGGTGAGGTTTGCAAACAGGGAAGGTGGGTCAACCTTAAGGGTCGTGAGGCCGCATGCGGTGAGGGATGGTAGAGGTCCGCCAAATTTTAGAGTTAGGCTTTGGAGGTTGCACTGGAAGTCCAGGCCGAGTAACAGGGCAGTGCAGAGATTGGGGGGATGTAGAGTCGGAAGTTGTTGAATTCTACGTCCTGGACGGTGAGGGTGACGATGCAGTACCCCCCCGGATTTCCACGGAATGGGATCCGGAGGCCAGGGAGATTCTCTGGGTAACGGGGTGTACTGCAAGGGGTGCGCCTTACTGTGGAGGGGTGGATGAAGCTTTCCGTGCTCCCGTAGTCAAGAAGGCAGGATGTCTTGTGCCCATCAACCTTTACCGTCGTCGTCGCGGGTGTGAGGTTATGCGGCCAGGACTGGTCGAGCGTGATGGAGGTGAGTTGCGGTTGGTGTTGGTAGGCCCCGGGCTGGTCGGCAGGTGATGAACGGCCCGATGAAGTCCCCAACGAGCAGGGGTCCTGAGGCGCCGTCCAAGATGGCGCCAAAGATGGCGGCACCACGGGCTGCACGTGGTCTGCTGGGAGGAAGATGGCGGCACCATAGGCTGCACGTGGTCTGCTGGGAGGAAGGTGGCGGCGCCCATGGGCTGCACGTGGTCTGCGGAGACGAAAATGGTGGTGCCCAAGGGACGCACGTGGGGGGTGCAGGAACAATGGGCCTGGGTGCAGCAGCAATCGACTGGGCCTGCCATACGGCAGCGAAATGTCCCTTCTTTCCACAGGCCTTGCAGGTTGTGTTCCGCGCCGGGCAGCGTTGTCGGGGGTGCTTTGTCTGCCCTCAGAAATAGCACTTGGGCCCCCGGGGTTGGCTGACTGCCACATGGCGCAGGCTTGGGGTTGGCTGAGGGCAGCCGCTGGTGGGGCCCACGATGTCCATGAGGGCGCTGTGCAGTCGGGGGTGTATGCCGTGCGGTCGGGGGTGTACGACTGTACGTTGTGGGAGGCTACCGTTAGTGAATTTGCGAGTTGCCTGATCACCAATAGGTCGAGCGTACCTTCTAATAGGCGCTGGCGGTTGTACACCGACTGCCTGCCCGTAATGAAAGCGTCTCTGATTAAGAGTTCTGTATGTTCCATGATCGAAACTGCCTGGCAATCGCAGTTCCTTGCCAGGATGTGCAGGGCACGCCAAAATCGTCTAATGATTCACCGGGGAGTTGTTGCCGCGTGGACAGGAGGTGCATGGCATAGAGTTTGTTGATCGGCCGGATGTAGTTCCCTTTCAGAAGCGCCATGGCCTCAGTATAGATGGGCGCATCCCGGATAAGGGGAAAAATATCAGAGCTCAACTGTATGTACAGGATCTGGAGTTTCTGTGCTTCTGAGGGTTGTTCTGTCGCTGATCCGATGTAGGCTTCAAAGCAAGCTAGCCAGTGGTCGAAGGCAGACGTGGCGCTGGCTGCTTGAGGGTGCAGCTGCAGGCGATCCGGCTTGATGCGTAGTTCCACCGCTGTAATATCTCTGCTTAATAAATTGATGCACTATCAATTACGACAAGCCGAGAGTAGAGAGTAATCGAGGCTTTATTAAGCAGAGATGAGTTGCCTCCTGCAGCTGCTACAAGAAATGGTAGCAGCTCGGTGTGCACACATATTTATACTCCGCCTACTGGGCGGAACCAGCAGGCAGGGATCTACCCCCCTACCTGTAGTACAGGAGTTTTACCGTATTACCTCTAATAGGGGCTGGTTTAGCACACTGCTAAATCGCTGGCTTTTAAAGCAGACCAAGGCAGGCCAGCAGCACGGTTCAATTCCCGTACCAGCCTCCCCGAACAGGCGCCAGAATGTGGCGACTAGGGGCTTTTCACAGTAACTTCATTTGAAGCCTACTTGTGACAATAAGCAGTTTTCATTTTCATTTTTCATTAGTACACGTATACAAACAGAGGTGACTGCCACAGAGGCGATGGAAGACATTATGCTTGGTGTAGTCAGACATGTTTAGTGCTGCCGACAAAGCATTGAATACATGAGAGAACAAAGTGCTTTTAGTGCAGTCACAGAGAATATCATTGGTGACTTTGACCAGGGTGATCTCAGTCCTGTGGGATAGGGTGGAAACAGAATTTAATCAAGTCAATGAGTTGTGAAAAAGCTGTGCACACATCTAGGAGACAATGGTACTTTTAAGGATCTTGAAGTAAAAGCACTGGTTAGTTTAGCTGTTGGAAGAGACAAACAGGCCATGGTTGGTCTTTTTAAGGAAGAATGTGACAATGGTGGTTTTACCTAAACAGAGGAATCCATGAATGATGTTAGTGAACATTGAGCTAGGGAAATAAGCTAAGGTGACACCTACCAAATAGGCCAAATTAACATCTCCCTATCACCATTATTACTGGAAGGTGCACATTTGGTCTTTTCAAGGATTGTATTCCCCAGAATCCTGCTATGACTTCAACAGATGATCAGCAGAAAGTTCAGAAAAACAGTGTGGTCAGCCAGTTCTTTGAGCTTTACACATACAAACAAACACTCTACTCGCAGGTAAGAGCTGGAATCCCTATTCTCAAATAGCCAGCACTTATCTTCCCTGCTCATGCATGAATAGTGGCCACTTGGTTAATATCTTTAACAGAATTTGATGTCCATGAAGCTTTAGCACACTGGGCTAAATCGCTGGCTTTGAAAGCAGACCCAGGCAGGCCAGCAGCACGGTTCAATTCCCATACCAACCTCCCCGAACAGGCGCCGGAATGTGGCGACTGGGGGATTTTCACAGTAACTTAATGTGAAGCCTACTTGTGACAATAAGCGATTTTCATTTCATTTCATATTCCATGAATTAATTCTTCAGAAGAAGGGAGAAAACTGGGGTGGAAATGTAGATCTCTACACATGTTGGTTGCGAAACTATTGTTGCCCCTCAAGTCTGCCCTACACATTAGATTTGTGTTCCTTGGTATATTTGCTTATCCTTAGCTGATATAGTTGCCATGGTGACAATTCCCATTGTTTTGGACTGTTACTACAATCATGCTTGAAACATACAAGAGAAGGGTAAAGGCACTCTCAAGGGACATGTTCATAACTTTCACTAGCAAACACTCAGAACACATTGGCGAAAGCTGCCACCATAGATTTCTTGTAACCTGCTCCTAATTCTGGTAGAATACATTATCAACATTGCAGGGTAATGTTTAGGCAATTACACAGATCTTAGTTCAATGCTTATGTAATCCGAATATTTCTGTAATCAAACAACTGTTATTCTTCCAAACTGCTTATTCTTCAGCTGTAGAACTGACTTTGTTAGGCCTGGGAACCGAGAGTAATTTTGGACCATCTTGATTGTGTCACACAAACTCCAGTGAACCAGATTACTGCAGTTCAGTTGGTGAACTTGTGTCATATATTCTCTGCAGACATTTTGATTTAAGTAAAACCTATTTTTTTTTTTTAATGAGGCAGTAAAATATGAGAAAAAAATAAAATTCTATTTATAACCGTCAAACGAAACCAACATCTGCTCAAATAAGAATTTACGTGCATGCAGCATCAACTACATCCTCAAGACATTACGCAAAGCACCTTACAGTTAATGAATTACTTCTGAAACATTGTCACTGTTGCTTTGCAGGTAAACTGGAACAGAATTTGACCATTAGCCTGTCAAACATATCCTACCTTTCAATTAGTTCATGGTTGACCTGCACCTCCACTGAAGTTGCTCTGTATCTCCTGATACTCCCAGCTGGCCAAAATGTATGGATATCCACTTGGAAAATTTCAATTGACTCAGCCTTCTGACACACAGGATTCCACTGCACTTCTGTAAGAAAATTCCTTCCCAATCTTGCACCAAAATATCATCGCTCTAATTTAAGTATACACGTACCCTTGTCTAGATTAAAACCCACAGCAGAAATTTGCAATTCTGATCAGATATCATCCTAAAATCAAGAGACTGCGTCCAAGCCAACGACAGTATTCGCAAAACTTGCAACACCCTCTACACCCTCTGAATGAAGAAATTTCTCCAGTACACAGTTCGCGATGTCTGACCCATTATCCTAAGATTATGCCCCTAGTTTTGCAGACTCTTCAATCAAACATCTACCTGTCAAACCCTCTACGAATGTTATACGTTTCAATGAGCTTACCCCACATTGAACTCTCTAAGAATGTTTCTCAGAATGAAACCCTCTAAGAATGTTATACATTTCAATGAGATTACCCCACATTGAACTCCATCTACCATAATCTACTTCACTTATCCTATATGTCCCTTTGTATCTTCCTGCTCTCACTTTGTGCCTCCTACATCAATATAACCTGCAAACATGGAGATACAACTTCTTATTGCTTAATGCATACAAGTCATTGATGTACATAGTGCAAGGTTGAGGCCCCAGTACAGGTCTCCAGGGATGTCACCAGTTACAGCTCACAATGCATTTCCATTATGCATACTCTCTACCTCCTACCTCTATCCAATAACTAATTAACATCACAAGGTTACCTTTGACGTGTGCTTTCACTTTTGCTAATAATCCCTTATATGGAATCTTAATGCCTTTTGGAAGCCCAAAAGTGCTTTCACTTTTGCTAATAATCTCTTGTATGGAATCTTAATTCCATTTGGAAGCCCATTTAGATAAATCCATTGGCACTTTCCTATCAACCATGTACTGATTATCACAAAAAAAAATCAACTAGATCAGCAAGACATGGCCAACCATCACAAATTCACAAGAGCATTGTCTGATTAGCTCATCCTTGGCCCAATACTCAGTCACTTTGGCTCCGATCTTATTTGGGAGACACACTGAGAACAGGGTGTTCCAAAATTGTGTGGGAGAACCAGAGATATATCAAGTGTGCCTGTCAGTGGTTGTTTATGGTAGACACTTCATTATCATTTATTTCCATGTTTCCCGTCCAATCAAGTGGCAGTGGGCAGGATGAGGACCCGCACGACACAATCCTAGCCAATATTAAAATGGACGATGCACAGATGCAATTTTGTGCGTTATAATTCAGGAGGAGAAAGGAGGAAGGTGTAGAGTGTGGATGAGATGTGCATAAGCTAATTCAATTATTGCTGGACATGCTGCTCGGAGCTGTGAGGAGCCAGAGAGAGTTCAGTTTCAGGGATAGATTGAGGAACTGTTCTCCTTTGGAGAAGAAAACAACAAGGGCTCCTACATCAGACTCCTATTTATTGATTACAGCTCTGCCTTCAACACCATAATCCCAGCCAAACTCATATCAAAGCTCCAAAACCTAGGACTTGGCTCCTCACTCTGCAATTGGATCCTCGACTTTCTGATCCACAGGCCACAATTAGTAAGACTAAACAACACCACCTCCACGATAGTCCTCAATAATCCTAAATACCAGGGCCTTGCAAGGCTGCGTACGTAGGCCTCTACTATACTCCCTGTACACACACGACTGCGTGGCAAAATTTGGTTCCAACTCCATCTACACGTTTGCTGACAACGCGACCATTGTGAGTCAGATCTCGAACAACGACAAGTCAGAATACAGGAGGGAGATAGAGAATCTAGTGGAGTGGTGCAACGACAACAAACTATCCCTCAATGCCAGCAAAACTAAAGAGCTGTCATTGACTTCAGGAAGCAAAGTACTGTACACACCCCGTCCAATCAAGTGGTAGCAGGCAGGATGAGGACCCACATGACACAATCCTATCCAATATTAAAATGGATGATGCACAAATACAACGGGGCCGAGGTGGAGATGGTTGACAGCTTCAAATTCCTAGGTGTGCAAATCACCAAAAATCTGTCCTGGTCCACCCACTTCAATGCTATGACTAAGAAAGCACAACAGCGCCTGTACTTCCTCAGGAAACTAAGGAAATTCGGCATGTCCACATTGACTATTACCAACTTTTACAGATGCACCATAGAAAGCATCCTATCTGGCTGCATCACAGCCTGGTATGGCAACTGCTCAGCCCAAGACCCCAAAAAACGAGAGTCGTGAATACAGCCCAGTCCATCACACAAACCTGCCTCCTATCCATTGACTCCATCTATACCTCCTGCTGCCTGGGGAAAGCGGGCAGCATAATCAAAGACTCCTCCCACCAGGCTTACTCACACTTCCAACTTCTTCCATCAGGCAGGAGATACAAAAGTCTGAGAACACGCACGAGCAGGTTCAAAAACAGCTTCTTCCCCACTGTTACCAGACTCCTAAATGACCCTCTTATGGACTGATCTAATTAATACTACACTCCTGTATGCTTCACCCGATGTCAGTGTCTGTGTATTTACATTATGTACCTTGTTGCCCTATTATGTATTTTATTTTTATTTTATTTTATTTTCATGGACTAAATGATCTGTTTGAGCTGCTCGCAGAAAAATGGAGTGGAAAGTTGTGCAGTTGACAAATATTCCTGGGTGATCAAGGGATGTCCTTATTCCCAAACCGATACAGTTGAAGAAAGAGTTGAAGAATCTTTGCACTGCAGGGAGCCAACCAGAACCATAAAGCCAAAGGCCAACTCATTTTGACTGGTCACATTGGAGACTTCGGCAAACAACCAATCAGTCAGCTGCCTTATACATTTGTGGGACCTTCAACTGCCTCCATCACAGACCTGAAAGGAACTTGAGGCAAAATTGTTGATGGCGGTGGTGTTAAATTTTGCAGCCACTGGTGAAGCAGGTCACCATATCCAGCTGACATCAGTCTTCTTTCAACAACACTCAAAAGTCTGCCACAACTGTATGCACTTAATTGAGCCTCCAAAGAACTGGCATGTTCTGACTTATCTTCTGATAGGTTGGGAAAGTAGATTTACGTGGCCGATATAGTCAATGAGCTGCTACCCTCTCAGCTGCTCCATTCTCTGCTAATCCCCTCTCTGCCCCTCCTCACTGCCCCTCCCGTCCCTGCCCCTCCCCTCTCTGCCGCAGTGCTCTCTGCTGCTCCTCGCTCTGCCCCTCCCCTCACTACCCCTCCCTTTTCTGTCCTTTCCACTGCCCATACCCTCAGTCCCTCTCCTCACTGCCCTTTCATCCTCTGTTGCTCCTCCTTCTTCCCCTCCTCTGCCTGTCCCTCCTCCCTCCACTGCGCCTCCTATCTGCCCCTCCTCGCTCGGCTGCTTTGCTGCTGCCCTTTCTGCTGCTCCAGTTTCTCCTGTACAGATGTAACCAGCAAGCTATTGCTTTTTCTTGAAAAATATTTTTATTCAACATTTTCAACATTTCAAACACTGTTACATTTTTACACAGACAAAACAAAACGCATCGCACCACCTCCCCCCCCCCCCCCCCCACCCCCCCCCCCCCCCCCCCACCCCCACCGCGTCCCCATACCCATCCCCCATTGGGAGCAACCATGTCTCCCAAATACAAAATGAACAACCTCTGGTGGAAACCCTCATCTTTCCCTTCGAGAGTCTCTCTCTGGAATCCAAAAACTCCAGCAGGTCCCCCCGCCATACCGAGGCACTGAGGGGAGAAGTTGACCTCCACCCCAACAGGACCAGCCTTCGAAAGATCAATGAGGCGTAGGTCAAAACACCTGCCCCACTCCCATCTACAACTCCGGCAGGTCCGGCACCCCGAATATGACCTCTAGGGGACCCTCTGCAATTCCATGTGCAGAACCTCAGACATGGTGCTGAACAGCGACCCCCAATAGCTCCTCAACTTCAGGCAAGACCAGAACATCCCCTCTGTCATAATATGCATCCAGGTATATGATGGTGCACAGACAGGCAGTGATTAACACACAGGATGACCAATGAACACACAGAACACAGCAGCCAATCACCAGAGAGGACACGGCCACTATAAAGCCAGAGGGCACCAGTTTTCCCGCTCTCTCGGGATCCAGCCTCTGAGACAGTCAGAGCTCGTGAGCAGTAACTGGAACAAACACCATGTGGTAGTAAGATAGTCTGGTCAGGTTAGCCTCAGGTCTCCAGTCAAGTCAGCATAGTGTCAACCCACAGTTAAAGCACGTATTATAATTAAGTGTTCAATAAAATCCCCCCCCCCCCCCCCCCCCCCCCCCCCCACGACAGCACTTGCTTCAAAGCAAGGAGGGTGGTGTCACCGGAAACTCAGAAAAGGTCTTCCTTGCGAAATTCCGCACCTGCATATACCTGAAGCCCTCCTCATGCTGCAGCCCATACCTCACCCCCAACTCCTCTAAACTTGCAAATCTCCCCTCCAGAAACTGATCCTCATCTCGTTCACCCCCATTTGCTCCCATCCTTCAAAACTTTGCATACATGCTCCCCAGCTCAAACCCATGATTCCCTCTTCACGGCATCATCCTCAACCCTGACTTCAACTGAAAGTGCTGTCAGAATTGCCCCCAAATCCTCAGCGTGGCTATCACTACTGGATTCCCAGAATACTTCTCTGGGGCTAGTGGCGTCGTTGCCAGAATCCGCAACTCCAACCCCTTACATAACCCTGCTTCCATCCGCATCCACAGGTCCCTCGACTCCTTCCTCCAGCTTCGTACTTCCTCCGCATTCACCGCCCAGTAATAGTGCAACAGATTCGGAAGAGCCAGGTCCCCCACTGTCGCCCCCTATGGAGCACAGCCTTCCTTATCCTCGCCACCTTCCCTGCCCACACAAACAACCAGACCAGCCTATCCAACCTCCCGGAAAAATGCCTTGGGCTAAAAGACCGGTAGACACTGGAGTAGAAACATAAACCGTGGCAAAATGTTCATCTTGACTTCGTCCACCCGGGCCGCCAATGACAACGGGAGGCTATCCCACCCTCCCAGATCCTCCTTCACCTTCCCTTCGAAGCTCGTGAAATCCAGCAGCAATATTGCTGGCACTGTTGGTGATCATCTTTCAATTTATCTGAAGTCCCAACTAAAGCAGCAGCACCCAAACTGCTCTGATAGAGCTAACCAATGTGTGAATGAAACCTCACATGTGTAGAAAGTCAACTCTTTGCAAAAGTACTATGAACAAGCCCTTTCCCATTGTAAAAGCAGCTGTGGGCACTGAGCATGGGGTGCCATATTACCCAGAGATTAATAAACCCTTTCACTTTCCTTCAGCTGGCAAGTTCAGAAAATGGGGGAAACCCCCCCCCCCCCCCCCCCCCTTGCACAGCAAATCCGAAAATCAGTGTTAACGTTGCCCTAATTGAGTGATTAGAATATGTTAATTCACCCAAAGATGTTGCCTGCACAGGGCCTAATGCACTGAATTGAAACCAGCAAGTGTCAGCTTTCTGCTACATGGCCGCTGTGAATCACGTGGGTGGTTTTACTATGTTGAAGGCACTAAATAAATGCAAGTTTTTGTTTTTGTAATGGCGGAGGACCTCAAAATCAGAGGCTGTGTGGCTGAATTCAACCTCCACAGTGCCTAATCAATCATATAAATCAGTTCTCAAGATCGTGGCCAAATATCGTTTTTCATGGGTACCTACTTGTGCAAGCGTAAACATTTAGAAATAACCTCAGATCTAAATGTCTGGCAGGAATTGGTGGGAAATCCAAATCTTTGATTCAGCTCAACAACGTTCTTTGCAAACACATTTGCAATGTTGCTACACACAGTGATCAGAACAGATCCCAGCTCTCCCTTAGTTCCACCCCTCTGCTCACATAACAGTTGAAATTTGTACGAATAACTGAGGTAGCACAACATCCGTTACTGGGCAATAATTGGCCCGATCCTAGAGCTGAAGAATATGAGGTTAAACAACAACATCTAATTGATCACTGATCTTAATCCCATGTACTGAGTTAATGGTTGTGCATTTGCGCAAGTATTGTGCCCTAATTATATTTTTCTTGCTTTCAAAGCTAGGAAGGGACATATTAAAAGAAGTTTGTAATGAGAAATAATTTTCTTGATGAGTGTGTTCTGGATGTTTGCCAATGAACATTATGAACACTTCCCTCGAGAATGTTTTTACTCTCCCCTAAGAGTTTCCAAAGCATATACATTTCTCATCACAAGACTGGAAGATCTGGCATCCACTTCGACATCTGTAACTATTTTAGAATTGCATACAAAACAGTCTGACAGGAAATAGTTTTGAAATGATATGGCAGGAGACGCACATTTTAGCACCAAATTGCATACTTTGCTAAATTGCTCCTTGTAGCGGGGGCCTTTCAGTGTGGGTATCCACAGAAAAGAATCCGATGTTGGCACTTCGGAGAATAGTCCAGTGAGGGTCATAGCATCACGTGCCCATTGCCACCCCTCTTGCCCACGCAGTTTCCCGACACCCCCACCGCCCTGTGTCCAGGTGGGGCAATATATTTGCAGTGTTTTGCTACTGCCATGTCAACATCTACATCTGCATGAGCAATCTGCCTTTTCCTTCATGCATTCGAACAGACTTCTTAAACAAGTATCCTGAGCTAAAAAACAAACATCAACTCTCTCACAACTCAGAAGCATTTAATTTTCTTTTCATTTTTCTTTTATTCTGTCCTGAGATGTGAATGTCACTGGTCGGGATGTAATTTTTTGCCATCTGCAATTAACCTTCAGAAGGTGGTGGTGAGCTGTCTTCTTCAACCGCTGCAGTCCATGTGGTGTGGGTACACCCACGGTGCTGTTAGGAAGTGAGCTCCAGGGTACGTAGTTCCAAGTCAGGATGGTGTGTGGCTTGTGGGGTACTTGCTGTGGTGGTGTTCTCATGCATCTGCTACCTTTGTCCTTCAAGTTGGTAGAGGGCACAGGTTTGGAAGGTGGTACCGAAGGAGGCTTGGTGAGTTGCTGCAGTGCATCTTGTAGATTGTACACACTACTGTCACTATGGTGGTGGAGGGACTGAATGTTTGTGGAAGGGTGCCAATCAAGCGGGCTGCATTGACCTAGATGGTGTGGAGCTTCTTGAATGTTGTTGGAGCTGCACTCATCCAGGCAAGTGGAGAGTATTCCATTATACTCCTCACTTGTGCCTTGTAGATGGTGGGCAGGCTTTGGAAAGTCAGGAAGTGATACTTGTGAAAACATTAAGTATGACCAGAGCAATTCTTCTCTGTATAATTCCCAGTCCTGACCTGCTATTGTAGCCTCAGTGTTTATATAGCTAGTTCAGTTACTCATGAAACATGTTTGTCTAATCTTACCCCCGATCCAGGTGCTCAATCTACTGACGATGAGTATATCACACTTTCAGAACAGTTACTCATAGACCGTGATTCTCTGGCCTTGTTGCGCTTAAGCAAGAGCGCAATGAGGCTGGTGAATAACGAGAGAGGCCAAAAATGAAAACGGCATCAGCAACCAAACAGTTTACTGTGCAACTGGCCTACTCCCGTAGGTGAAATCAGGATCTCGCCATAGCATGGCGAGAAGCCAATAATCACTACTAAAGCCCTATTTCCATACAATCAACGTGAGCTACCCCATATCCCCAACAGCATCCCATGATTCAGCGGCTTCCCCACCAAGGGGTCATGCTGGCGCCGATTAGTACTCCTTTTGAAAAACATGAACCTGGCAGAAGGGGTTCTGTGGGAAGCCGATGAGGTGAGTGGCCATTTTCACTCCCAGGCAAAGAGCCCTGGGGCACTGGGCTTGCTGCCCCAATGCGCGACGGGGTGGTGGGGGAGGCACCCTCAGGTGGGGGGGGGACCCTCGGCTGGGGTGGGCCGCTTTTGGAAATGGGGGTCTGCTGGGGGGGGGGGGGGGGGGCAGTCACGCGCGGCTCTGTCATGCCAACCCCTGGATCGTGTGTACCGTTCCAGGGCAAACCTTTGTCCCTGCCTGTCTGCACCACCGATCATCCATAACCCCCACCGACTGTTGAGGTCTCTGGCCGTACAGCTGAAGGCTATTGCTCAATTGGCAATCATAGTTAAATGAACACTTCAAACATCCCAAGTGGATTCCCGTGGGTAGACGGGCCATATAGCATATAGGGGTATTTGTCCAGCATCGCAATCAAACCATGATGCCTGAACACTGCAGGAGACAACACAACACACGCAACAACTGAGATCCCAACACCCAGGGGATGAGGCCCAGCACCAGGGACTCCACGGCCTGAGGGTGGGTGAGTGCAACGGGGAGGGGACCAGCGCCCGATCCAGGTAACATTACGTGCGGGTGTCAGGGGTACAGGATCTAGGGTCCATTGAGGGGGGGCCAGCTGCAGCCGGGAGTGCGCGGGCTGGGTGTGACGGAGGGGATAGATCAATGGGGGAATGGAGAGTCCCAGGGTCAGAACCACTCCTGTTTGTCACTCGAACATCCCCTCCCAATTCCTCACAAGATATTGGATGCTATGGACAGTATTTTAGACCCCGCAGAACAGGCCCTAATGGTGCTGCTGGTAGGCTGGGCAGCCAGGCCCCGGAGACGGCGGCAGCAGCAGTGAGTACAGATGCTCGAGGTGGCGGCCCATGTACTGGACCCTGCCCTACACCCTGAGGACCCGGCCAGCCATCAAGCCACGGTGAGACCCAGCTGCTTACCACGTCACGTGGCCTTTGGTGCTCCTGGCAGGCGTCCCTCTGGGGCCGGAGGGCTCGGTGCACTTGTCAGCGGCACGTGAACAGCCATGCCGCCCTATCCCGTGTGCTGACTGTGAGAAGTGCCCTCATCAGAGGGGCGGAACCCGGGGGAGCTGGTGGCCACCATCGCCACTCCATGGGACGGGTCTGGTTTGGCACCCAGTGCCCCCTCCTCCCAGTCAGTGCCCATAGGGCCCTGGGGTTCACCTCGGGACAGAGGGGCAGTTGGATTAAGCCCTGGTTGCCCTGCCCCATCTGGCTCTGCCAGCCATGGCAGCTCCCCAACGTCCGCATCATCATGTTGACACCCTGTGCGATGCTCCTCAGTGACTGGGCCATGCTCTGCAGCACCTCGGCAATGTTCACCTGCAACTGGGACAAGCTCCGCAGCGCCTTGACCATTCCCATCTGAGAGCAGGAATGTCCTGCAGAACCTCATCAAGGTCAGCCTGGTACTGCATCACGTCTCCCAGTGAGTTGGACATTCTACCGAGACCCTCAGCCTTGGCCGTCATCAACTGTGCCACGCCTTGGACACCTTCACTAATGGTGCTGACGTCATGCACCAGGCTCTCCACTACGGTCACTACCCTAGCAGTGTTGGCTTCGGTGCCATGCATTACCGGTGACATCTTCTGTGCCCGTAGCCTCTGGGACTCCTTCAAACAGCTGTGGACCTGTTGGAGTGTCACTGACATCTCCCTCTGAATGTCCCGGCTGCTCCCTAATGTCTCCATCAGCTCTGGAATAGCCTGGTCCACAGGCTGAGCATCTGACTGTAACCCAGCTGTGTCCTGGGATCCAGCAGACCTCTGACTGCTGTCTGGCTGGGGGTTCCTGCCTCCACCTGATGTGAATCAGCACCTGTGTGGTGCTCACCAGATTATGCCCCAGAAGCCTGTCCAATAACGTTTCCCACCGCGGTGTGTGTCTCTGCGCTGGTGGAGGGTGGGGATGGCAGATGCAACGCGTCGATTGTAGCATCTTTGGAGTTCTCTTTAAGGCAATCTCATGCAAGTTAGGGGATGGGAACACCCCAGTTGGGCTGGCGCTGTCGGCTGTATGACCTGCGGGAGAGTGGACATGAGGTCAGTGGGAGGGATGGGCCGGCGCTGTCAGCTGTATGACCTGCGGGAGAGTGGACATGTGGTCAGTGGAGGGACGGGCCAGTCTGTATGGTATTAACAACTCATATTTGATAGGTCCTCCCGGTGGGGTCCACTGGATCCTCACCTCTGCAGCGTGCACCAACATCCTGGTGGGCACTCTGCCCTCGGCCTCTCCCGTCACCTCCAGCGCCCATTCCTCAAAGGTGATGTGGATTTTTATGTCCAACATCCCTCCACCAGTCTGGGCACTCCATTAGCGATTGTGGAAGAGAAAGGGCACTGTAAGCCACACGTGTGGTACACAGTGGTGGGAGGGGTGGGGAAGGAAAGGCTCAGGGGGGGGCATTCAAGAGAGGGGGGGATGACGGGAGGGGGATAGGTGAAGGGAGAGTTGGGGGACACATGAAGAGTTGGAGGGGGATGCTTGACTGGGGCGGAAAGGTGGCGGAGCGGGCGGGGGTGGTGGTGTCGGCTCACACGTGCTGCCAGGTGTAGATCTTTCACCTTCTTGCAGTACTGGAGGCCAGTCCTCTTGGTCACACTGTCCGAGCTGACGGCCGCTGCCACTTCATCTCAGGTGGCACTGGCTGCCCTGTGGCTCACCCTCTGGGACACTCGGGGGAACAGGACATCCCTCCTGGCCTCAGCCGCACCTTGGAGCCACTCCAGGTCCATGTCTCCAAACCTTGTGGCCAGGTTTCCTGATGCCATGGCTTCAAGCTTCATTAAGTAGACCAATTTACGTTGTATTGCATTGCTGGGCTTGCCAGGCCGAGCGCCTGGAAGCTCGCGGCGATTCCCGTTCGCTACTGCACTTAGAAATCTTTTTGTAGAATTGCACATAAAATGTAATGCACCTTTTAACATGAAAATAGTCTCAAGGTGCTTTGCAGTTAGTCATGAGGAAATTTTTTTTTTTATACACAATTTTATTGAGGTAGTTTTTGGCTTTATAAACAGTTACAGACATCATCAGAAAGAAAGCAAAAAAGGCAAAAATGTGCAAACATCCACATACTTTCAATAGTCATGAGGAAAATTAATACCCAAGCAGAAAGAGACGGCTTAAGAGTGATGGCTGCAAACCTGGGTGAGGAAATTCTACTGGAGTTCTTGCATGAATGGTTAATTCTGCATCTATTGAAGCAGGATTTTGGTGGCCAAGACTGTCACACCTAGAGTATGGAGTTATGCAGTGTATGCAGATAGGTAGGAGCGGGACTAAGCTTGGTGAATACATTTCAAAAGCCAAGATGCCTCTTCGGAATGGTAATGTATCCCTTTAGATATGCACCCAGGACAGCTTTGGAAGAGGTAAGGCACCCTTTTGAGAGAGGTAAGGATTGTTAAAACTGAACATGATTGTGCACATACAAGCACATTGGAACTGTTAAGCTGGAAAAAACTGTCAAACAATAGTACAGCTGTCAATGAACTTTCAAAGTTGTCAAAGCTGTCAAGGAACTGTCAAAGGGTACTAAATGAGCTGGTATGAAGACGGTAAGGTCTACAATAGACCTTGGGGATGTGGGAAGCATGGGGGTTTGAGGGACCATGGGGGTGGGTTGAGATGCTCAGCTTGACATATGAGTGTGAGGAGCCACGGGGTAGGTGGATGAGCATTCTTGGTATGGAGGCATGAGGGGCTATGTGGGTGGGTAGAGGGACATAGATTGACACAGTGGATATGAGGGGCTGGGGGGGGGGGTAGTTGATGGGCATGATTTGGTGACATAGGTTGGCATGGATGGAGCAAAGAGATCATTTGGGGGCTGAGTAATATTTTATCCCTTTTTTATTATTTATTTCAACACAGCACTGGAGTACAGAACACAGAACACAGAACAGTACAGCACAGAACAGGCCCTTCGGCCCTCGATGTTGTGCCGAGCCCCATGATCACCCTACTCATACCCACGTATCCACCCTATACCCGTAATCCAATAACCCCCCCCCCCCCTTAACCTTACTTTTTAGGACACTACGGGCAATTTAGCCTGGCCAATCCACCTAACCCGCACATCTTTGGACTGTGGGAGGAAACCGGAGCACCCGGAGGAAACCCACGCACACACGGGGAGGACGTGCAGACTCCGCACAGACAGTGACCCAGCCGGGAACCGAACCTGGGACCCTGGAGCTGTGAAGCATTTATGCTAACCACCATGCTACCGTGCTGCCCCAGAGACAGGGGTTCCATCCAGCCGTACCTCTGCATCAGCAGAACCCTCATTTATTCTGGGATCCTGACTTCCAATCCAGTAAGCACTGCCCCCCCCCCCCCCCCCCCCCCCCACCCTGTCCCCACCAACCCAATTTCCACACCAGAGCACAAATTCCACCATGGTTTGAGTCAGTTTTAACAGTCAGGATTTGTAGAGACTGGAATTCTTCCATCTCTGTGCACCTCACCCTGAAGCGCAAACCTGGGGCACTGGTGCTTGGGATAGGGGTAATAGAGCTGGAGGAGATTGCAGAGAAATAAATGGGGGAGAAACCATGGAGCAAGTTAAAGAATTGAATGAGTAATAGGGAAGGCAAATGGAATGTGCCTTCCATTTGGAATACTGTGAACAATATTGGTCCCCTTATCTAAGGAAAGATATAGTGGCATTGGAGGCAGTGCAGAGAAGCTCCACTCGGCTGTTCCCGAGTATGGAGGGACTTTCTTATGAGGAGAGGTTGAATAGGCCTATACCCATTGTAATTTAGAAGAATGAGAGGTGAACTTATTGAGACATGTCGGATTCTCAGTGGGGTTGACAGGCTAGAATCTGAGAGGTTGTTTCCCCTTGTGAGAGAGTCTAAGACCAGAGGGCATGATCTCAGAGAAATAGGTCAACCATTTAAGGCACAGATGAGGAGGAATCTCTTCTCTCAGAGCGCAGTGAATCTGTGGAATGCTTACCGCAGAGAGCTGTGGAGGCTGGGTGGTTAAGTATTTTCATGACTCAAATAGACAGATTTTTAATCAGTAAGGAAATCAAGGTTCATTGGGATAAGGTGGGAAAGTGGAGTTGAGGGTTATCATGTCAGTAATAATCTCATTGAATTGAAGAGCAGGCTCGATGGCCTGAGTGGTCTACTTCTGCTCCTATGTCTTATGAAGATTTCCCAGTCGGCAGTGGCGCGGTAGCACAGGGGCGGCACGGTAGCACAATGGTTCGCACTGTTGTTCCCCCGGGCCAGGGTCCCAGGTTCAATTCCCGGCTTGGGTCACTGTCTGTGTGGAGTCTGTATGTTCTCCATGTCTGCGTGGGTTTCCTCCGGGTGCTCCGATTTCCTCCCACAAGTCCCGAAAGACGTGCTGGTTAGGTGAATTGGACATTCTGAATTCTTCCTCTGTGTACCCGAACAGGCGCCGGAATGTGGCGACATGGGGATTTTCACAGTAACTTCATTGCAGTGGTAATGTCAGCCTACTTGACATTATTATTATCATTATTAAAGATTATTATTATTAACTGAATGTGCTGGTGGGTAAATGGATGTCAGGAAGGACTTGTGACAATGGCTGAGTGGAACATGCAGAAGAGTTTGTTGAATAGCCGAGGATTGGAGGCCAGTGCAGTGATTGTTGACGAGGTCAAGTTGGGAGGTGTTGGGGCGGCATGTGGTGCAGTGGATAGCACTGGGGCAGTGGCGCTGAGGACCCGGATTCGAATCCCGGCCCTGGGTCATTGTCCGTGTGGAGTTTGCACATTCGCCCCATGTCTGCGTGGGTTTCACCCCCACAACCCAAAGATGTGCTGATAAGGTGGATTGGCCACGCTAAATTGCCCCTTAATTGGAAAAGAAAAATAATTGGCTACTCTACTTTTTTTTTTAAAGTTGGGAGGTGACAAATGCATTTACAAGGATTTCAATGTCATGAAGTAGGAAGTTAATGGGCAATATTGCAAAGATAGAAGGATGTATATTAAAAAAGCAAAATTCTGCAGATGCTGGATATTTGCAATAAAAAAATGCTGGAAAAACGCGGCAGGTCTGGCAGCATCTGTGGAGAAAATTAAGCAGTTAAAGTTTTGAGTCTGTGTGACTCTTCTTCAGAGCTGAAGGGAGGGAGAAATGCAATGGATGTATATTATGTTGGAGATCATACAGATTTTCCAGCTCAGTTCTGACCAGAGAGGACTCCAAATTGTAAGCAGTGTAGTTCGGCCTGACTCAGCGGCCCAGAGTGGGTGAAACGAGTAGCAAGGAAGTAGAATTTGTGACTGGGAGCTCAAGATGATGAGTTCAATCTCCCTCATCCTGAGCTGAAGAAGATTTTAAGTCAACAAAGACTGTGCGTTGAGCGAGCAGCCTGACAGCGGATACTAGAGAGCGATAAGAGTTCAATCGCATAAGCATACAGTGAAAGTTGGCCCCATGCTTATGAATTCTATCACTGAGTTACTGAATGTAGATAAGGAGGAGGGGACATGATATGAAATATCCTGTTAAATCTGGATTTCTGCATTGTTTAATTTGACTGCAGAAGCAGGTTGAACATTTTGAAGAGGCTGTTACGTTCACCCCTCCCTTCTGCTTCTGGCAGTCAGCAGGCAATCCCGAACTAGTATATCATCCAAAATTAACAAAATATGGGTTGCTGACATCTAGTGGCTAAAGGAGAGTATTTATTGTTAATAAATCAAAAGAGGCAAAAATGGAAAAAAAGAACAATTGTTACAAATCTGAAATAAAAACAGAAAATGCTGGATCCAGGCCAAATTTTGCTGTAATAGGTCATCTGTCATTAGCTGGCCTTGTCCATGTACTCTTTAATTCCAAAAAAAAAATAAAAAATTTGACCACAAGTTGCAGAAAGTGAGTTGATAGTATCACAGTGCGGGAACCAGAGCATTTGAGAGCTGAGTGAACAGGACAACCAACAGTATATCTCCTTATACTATAAGATTTATGGGTTGGGAAATAAACAGTGCAAGGACTTAAGAGGGGGTAATTTTAATGTTAAATCAGGTACAGAGTAATAAACAAGGAGGGGGAAAGAGGAATTAGACTAAGAGGGGGAAGAAAGGGACATAAAGGAGGAATAAGATATAATTAAACTTTAAATTTGACATTTTTTTTTAAAAACTCACCCAAATAATTAAAAGGCTGAAGCAACAAGACTTGCAGTGGTCAGTTTTCAGTGCCAGAGTGTCTGATTGACAGTAATTAGCAATTATCACATCCTTAAAGTGGTACTTGCTCTACTGATCATAGGTCCTAAATATCTGCAGTGACTTTCGCTTGTATCTGTTGTGCAAATGCAACGACATTTGCAACATTTCAGGGAGAGGTGACAAATGTCATCTTCACAAAGCTAAGAGCAGAGTGACACAATTCGCCAGCCACCTTTGGATATGCACATTTAACTGTTCATAACCTAAAGTCGCTGTACCATTTACACACAAGTAATGAACATTCGGCTCAGCATTATTTTGAGAACAAATCTTGGCCCAGTAAATAGGTCAGTCAATACCTCAAAAAGAAGAGTTAATATTTCAGGTGGCACCCTGAACCAAAACTCATCTATCAACTTATTATTAATAGTTGTGGCACATACAGAGATGTTTGAGAGATGTGGGCTAGGTGTTGGATAGCAATGCACACAGGAAAATACAGAAGTTGAAGTGATTTTTCTTTAAGTGATTGATGAAAATAGGGAATAAGATAACAAAGCAAAAGGTAGGGGCAGGTGCTGCAGAGGGTCCCTTCTTCTTCTTAGGCAGTGTCTCCACCTTGGCCTCCACCTGGGCCTGCTGGGGGACATTTGAAATGGTTGACACATTCACGGATGCTTCTTCTCCAGTTTGGTTTGTTTCGAGCAAGAGATTCCCACCTATCAGTGGGGATGTTGTATTTTTCAGGGCGGCTTGGAGGACGTCCCTAAAGCATTTCTCTTCCCTCCTTGCGACACCTTGCCGTGATGAAGCTCAGAGTATAGAGCTTGTTTTGGATGTCTTGTGTCAGACATGCAGACAACATGGCCCACCCAATGTAGCTGACTAGTTATAACGAGTGGCTCTGGTTATAACTGGGATACTGGGGATGTTGACTTGGGAGAGGATCCTGATATTAGAGTGTCTTATACTACCAGTGAATTTGCATCATTGATGATGTTTCACCCAGGATTTATGGTGTCTGCTGTATGTTGTCTGTGTCATTAATGCAGGCAGGAGGGCAGGTAGCATTGCAGCTGCATAGAACATGAGCTTGGTGCCGGGTTTGAGGGGCATCAAAGACTCTTTCCCTAGGACAGCCATCTAGAGGGTATTGATATGGTGTCTGATGGAGCACTGCCAATGATGCCAGAGGGAATGGGGAATGAGCAGTAGCAGATCGTCGGAGTTCCAGAACATGTATGAAAGAAAAGAAAGAGCCTGCACAGACGTGATGGGTTGAATGGCCTCCTTTTGGCTGCAAGATTCGAGAATCCTATGTAGTTAGAGGAGATTGCAGAAGTAGGGAGTGGTGAGATCACGGAGTGATTGAAAGTGAGGATGAGGGCCTGGAGCACAGAAGCCAGCGTAACTTGACAAGGGTGGAGTGATGTAAGTATGGGTTACAGCAAATATAATTTCATTCTGGAACATCCTCAGTATCCAGTCCCTTTAACATCTGGTTCACAATTGGTCTCAGCCCTTGAAACCTTACTTCTTTCACCTCTGGGACCTTGGATTGAAACTGTAAACCTTTGGAGCTGAACACATCCAATCTATTGATGTAGAAAAGTAAAGTGACGGGAGTTGGAATTGTTCAGCGCATATAGAAACAGATTCAGACGAATTAGAGGTTTAGGTTGCGGTGTTCAAGTCAATCTTACAAAAACATCTGTACTGTGTTACCCTGACAAAATGAAATGTCTTGAGGAGATGTCTACGAGAAGTTATTGTTTGCTTTCACGTCTGCCTTGCGTGTTCAAGAGCTGTAAACTTCCCGTTCAGCCACAGCAACTAGTTTAAAATTAACAAACGCACGCAGTCAATCAACAGCTTGCAAGTGAGAATAACATAAGCAACACTCACCTTCACAGTTGGCCCTGTTAAACTCAGACCCCCGTAGTATGTCCGATTTCTTTTGGCACCTCACAATTTGTCTGTGTGTTCCTTCAGTGCTTGAGCTCGTCTGTGCCATAACTGACTACAGCAGCATCTGGGAAATGAGCAGTGCCATAAAATAGATTTGTTTGGCCTGCTCGCTGCTGGGATAGTGGGAAAGGCACGTGATACAGGAAATGATTCAGTGCAATTCTAACCTCAAAAAAATTACTGCACAGTCCAAATATTCCTTAGCTGTGATATTAGACCAGGCTCACTTTATAGAGCAGAATACATTACCCAGAGGATTCAGGGTCACAGTCCATTATTATTGCTGCCCTGACACCTCTTGACCCTGGGCTGTGATATAGGCTAGTACAACTGGGTGATATAAGACATACAATTTCCATATAAAATACATCGCAAGCTATTGAACTGAACGCAGTTTATCTTCATTCAACTGCAGTGTCAATTTTGAGATTATTACCTCGATCTCTCCCACCAAGAATAATGTGGATTGACAATTTGGATTACAGTAAGCCCTCACTTAAAAGTCATTGTTGCATGCCTGAAAATCACAACTTTAAGTGAAACAGCTTTAAGTGAAACATGGGTTCCCATTGGAATCAATGTTAAAGCCAGAGTTAGGTTCCTTCAGACATTTTCAGCCAGGGCAATGTAGCAGTTGGGCAGCACGGTAGCATTATGGATAGCACAATTGCTTCACAGCTCCAGGGTCCCAGGTTCGATTCCCGGCTTGGGTCACTGTCTGTGCGGAGTCTGCACATCCTGCCCGTGTGTGCGTGGGTTTCCTCCGGGTGCTCCGGTTTCCTCCCACAGTCCAAAGATGTGCAGGTTAGGTGGATTGGCCATGATAAAATTGCCCTTCGTGTCCAAAATTGCCCTTAGTGTTGGGTGGGGTTACTGGGTTATGGGGATAGAGTGGAGGTGTTGACCTTGGATAGGGTGCTCTTTCCAACAGCCGGTGCAGGCTCAATGGGCCGAATGGTCTCCTTCTGCACTGTAAATTCTATGAAATGCACTACCATACATGTGCAGTACAGTGCATTCATTACTAGCTGAAATAACATACAAAATAAAATACACTATTAAATATAAAATATATACAATACAGTATACAGAGAATGTAAATAAATGTAAAAATAATCACACTCAGCTGGTTTGGATTGACTGGGCTCCATTTATTGGTAGAAGTTGATCAGTGCAGGTAGCAGCTGAGATATGCCAAGACTTGGGATTGGCTTTCTTCAATATTGGCAAAGGCAGATATCGGGCAAGAAAGCGGCGTGAGGCCACCAACAGAAAGGGGAGCTTTTTCCGCCTTATCGTTTGGGACTTAATTTTTTTAAACTTGCAGACAGAGGTTCCACAACCTACCAATGCTCCCCACTGCCAAGTCAGACACTTGGTGATCTGGGCGTCATTTATAACGGCCACACCAGAAACCAGCTAGAAAACCAGCAAACAATCTTCACCCAGGCGCACCCCCGGAACCTGCTGGCAACCCCCGATATCAAGCTAGCACACTGTGGCATTACCCGGCACTACCACCCTGAGCAATGAGCATCACCCCCCCCCCTCCCCACACACATCCCCACACACATCACCCTCACACACATCCCCTCCACACACATACACACCCACACAGACACCCACCCCAAACACAGCCCCACCCCCCACACACCCCCACACCCCCCCCCACACACATCCCCCCCACACACACCCCCAGCACATCACCCCCACACACATCCCCCCCACACACACACACCCCACACACACCCCCACCCCACACCCCCCCACACACACCCCCCCCCACACAGACACCCACCCAACACACCCCCCCCACACACCCCCCACACACATCACCCTCACACACATCCCCTCCACACACATACACACCCACACAGACACCCACCCCAAACACAGCCCCACCCCTCACACACCCCCACACACCCCCACACACACATACCCATACAATCCCCCCACAACCCCTCCCCACACCCCCCCACACCCCCGCTCCCCCCTACACACACCCTGCCCCCCCCACACACAACACCCGGCACCCTCCACACACAAACCCCGGGCCCTCCACACATACACCCCCCCCCCCCCGGTTCCCCCCCCACACACACACCCCTGCCCCCCTCAAACATACCCCCCACAGCCCCCCCCACCCCCCCCACAAGCCCCCCCACACCCCCTCCCCCCCACACCGCCACCCCCCCCACAACCCCCCCCACATCCCCTCCCCCCCACACCGCCACCCCCCCCCCACACCCCCGGCCCCCCCACACACACCCCCCACAGCCCCCCCCCCCCCCCCACACACACACCCCCAGCTCCCGCCCCCGCACACACACACCCCATAAGAGTGGAGAGCGGGGCGGGAGGAAGAGGAACCTCGGGACTGAGGGCGAGATTGAGGCTGAGAGCAGGGCCGAGAGGTAGAGGGATTTAAGATCAGAATGTGGGAGCAGAAGCACTGGGGAAAACGCCATGTACATATGTAAGCCACAGAACGGTCTGTGACAAATCATGGTATATATTGCTGTACGATTTCCCAGTCACCATGGACATCAGAGTCAAGCCTGACCGTCTGCAGCTGGATCCGCATTCGCCTCACGCTAGAAAAGACTTTGATCACTGGCTCGCAGTCTTCGAGGCCTACATCTCTTCAGCAGACCCTCCCCCGACGGAGGCTCAGAAAAAGCAACTCCTGTGCTCCAGACTTAGCTCCAGTGTCTTTCCGCTCATTCGAGATGCGACCGACTACACCGCAGCTATGGAACTGCTCAAGGAGAACTATGCACCATCGGCGAACACCCTGTTTGCGAGGCATCAACTCTCTACTCGCGTCCAGCAGCCGGGTGAGTCGATTGAGGACTTCTGGAGGGCCCTTATACCTCTGGTACGAGACTGCGACTGCCGGGCCCTCACAGCGACGGAACATTCTGATTTACTCATGCGCGATGCCTTCGTTACAGGCATTGCATCGGACTCCATCCGGCAACGACTGCTGGAAGGGGTCGCCCCCGACCTCGCGGCCGCAAAGGCCCTGACGCTCTCCATGACGGCCGCCTCCCGTAGTGCGCACACTTACTCCGCTAGCCACTCGGCCCACCCGTCCTACCCCTCGTGGACCCCGCAAACGGCTCCCCAGGCCCATCCGTCCTACCCCTCGTGGACCCCGCAAACGGCCCCCCCAGCAGCCGCCCCCGCGCACTATGCCTGCGCTGCCCGCCGCACCGCACCCCCTGGGGGTCCCCACTGTTACTTCTGCGGCCAACAGAAGCACCCTCGCCAACGCTGCCCGGCCCGCACAGCGACCTGCAAAGCTTGTGGCAAGAATGGCCACTTTGCAGCGGTGTGTCAGTCCCGGACGGTCGCCGCTATCGCGCCGCCGGTCCCCACGCCTCAGCCGCTCCCTCAATGGGCCCCGCCGTCCGCTTCCCCCGACCCCACGTGCGATCAGTGGGCGCCACCATCTTTTGCCGCCCCTGCCACGTGCGCCCCATGGGCGCCGCCATCTTCGTCCACCACAGCCATGTGCGTTCCATGGGCGCCGCCATTTTGTTCCGACCCCATAACGTGCGCTCCATGGACGCCGCCATTTTACCCACAGGTACTGCGGATGCCGCCATCTCGTCTCCAGGGGCCGCCATCACGGGACACGGGTCGCTACCGCTCCTCGTCGGACTCATCTGACTCAACCGCCGACCAACCACTGCTCGCCTCCGTTACGCTCGACCAGTCCCGTCCTCGCAACCTGGCACCCTCTTCCACATCGGTGCTGGTCAACGGCCATGTGACCTCCTGCCTCATCGACTCCGGGAGCACCGAGAGCTTTGTCCACCCGGACACGGTAAGGCGCTATTCCCTTGCGATCCATCCCACCGACCGGCAGATCTCCCTTGCCTCCGGTTCCCACTCTGTCCCGATCCGGGGTTTCTGCCTGGTTAAACTCACTGTACAGGGTGTGGAATTCGACCGTTTCCGTCTGTACATTCTCCCCGACCTCTGCACTTCACTCTTACTAGGCCTGGATTTCCAGTGCCATCTCCAGAGCCTCACCCTCAAATTCGGTGGACCCCTACCTCCCCTCACCGTTTGCGGCCTCGCGACCCTCAAGGTCGAGCCCCCCTCCCTCTTTGCTAATCTGACTGTGGATTGCAAGCCCGTCGCCACCAGGAGCAGACGGTACAGCACCCAGGACAAGGCCTTCATCAGGTCCGAAGTCCAGCGGCTGCTTCGGGAGGGTATCATCGAGGCCAGCAAAGCCCTTGGAGAGCCCAGGTGGTAGTGGTTAAGACCGGGGAGAAGCACAGGATGGTCGTGGACTACAGCCAGACCATCAACCGGTACACGCAGCTCGACGCGTACCCCCTCCCCCGCATTTCTGATATGGTCAATCAGATTGCACAGTACCGGGTCTTCTCTACTATTGACCTGAAATCCGCCTACCACCAGCTCCCTATCCGAAAATCGGACCGTCCCTACACTGCCTTCGAGGCGGACGGTCGTCTGTACCAATTTCTGAGGGTTCCCTTCGACGTCACGAATGGGGTCTCGGTCTTTCAGCGAGAAATGGACCGAATGGTTGACCGGTACGGATTGCAGGCCACCTTCCCATACCTCGACAATGTCACCATCTGCGGCCATGACCAGCAGGACCATGATGCCAACCTTTATAAATTCCTCCACACCGCATCTCTCCTTAATCTCACGTACAACAAGGAGAAATGCGTGTTCCGCACAGACCGCTTAGCCATCCCAAAACGGACTACTGGGACCCGATCCCGACCGCATGCGCCCCCTCATGGAGCTCCCAATTCCCCACTGCCCCAAGGCCCTCAAACGCTGCCTTGGGTTTTTCTCTTATTACGCCCAGTGGGTCCCGCAATACGCAGACAAGGCCCGGCCACTTATCCAGTCCACACATTTTCCCCTCTCGGCCGAGGCACAACAGGCCTTCGCCTGCATTCGATCTGACATAGCCAGGGCGGGGATGCACGCCGTAGACGAGACTCTGCCTTTCCAAGTAGAGAGCGATGCTTCAGATGTCGCCCTTGCCGCCACGCTGAATCAGGCCGGCAGACCCGTGGCATTCTTTTCACGCACCCTCCACGCCTCCGAAATTCGGCATTCCTCTGTCGAAAAGGAAGCTCAGGCAATCGTTGAAGCGGTGCGGCACTGGAGGCATTACCTGGCCGGCAGGAGATTCACCCTCCTCACTGACCAACGGTCGGTAGCCTTCATGTTTAACAAGACGCAGCGGGGCAAGATCAAGAATGACAAAATCTTGCGGTGGAGAATCGAGCTCTCCACCTTTAACTACGAGATCTTGTATCGCCCCGGCAAGCTCAACGAGCCCCCAGACGCCCTCTCCCGAGGTACATGTGCCAGTGCACAAGTGAACCAGCTCCGTGCCTTGCACGACAGCCTTTGCCATCCGGGGGTCACTCGCTTGTACCATCTGATCAAAGCCCGCAATCTGCCCTACTCCGTCGAGGAAGTACGGACAGTCACCAGAGACTGCCAGATCTGTGCGGAGTGCAAGCCGCACTTCTACCGGCCAGATCGCGCGCGCCTGGTGAAAGCATCCCGCCCCTTTGAACGACTCAGCGTGGACTTCAAAGGGCCCCTTTCCTCCACCGACGGCAACACCTACATCCTTAGTGTGGTCGATGAATTTTCTAGGTTCCCCTTTGCCATCCCATGCCCAGATATGACGTCTGCCACCGTCATCAAGGCCCTGGATTCCATTTTCGCCCTGTTCGGTTTCCCCGACTATATCCACAGTGACAGGGGATCCTCATTCATGAGCGATGAGCTGCGTCAATTCCTGCTCAGCAGGGGTATCGCCTCCAGCAGGACGACCAGCTACAACCCCCGGGGTAACGGGCAGGTAGAGAGGGAGAACGGGACGGTATGGAGGGCCGTCCAGCTGGCCCTACGGTCCAGAAACCTCCCAGCCGCTCGCTGGCAGCAGGTCCTCCCTGACGCGCTCCATTCCATTCGATCACTACTGTGCACCGCAACTAACAGTACACCCCATGAACGTGTTTTTGCCTTCCCTAGGAAGTCCACATCCGGAGTGTCGCTCCCGACTTGGCTCACGACTCCGGGCCCAGTCCTTCTCCGTAGGCATGTACGGCACCACAAGGCAGAACCCCTGGTGGACAAAGTACGCCTTCTCCACGCCAACCCTCAGTATGCCTACGTGGAGTTCCCCGACGGCCGCCAGGACACAGTCTCGCTCCGGGACCTGGCTCCCTCAGGCGCCGATCCCATGCCCACACCCCTTCCTGCGCCAACCCCAGCGCCCCCCTATTCGTCCCCATCAGGTCCATCCCTCATCCCCCTGCCCACCCTGGAGGACACGGAAGATTTCGGCTTGCTCTCGGAGTCATCCCGCCAGCAGCCAGCACCAACACCGCCAGCACCTGCACCATCGGGGCCATCACCGCCTGTGCCGACGTCACCACCACAGCTACGCCGATCACAGCGGAACGTCCGACCACCGATTCGGCTCAACCTGTAACCTGCTAACCGGATGGACTCTTGATTTTCCTTGTTGGACCCTCTTGTAAATAGCATCCTTTGTATTACAGTTACATGTCACCCCCGCCGGACTCATTTTTACAGGGGGTGAATGTGGTGAGATAACCACTGTAGTTATGTGTACTGCAGTAGGGGGATGTATGCCTGTACCTGTAATACAGGTTCCTCCGGTCAGCCCCTGCCGGCTAGCTCCGCCCACAGGGAGCTTATGTATAAATGTATGAGAGCTGCTCAGACCCTTAGTCTACTGTTGTAGATGGAGGGACAACATCGTACAGCAATAAAGCCTCTATTGTACTAGTCTCTCGGCTTTGAGTATAATTGTTAGCGCCACACCCTCACAACATTAAATAGATATATTGTCCTTGTATTGTTAACAATCGTGAAGTGAAACAACATTGACTGGGTCATCATTAAGCGGGATTGACTGTGTTTTCAATGTGCTGAACAATGTTACTTAACCTGGTTCAGTTCTTTGAAAGGACCAGTCGCGAATTACAACTGTGTTTAAATGTCTTAGACCCGGAGGGTAATCCTTAATGTTGGTGATTGGGCACACTTTTATTGAACAGGTTGCACACCTATTGTAGAACCTGTCGAGGCTAATGTAAAAATGTAAAACTGAGCACCAAAGATGCAGGGAATGCACAGCAGACCAATAACATTCAAAAGAAAAGCATTGGGTAATGTTTTGGCCGTGACATTTCATCGGAAGGAACTAATCCAAATGTCTCTTGTTTGTGTTTTACAATGTGGCTCAGACAAGATGGCAGTTTTGTTCCCTGGAGTGATCTGAAGTTTAAGTTTATCGGGTACACTTTCCACCTGCCAAATATAGGCAATAAAAGCTTGCTGCTGTGGAGTTAGACACCAGCGGCAGCTCGAAAGGACAGCCAGTCTCAAGAATCAGTTGTCATTGCTATATCCATAGTCACTCTATTGATTGGATTTTCTGTCGTAGAGGTTTGTTTCTTTTTCACTTGTTCCAAGTTGCCTAGCGACACTGAACGCCTGCTGTATCCAGGCGATAGTAACCTCCAGTGTCATTGAGGTGGTAATGAGGGAAAGCATGACATCATGTGGCCATTATTGCCCAATTTATCGTCCATGTTCGGTCAGGGTTTTTATTTATACATTCACAGAGTGCAGGCATCACTGACAAGGCTAACATTCATTACTCATCGCAAATTAAGGGTGGTGGTGAGCCACCTTCTTGATAACTGAATGGGTTGTTCGGCCATTGCAGGGGGCAGTTAAGAGTTAATCACATTGTTGTGGTTCTGGAGTCATGTTTAGGCTACATTAAGTAGTTCCGGCAGATTTCATCCCCTCGAGAATATTAGTGAACCATGTGGGTTTTTAAAAAAAATTACGATACAGTAGTTCTATTGTCACCATTACTGATATATTTAATTAATTTAATTAACGTACTCAAGCTGCTGCGATTTAAACTCATGGACGGATAGACCCACACACAGCTAGGGGCAGAAAGCTGTTTCTTAAGCACTGATGTACCATCGATTGCACGCGAGGCGAGTGATTTACCAAAGTCTGGCTTTAATTAACTAGAACACAGCTCTGCGATCGTCTACAGTGGAAAGGGACGATCGTCAGGCGTTTGAGCATTTATACCTCGTTAATAGAGGCGTGGTTAACTCAGCCTCTCGGCCAATCGGTCGAGAGGCACATGACCGACCAGGGCCAATGGTAAGCCGACGTTCTGGCCCAATGGCAGACGAGTATGCAGATCATATCATCACATTCACCCCTTACGGAGAAGGAAGGCGGCGGGGGGGGGGGGGGGGGGGGGTTGGGGTGTGAACGAGACCCGGGGGGGGGGGCGAGAACTGATGATATGAGTAGCCGTCGGGAGAATAATTTTCTCTCCGTACCCTTATCAAATTTGGGGGCTTGCCACTGGCCCAGACATAACAATATTTACAAAAGAAAGTCCATGGGGCTGTAGAACTCTAGAGGGATTCGATCAGTCTTTTGGTGGTCCTTGACGTCCTGGCCGAGCGCCGTAGTGGAGGAGTTGTCGTCGGATCGGCTGATGGTCCTGCTGACATCCTGGAGTCCGGGAGCGATGGACCTTGAATAGTCTCCGTCACCTGAGCTGGCCGCGGAGACGCCATGGATGAGGGATGGGGGAGCTGAGTGGGGTGCTGGGGTGAAAAAGGGGAGGGGGGGTCTGTGGTGGGGGGGGGGCCGCACGCCGGCGGGTGCCAGGTCCTGGAGGGAGACCGTGTCCTGCCGACCGTCGGGGTACTCCACATACACATACTGCGGGTTAGCGTGGAGTAACTGGACATGCTCCACCAACGGGTCGGACTTGTGCACCCGCACATGCTTCCGGAGCAAGATGGGTCCGGGGGTGACCAGCCACGTCGGGAGAGGGGATCCGGAGGATGACTTCCTGGGGAAAACAAGAAGACACTCATGAGGTGTCTGATTAGTTGCAGTACAGAGGAGTGAGCGGATAGAGTGCAGTGCATCGGGGAGCACCTCTTGCCATCGGGAAATAGGGAGATTTCTAGACCGGAGGGCCAGTAGTATGGTCTTCCAGATGGTACCATTCTCCCGCTCGACCTGTCCGTTACCCCGGGGGTTATAGCTGGTCGTCCTGCTAGAGGCGATGCCCCTGTCGAGCAGGAATTGACGCAGCTCGTCGCTCATAAATGAGGACCCCCGATCGCTGTGAATGTACGCGGGGTAGCCGAACAGTGAGAAGATGGAGAGTAGGGCCTTAATGACGGTCGATGTGGTCATGTCGGGACAGGGAATGGCGAAGGGGAAGCGGGAGTGTTCGTCGATAACCGCCAGGAAGTAAATGTTGCGGTTGTTAGAGGGAAGGGGCCCCTTGAAGTCAATGCTAAGACGTTCGAAGGGGCGGGATGCTTTGATCAGGTGTGCGCGCTCGGGGCGGTAGAAGTGCGGTTTGCACTCGGCGCAGATGTGGCAGTCATGGGTTACTGACCTGACTTCCTCGATGGAGTAGGGCAGGTTGCGGGCCTTAATGAAGTGGTGTAGGCGGGTCACCCCTGGATGGCAGAGGTCTGCGTGGAGGGAGCGGAGGCGGTCTATCTGCGCGCTGGCGCAGGTACCGCGGGACAGGGCATCAGGAGGCTCATTGAGCTTCCCAGGACAATACAAGATATCATAGTTGTACGTGGACAACTCGATCCGCCACCATAAAATCTTGTCATTTTTGATCTTGCCCCTTTGTGCATTATCAAACATGAAGGCTACTGACCGTTGGTCTGTGAGGAGGGTAAACCTCCTGCCGGCCAAATAGTGCCTCCAATGTCGCACAGCTTCGACTATGGCCTGGGCTTCCTTTTCCAAAGATGGGTGGCGGAGTTCGGAAGCCTGGAGAGTTCTGGAGAAGAAGGCCACGGGTCTGCCCGCTTGGTTCAGGGTGGCCGCCAGAACTACTTCTGATGCGTCGCTCTCGACCTGGAAGGGGAGGGCCTCGTCGATGGCACGCATCGTGGCCTTTGCGATGTCCGCTTTGATGCGGCTAAAGGCCTGGCAGGCCTCCGTCGACGGCGGGAAGGTCGTGGTTTGCATGAGGGGACGGGCCTTGTCCGCGTAGTTGGGAACCCATTGGGCGTAGTATGCGAAAAACCCCAGGCAGCGTTTGAGGGATTTGGGGGTATTGGGGAGAGGGAGTTCCATCAGGGGGCGCATGCGTTCGGGGTCGGGGCCTATCACTCCGTTACGCACTACGTAGCCGAGGATGGCTAGGCGGTCGGTGCTAAACACGCATTTATCCTTATTGTATGTGAGGTTAAGGAGTTTTGCGGTTTGGAGGAATTTCTGGAGGTTGGCGTCATGGTCCTGCTGGTCGTGGCCGCAGATGGTGACATTATCAAGGTACGGGAAGGTAGCCTGTAATCCGTACTTGTCGACCATTCGGTCCATCTCCCGTTGGAAGACCGAGACCCCATTTGTGACACCAAATGGAACCCTAAGGAAGTGGTAGAGGCGCCCGTCAGCCTCGAACGCGGTGTACAGTCGGTCACTCGCGCGGATGGGGAGCTGGTGGTAAGCGGACTTAAGGTCCACAGTTGAGAAGACCTTGTATGTCGCGATCTCGTTTACCATGGTAGAAATACGGGGAAGAGGATACGCGTCCAGTTGCGTAAACCGATTGATGGTTTGGCTGTAATCGATGACCATCCGGTTTTTCTCCCCCGTCCGGACCACCAGCACTTGGGCTCGCCAGGGACTGTTGCTGGCCTCGATGACCCCTTCCGTTAGCAACCTCTGGACCTCGGACCTGATGAAGGTCCGGTCCTGGGCGCTGTACGTCTGCTCCGTGTGGCGACGGGTTTGCAATCGGGGGTGAGGTTAGCAAACAGGGAGGGAGGGTCCACTTTGAGGGACGCGAGGCTGCAGACAGTGAGGGGGTGTATAGGGCCGCCGAATTGAAAAGTCAAGCTCTGCAGGTTGCACTGGAAGTCCAGTCCTAGGAGTGCCGGTGCACAAAGGTCAGGGAGGACAAGGAATTTATAATTTTTAAAAACCTTCCCTTGGACCGTAAGGTCCGCGATGCAGCGCCCGGTGATGTGGACGGAGTGCGAACCTGTGGCTAAACCGATTTTGCGTGTTACGGGATGGACAGGGAGCGCGCACCGTCTTACCGTGTCAGGGTGAACGAAGCTTTCCGTGCTCCCGGAGTCCAGCAGGCAGTCCGTCTCGTGGCCGTTGAGGTGGATCAGCGTAGTCGTTTTGGCGAGCGTGCGTGGATGAGACTGGTCGCGTTGAACGGCCGTGAGCCGTGGAGAAAATCCGTCGTCGCCGTCCGAGTCGATGCTGGAGGGACCTTGCGTGGCAGATCTGGAAGTCGGTGGCCAGGATCCATATGTGAGGTGAACGGCCGCGAGCCGTGGAGAAAATCCGTCGTCGCCGTCCGATTCGATGCTGGAGGGACCTTGCATGGCAGATCTGGAAGTCAGTGGCCAGGATCCACATGTGAAGTCTGTTCCCCAAGATGGCGGCGCCCAGTATCCGCACGTGGGGTCGGGGCCCCAAGATGGCGGCGCCCAGGACCCGCACGTGGGTTCGGCACCCCAAGATGGCGGCGCCCAGGAAGCCCTCGTGGCCGCTGGTGGCGGAGCTAGCGTTGCCGGCGCTGTGAGCTGATGAGGTGAGGCGCGCAGGCTGGCTCCAGGAGGCGAGCCGGGTGTAGCAGCTGTGGGGACGCGCAGGCCGGCTCCAGGAGGCGAGCCGGGTGTAGCAGCTGTGGGGACGCGCAGGCCGGCTCCAGGACGCCGGTTAGGTGCATCAGCTGTGGGGATGCGCAGGCCGGCTCCAGGACGCCGGTTAGGTGCATCAGCTGCGGGAGGAGGTAAGGCGCGCGGGCCGGGTGCGGGGGGCCGGGGGCGGGGGGGGGCAGAGTCGCGCTGCGGGCAGGCAGGGACCGGGAGGGCCCGGAGAGGCGGGCCGGTCGGGCGCCGGGGCCCGGGGACGGGGGGGAGAAACGTGCGCGGCGGGCAGGCAGAGGCCTGGGGGGGCCGGGGAGGTGCGCTTGTTGGCCGGCGGGGCGCGAGCCGGGAGCAGCTGGAGGGGCCCTGGAGGAGAGAGAGAGGCACACAGGCCGTTTGCAGAGGCCTGGGGGAGGGGGGGAGAGTGCTGTGCAGCTTCCAGAAGCGCTGCAGCCAGCGTTTTGGCCTGGCAGACCGTGGAGTAGTGGCCCTTCTTCCCGCAGCTCTTACAGAGGGCGGAGCGGGCTGGGCAGCACGAGCGAGGGTGTTTAGCGTACCCACAAAAGTAGCAGCGGGGCCCCGCGGATTTATCGGGGCGCCCCGTGGCACAAGCCTGAGGGAGGCCGGGAGCGGGGGGTGGCTGGTGGGAAGCGTGCCAGGAGGTGGCCTGGCCAGGGTCATAGGTGCGAGCGCTTAGATCTGCGACCTCCAGGGAGGCGGAGAGAGTCAGCGTCTCCGTTAAACTGAGTTCGTCTCTTTCCAGCATCCGCTGGCGGATCATGGGAGACAGCATCCCAGCCACGTAAGCGTCTCTGATGAGTAGCTCCATGTGCTCTGTAGCGGACACCGCTACACAGGCGCAACCTCTCCCCAGGGCATAGAGGGCCCGGGCGTATTGGTCTAGAGACTCACCGGGAACCTGCTTTCTGGTGGCCAGCAGATGTCGAGCGAATACCCTGTTGATCGGTTTGATGAATTGTCCTTTTAGCTTTTGTATAGCGTCATCAAAATCCGTTTCCTCTTTGATTATGGCGTAAGCGTCAATACCCACGCTGGAGTGGAGGACGTGCAGCTTCTGTGCCCCGGTGGGGGGGGTGGTTGTAGATGCTAGGAACCCTTCAAGGCAAGTCAGCCAGAGTTGGAAAAGTTCTGCAGAGTTCGGAGTTTGCGGGCTGATGCGGAGGCATTCGGGCTTCATGCGGAACTCCATCTTCAAAGTCGTAGTTAATTAAATTGATGTACCATCGATTGCACGCGAGGCGAGTGATTTACCAAAGTCTGGCTTTAATTAACTAGAACACAGCTCTGCGATCGTCTACAGTGGAAAGGGACGATCGTCAGGCGTTTGAGCATTTATACCTTGTTAATAGAGGCGTGGTTAACTCAGCCTCTCGGCCAATCGGTTGAGAGGCACATGACCAACCAGGGCCAATGGTAAGCCGACGTTCTGGCCAAATGGCAGACGAGTATGCAGATCATATCATCACAAGCACACTGAAGGTACAACGATGGAAGGAAGCTCTCTAGTTCTCTGCCACTTTCCCGGAGGTCATACTGGAGATGGTGAGGGCCAGAATGGAAGTCCTCCTCCTTGTGGACGGGCGGTAGGGAAAGAGGTCAGCCACCCAGACTAAACTCGTGTGGCTGAAAGTAGCTGAGGCTGTGGGCAGCAGCAGGAATGTGGTGCCAAGACATGGATTCAACGTCGAGAAAGGTTTAATGACCTCATCAGGAAAGGCAAATGACATTGCTACCTTCAGCTCGTGTCTGTCACTCTCTGACCTCCCTGCCATTTTCTTGCGTAGAACTTCTATGGCGGACATACTTTGCAGTTCCACACATACATTTCTCACCAGGCAGCTCCTCAAATCTCCATCTCAACACCTATCCCTCCCAGTCACCTGCCTCAAATGATCTCATTCCAACCGCACCACAAATTCCGCCTTACACACACTCATAACTCTTTGGGCGCGATTCACTCAAAAAATGACCAAGTGTCATTTTGGGCGAGTTTAGCGGGATGTATCGCGTTGGCTGCAATGGTGAGATTGCAACCTGTATTCACCCGCACTTAGTTCAAAAAATGTGCCTCCCTGAGATTCTCAATATTACTGGCTCCTTTGCCCAACTTGTACCTCAGCTGCTCGCTGCTAAGAATGGGGAGCTGCTTTAAAACACTCCCTCGGTACTCACCCCCAATCAAGACACGAGGATGGCGGTGCGGAGACTTGCTCCTCGCTTTGGTTATGCCGACCTGGCCAGGCTTCTCGATGCTGTGGATGAGAGGTGAGGGTCAGAGAACCATCAGCAGGGTCAGCAATGCCTCCTGGGAGGCAGTGTCAGTTCGGGCAGCATGACCAGGAGGACCGCCGTCCAATGTAGGAAGAAAACGAATGATCTGCAACCAGCAGCAAGGGTAAGTTACCATCTCTCTCAGGGCACGAGTCCCAATTCAGATCTGAGACCTCACTCCCTATGAGGAACGGGCCCTGGAGATCGCGAGATAGCCTGTGGAGAGACCAGCGATCAACAGCAAGGTCTGCATTCGCCAGCAAGGTGAGGATCCACTGTCTCTTTGTCCAGATTACCTGTTTCAAGTCAGTTGTTGATGTCCACAAAATTATCCTTCCCTCTCACTGACCACATGCCCATTATATTGCAAGATGATGTCGACCCATCCAGAGTCGTACCCCCCCCCCCCCCCCCCCCCCCCCACCGCGAACCAAGAGAACACCTCAGAGAAGGGTTTCGTGGAGAACACTGGCAATGCATCACAGCTATCACCCGCACCTTCCACCAGCGCAGAGACACACACCTCGGTGGGCGAAATTAGTGGACATGTTTCGGGGGCGCAATCTGATGAGAACCACACAGTTGGTGATGCACATTAGGTGGAGGCAGGAACATCCAAGAGAGACAGCAGTCGGAAGTCTGCTGGAACCCAGGACTCAGCTGGATCCCAACAAGATGCCGAGCCTTCGGACTAGTTTCTCCTAGAGCTGATGGAGATGATAGGACACAGCCGTGAATTTCAGGGGGAGGGGGTGTCGTGACATTCCAGCAACTGCAAGGCTGATTGCAGTAGTTCCAAAGCCTTCAGGCGCAGGAGATGGTGCTGGCATTGGGTGGCACCCAGGCCAACACTGGAAAGGTGGTGACCGCAGTGGAAAATCTGGAACACGTCCGTACCTTGAGTGGTGGTGTCTAAGGCATGCCTCAGTCTGTGATGACCATGGCTGAGGCCTCAACATCATGTTCCAGCCAATGATGGGCATGTCCCAGACACAGGTGGACATTGCCGAGGTGCTCCAGAGGATAGCCCAGACATTGAGGAGCATGACTGATGGCATAGACGCCGTGCAGACAATGGGGAGCTGCCAGGACTGGCAGTGCCAGATGATGCAGAGGCTTCTTGAGCTCATTCCAGCTGCCCCTCCGTCCCATGGAGCCGCTCAGGTTATGTTTGGTTTTATTTGAATTCCCTCAATTGCTGTCGATCCAATTCATACCTTGGTCACTCGCCTTTCCCAAGTGAGTTAGCTCGGTGTGAGTCCTCTCGACGTGCTGTTCCACTCACTGAACTGACAGGCTATGTGCCACAATCTCACAGTGAGGGATCCATCTTCTTACCAGAATTTAATTTGAGCTCTATCTCACTGTACCTTCTGAGCTTTTCTGTGCAATCACCACGTTGAGATTGCAACATTTTTGAGTTGGCACAGGGCAGGTATCAGGAGGTTGGGGGACCTGTTTATAGATGGGAAATTTGCGAGCCTGGGTGAGCTGGAGAGGAAGTTCGGGCTCCCCCCGGGGAACGCCTTTCGGTACATGCAGGTGAGGGCGTTTGTCAGGCGCCAGGTGGCGGGGTTCCCTCTGCTGCCGCCACGTGGGGTCCAGGACAAGATGCTCTTGGGGGTGTGGGTTGGGGAGGGGAGGATCTCGGCGGCGTACCAAGTGATGCAGGAGATGGACGAGGCCTCGGTTGAGGAGTTGAAGGGTAAATGGGAGGAGGAGCTGGGTGAGGAGATTGAGGAGGGGACGTGGGCGGACGCCCTGGGGAGGGTGAACTCCTCCTCTTCTTATGCGAGGCTTGGCCTCATACAATTTAAGGTGCTGCACAGGGCTCACATGACCGGGACAAGGATGAGCCAGTTCTTTGGGAGTGAGGACAGGCGTATTAGGTGCTCTGGGAGCCCAGCAAATCATGCCCATATGTTCTGGGCATGTCCAGCATTGGGGGAATTTTGGACAGGCGTGGCAGGGACGTTGTCGAGGGTGGTAGGATCCAGGGTCAATCCGGGCTGGGGGCTCACAGTATTTGGGGTTTCGGAGGAGCCGGGAGTGCAGGAGGTGAAAGAGGCCGGTGTTCTGGCCTTTGCGTCCCTGGTAGTCCGGCGGAGGATTCTTCTTCAGTGGAAGGACGCGAAGCCCCCAAGCGTGGAGGCCTGGGTCAATGACATGGCAGGGTTTCTCAAGCTAGAGAAGGTGAAATTTGCCCTAAGGGGATCAGTGCAGGGGTTTTTCAGGAGGTAGTAGCCATTCCTGGACTTCCTGGCAGAACGATAGAAACAGGCCAGCAGCAGCAACCCGAGGGGGGGGGGGATGTTTTGTCGTTTTGTACTAAAGGGACGGGCATAGTTGTTCTGTGCCAATGTCAGGCATTAATTCATTTCCTCTTCTGTGTATATGCGCGGGGGGGGGGGGGGTTCTGTCCTGTCTATTGAAAGGACGGGCAGATGTTTTGGGGGAATGATGGGTCTTAGTTTATCTCTTCCGCTGTGTATGCGCCGGGGTGGGGGGGGGGGGGGGGGGGGGGGGGGACTGTTCTTTCTGTTCTTTGTAAAAAATAAAAAATTCTATCTTTTTGTTGTTGATATTATGCAAAAATTTGAATAAAAATTATTTTTTTAAAAAGAGATTGCAACATTTTTACGTTGCAGTCTGGCCAGAATGTCGAAGGTCATCTCATGCCATGTAACACGATCTAAGGTTGTTCACCATGTCCTCCCTCTACTTAATCTTTCTACAACGCAGTAAACCACCGCTAAAGACCATGTTGTGTTGTTACAATGATATAAAGTCACAAATCACTCTTAAGGGATTGGGTGAACACATTATGGGTTCACTTGTTAAGACTAATCACATGAGAACTGATATATATGTATGGAAAGCTTGAAAACATCTGAGCTGTGCTTCACTCTACTCACAGGCAAAAGTGAAACTAACACTGGATCACATGACACTCTTCCCTTCTAGTCGTGTCACGCTGCTAGCCCTTTAAAGGCATATTACAACAGCATCAACCTCAACACAATGAAGGCACAGTGTGTTCAGTGATTCCTTCCAATCTTTCCTCACCAACATCTGGGAAGTTGGCATAAAATTAGGAGAGTTGTTCTCCCAGATTAGTCAAGTAACAGCCTGACATCGTCATACTCATAGAATCATACCTTCCCTAAATATTCACTCCCTCCTCTATTGGTTCATCATGGCTGCAGTGTGTATCATACACGAGATACATTAAATCAACCCACAAAGTCTCCTTCAACAGCAATTTCCAAATCCATGATCTCTACCACGTAGACGAAAAAGGGCAGCAGACGCATCGGAACATGACCACCCCCAAGTTACCCTCCAAGCCACACACCATACTGACGCGGAACGATATCACTATTCCTTCAGTATCACTGGATCCCCCGGAACTCCCTCCCTAACAGCACTCTGGGTTTACCTACTGCAAAGGTGCAGCAGGAGTTCAAGAAAGCAGATCACTGCCAATTTCTCAAGGGCATGCTCGGGATGGGCCTTGCCAGGGACACCCAATTTAAATTTTTAAAAAACACCAGTGCTTCTTCTCAAACAAGTACATGCTTTACTTGCCAAACATTATGGCTTTTTCAGTTTGATTTATTACCTGTCAACTATCCCAAAAACATCTCAGGATATTTGGAATTCTCTCCTAATATTCCTTGACTCCGATCCAGATTCCAAGAATTTCTACTTGACAGTTTCTAGCTGTTCTGTACAACATTACAGGAGAAATATCACAGAGGAAGACCCGTGGAAACTTATCTTGGTTCACTGCTCCAGGATAAGGAGACAAACTAAGATTCCTCCATCAATAACCCTTGAATTAATCTATAATTTTCACTCCCACTCGGATATCTCAAATACACGACAAATGTTGATTAATTTGAACATGAAAAAATGCTTCCTGCCATCTATCTTAAATATACCCTTCACTGGTTTTAACTTACTGGCCTGATATTTTAATGATCTGATGCTCTAAATTTAGCCTTTTAGCAACTTTTCTATTTAAAGAAAGTCCACTTTCAATCTCTAAGAGATCAAGAGTTATCGATTCTCTCCGCACGACTTCCATAACTTGAATGATTAAATCTTGGTGACCAAACTCCAACACAGTACTTAAGGTGAGGACTGACCATGGCATGTGCATTTTTGGCATTTCATCTCCTGATGATATTCAACTGGTCTGGTAGTGTAACTAATCATTCAAACGTTCTGTTCCTTCCTGCTGTCCTGCGATTTATTCTGCCAATGAGTTGAAGTCTGGGGAAATAAAATCAGGAGATCTGTAAAACCACCAATTAATCAGATATCATGGGCAAGATTCTCCGTCCCAACGCACCAGATTACTAGGGGACAAATGTGAGGCAATGCATTCTGGAAGGTCTTATACAGTTGGGAAATATGCAGTAAATGGCAGAACCCTTCAGAGTATTGCCAGGCAGAGGGATCTGGGTGTATATGTCCACAGGTCACTGAAAGTGGCAACGCAGGTGGAGAAGGTAGTCAAGAAGGCATAAGGCATGCTTACCTTCATCGGCCAGGGAATTGAGTATAAAAATTGGCAAATCATGCTGCAGGTCTATAGAACCTTAGTTGGGCCACACTTGGAATATAGTATTCAATTCTGGTCACCACACTACCAGAAAGATGTGGAGGCTTGAAAAGGGTACAGAAGAGGTGTACCAGCATGCTGCCTGTTTTAGAGGGCATGGATAGAAGGTTTGTTCTCAGTGGAACGATGGAGGTTGAGGAGCGACCTGATAGAGGTCTACAAAATTACGAGGGGCATGGATAGAAGGCATAGTCAGAAGCTTTTTCCAGGGTGGAAGAGACGATTACTATGGGACATAGGTTTAAGGTGCGTGGGGCAAAGTTCAGAGGAGATGTGCGAGGGACGTTTTTTACACAGAGGGTAGTGGGTGCCTGAAACTCACTGATGGAGGAGGTGATGGAAGCAGGTACGATACTGACATTTAAGGGGCATCTTGATAAATTCATGAAAAGGATCGGATTAGAGGGATACAGACCCCGGAAGTGCAGAAGGTTTTAGGTTGGACGGGCAGCATGGTCGGCGAAGGCTTGCGGAGCTGAAGGGCCTGTTCCTGTGCTGCACTTTTCTTTGTTCTTTTTTATCCTGCCCCTCGAGCGCGCTACATCTCAAGAGAAGCAGTGGCCCTAATATCAACATCTGGGGAACCCCCCTGTAGACCTTCATCCAACCCGTAAATCAACTGTTCGCCACTGCTCTCCATTACCTCTCACTCGATACTTTGTATCCCATTTTCACACTTCATCTACCTGCTTTTGTCGGTCTTTAACTGTATCCTTGGGGTTGACTGTCTCCCTATCTTACTATCAACTGCAAGGTTTACCTGTTTGCATTGGATTTTTGACCTTGACCATGATTAAGAAGGGGCCTCCACTCAATCCCTGGGACACTACACTCAATATCCGGCTGATATCTCTCCCTGCACTCAATATCCGGCTGATATCTCTCCCTACACTCAATATCTGGCTGATATCTCTCCCTACACTCAATATCTGGCTGATATCTCTCCCTACACTCAATATCTGGCTGATATCTCTCCCTACACTCAATATCTGGCTGATATCTCTCCCTACACTCAATATCTGGCTGATATCTCTCCCTACACTCAATATCTGGCTGATATCTCTCCCTACACTCAATATCTGGCTGATATCTCTCCCTGCACTCAATATCTGGCTGATATCTCTCCCTGCACTCAATATCCGGCTGATATCTCTCCCTGCACTCAATATCTGGCTGATATCTCTCCCTGCACTCAATATCTGGCTGATATCTCTCCCTACACTCAATATCTGGCTGATATCTCTCCCTGCACTCAATATCTGGCTGATATATCTCCCTACACTCAATATCTGGCTGATATCTCTCCCTACACTCAATATCTGGCTGATATCTCTCCCTTAGAATGCTTCCATTTAGCCAATTCTCTAACCAAATCCAGATTTTATTTTGAATTTCTGATGTTTTCAGCTTCAGTAGCCCTTTTTCACAGGAAACTTTAACAAAGGATTTTTGGAAATCTAAGTGTATAACATCATACCCTTTTCCACTTTTAAAGGTAATTTGTTATCAGGAATTTCTGATTTACTTTCTTTGTGTTGTAACTTTCGAGAGGTCCACATTTTCCTGTAGTCTGCATGCCTGAAATTCTCATCTCCTTCAATGCTCCACTTCCGTGACCTTGGAATTAAGCCCAGACTGAGAAGAGGGAAGCTTTGATCTTTCACTTGCTCTCCGCAAGTTGTGAGGGACCGGTGTGAAATAAATTTGGGCTTCTCAAAACACTTCTCAGTAAGCAAAATATAAAACACTCCAGGTTGTGGGTCAAGTGGCAATCAGTATTGTCAAGGCAATTAAGATGGCTGGTGTGGGAAATGGAAAAAAATCTCAACAGAGCAGCACAGAGTGAATGACTGAGATTAACACAACAGAACGTTACTGCATTAAAGCAATGAGATCTTTTATTTAGAGATGTGCTTTACGTTGACTCAAGGTGTTGAAAAGTATTTCATGTTCCTGCAATGATATTTCTTTCATTTTATCACCCGGAACTGTGTTTAAAACCAGAGTCCTCATAAGTGAAAGCATAGGGGCTGGTTTAGGACAGGGCTAAATCGCTGGCTTTGAAAGCAGACCAAGGCAGGCCAGCAGCACGGTTCAATTCCCGTACCAGCCTCCCCGAACAGGCGCCCGAACAGGCGACTAGGTGCTTTTCATTTTCAACTTCATTTGAAGCCTACTTGTGACAATAAGTGATTTTCATTTTCATTTTCATTTCATATCATACTAAGCCTCTGTGTCGTGCAGATTTTCACTGCACTTAGTTTACCCAACAATTCAGAAACTCCAACTTCTGTCCTGTAAAAATCTTATAATACCTCACACTGAACAGTACAGAAACTGTTCTCCTAAACTGTGTCAAAGTAAAAGTACAAGTCAAGTAAAGTCGCCATAGTCCCAGGTGACCATAGGCTGCTTTTCCCTTTGACAGGGAGATGATTCAACCCGAGGATCACCATACCTCAGGCGAGTGGCAGGGTTGAGAAGGCCCCATGAATAACCTCAGCTGGTACAGGAATTGAACCCACGCTGTTGGCCACGCTCTGTATCAAAAACTAAATGTCCCGCGCGGAAGAGGCCTCCTGCATGGGGACCTCCCTCTGGACCCTCACCACGGCAGCACTCCCATCCCCACCCAAAAAACACTCCAGCAGCCCGGTGGTAATAGCCACCCTCCAATCCTGGAACCAACTACGGCAGCAATTTGGCCTGACCAAATGTCGGACAAAGCTCCCATGTGCAACAACCATAGGTTCACACCAGCACTGACTGATGCCACCTTGAAAAGGTGGGGCCAGGACGGAGGGACACTGACAGTCAGGGACCTATACGCGGACGGCAGTATCAAAACACTGGACGAACTGACAGAGAAATTCCAGCCAGCCGGGGGGTCGAGCTGAGGTATCTACAACTCAAAAACGTCCTACAAAAGGAGACAAGGACATACCCACAACCGCCACAACAAACATTACTGGAAGAGTTACAGGACGCAAGCATACTAGATAATGGAAACTGTAGCGACATATATGACCGACTGCTAGAGAGGGCCGACACTGTACTGGACGCAACAAGAAAGAAATGGGAGGAGGACCTGGGGATTGAAATAGGGTGGCGACTTTGGAGCGAAGCACTGCACAGGGTCAACACCACTTCCACGTGCGCAAGGCTCAGCGACACAGCTAAACGTGGTACATAGAGCACACTTAACAAGAACCCATATGAGTAGGTTCTTCCCGGAGGTGGAGGATAGATGTGAATGGTGTCAAGGAGGCCCGGCCAACCATGCCCACATGTTCTGGTCTTGCCCCAGACTTGCAGGGTACTGGACAGCCTTCTTCAAGGCAATGTCCAAAGTGGTAGGGATAAGGATGGAGCCATGCCCAAAAGTGGTGGTCTTCGGGGTTTCAGACCAGCCAGATCTATTCCTGGAGAGGAGGGTGGACACCCTTGCCTTTGCCTCCCTGATCGCCCGCCGTAGAATCCTGTTCGGCTGGCGGTCAGCAGCACCGCCCAGAGCTGCAGACTGGCTGTCCGACCTCTCGGAATCTCTCCAAATGGAGAAAATTAAATTTGCCATCCGAGGGTCAGACGACGGCATCCATAGAACATGGGAGCCATTCACCTAATTGTTCCGGGACCTGTTTGTGACCAACGAACAAGCAGGAGAATAGCCAGGCAGCCAGGAATCAGGGGAAAGTAGCCAAAGCGTGAGAGGAAGAGATAGACTGGGAGAGATGGGGGGGACAGCTAAACCTAAGAGGAAAGAATGGCGAACCACAGGAGAGGGTGGGGAGAGGGAAGGGACAGGGAAGAAGAGAGGAGAACCAGGGAGGTGGGGGGGGAGGCAGGGAAATGACAGTCAGAAGGAGGGCACGGGATACAATGACAAACTTGGCATCTCCAGTACAGAGAACAAGGAGAATACAGGCGGAAGACGGGAGGAACGGTTGAAGCAGAGCGGGTGCGCGAGACGACAACGGCAGCGAGATCCGTCCGGGAGAAGCAAGTGACAACACCAACACCAAACCCATTCGAGTATTGCCCACTGTAATTGTTTCTCCGGCACCCAAATGTATATTTACCTCCCTAGTCTCCACCCCCCTCCCCCGCCCCCACAAACAGTCGCCAACTTATGTATTGTAAATAATTTTGCTAGTTCTACAGAGTTGCTGCTGTTGAGCTGGTGCACAATACCCTACCACTTATTCTATTATATTTTTTATTTTATTTGTTATTATTCCTTTTTGTTTGGTATGTTTGGGTGTGCCCTTGTCTTCTATATATGTGTATATATATATATTTAATATATTTCTTATTCTGTGTACATAACGGTAAATATACTTTGTTCAAAACCCCAATAAAAACATTTATGTTAAAAAAAACTAACTGTCCAGACAATTAAGCTAAACCGACCAAAATAATTGTGCCTGCAAAATGGCATCTGCTACACTATCAAGGTGCAGACACAGCTGGCACACATCCCCCACTCCAAGCTGTTCTAGGACATTTTCTAGCAGTTCGTCAGGCCAACAGAATGATCAGCAAAGGCACGGCAACAGATTGTTCACACCAATACTCAATCAGGAGAAGATATATGGGTCGGGATTCTCCAATGATGGGGCTATGTCCCCACGCCTGCGAAAAAATGCATGCTTACCTGGAGTAAGTCCAGGGTGATTCTGCAATTTGCAGGGGGCTAGCAGGGCCCCGGACTGCTCCTTGCATTCTGGCTGCCGATATGGGGCTGGGGTCCGGTATGTGTCGGCCACCCTGGGCGACATGGCCGACCCACACTGTGGAACGACAGCAAAAAGATAGACCCCCCCCCACAGATCGCGCGCACCCGCAGATCAGTGGCCTCCGATCAATAGCCTGGCTGTCCTGGAGCCCCCCCCCCCCCCCCCCCCGGTTAATGAACCCCCCCCCCCGCCCCCCACCAGGGTGGCCGCGGACTGAGTCCACAGCGCCAAGCCGAGTGCCCGCCGGGTGAAACCATGAGGGAACCACACCAGCAGGAACTCGGCCAGCTGCACTGGAGAATTGCCACGGGGGCCTTTTTCAATGGCCCCCAACCGGCGCCGCATCGGCCGGGCGCGCCTGATTG